>NC_087472.1:79330843-79636379 GCF_036321535.1 Camelus dromedarius
AGGATTCCTCTCCCTCTGACCCCTATAACTTGGAAGTTACTTTATAATCTCAGAATAATTGGATGTGGAAATGTTGTTGAAAGCTGAGATAATGATCATGAGTCTCCATATATTAATGTTTGTGAGTCCTCATCTATTAGTGAAGGTAGAGTATTTTCTATCAACAAGTGGTTTGATTTCCAAGGCTGTTGCTCCAGAATCATACCCCTGCCCTTACCTTGAATGGAATTACTCTTATTTAAGTTTCAGGAGGAAGCTGCAAAGAGGAAAAAACAAGAAGTGGTTAGAACCAACTAGGCCCAAGATGGCGGAGGATCTGACTTCCACTAGACCTTGAGGTTTGTTATACATGCATTGTAATACATTAGCATGCTAAGTGACACACCCACCAGCACCTTGACAGTTGAGGATTGCCATGATAACAACCAGAAAAGCTCATACAAGGACTGAAAAGGAGTGTTGCCTCAGTTCCAGGTCTAAACCACACTCCTGTTCTTGGATAAGTCATGACTATCCCTCCCATTCTTCCCAATTCCTTCCCTTTTACCTCAACCCTCCGAAATATTTGGTGTCTCCACCTGAATTGGGTTGAGAAGTTGATTTGTTAACTGGGTTTCAACGTCTCCATTCTTTGGCCATTGAATAAAGCTTGTGCTGTCCAGTCTCAACATCAGTTTCATTATTGGCTGTGTGAATCTGATTTGAAAAGGAACCCCCTTGGCTGAGATAGGGGATCTTGGCCTGGGCCAGGATGCTGGTGTGGGTCCAGCAGACCAATTTAGTAATAATTTGAGCAGAATTTCATCCATGGCCCAGACTTTCAGTCATCCATTTCTTAACTGATTTCTGAACAATTTAGTGCTCTTTTGTTAGGGAGAATGTCTGACTCCAAATAACCCAAGCAACAGCTAAATACCTGTTTGCCTAGTAGAGAGAGAAACATTAAGTAGTAATGAAAAGGCTAAATGAAGAGCAAAGGTCTTGGTAAAGTTAGAAAGACCTAGTTTTTGAAAGATTCTAAGATGGAAAAACACTCTTTTGTTAACAAAATTTCTGCCCTGACTTCAAATAGAAATTTTGTAGTTACTCTGAGCAGGAAAGTAGATACATGCAGGTTCAACATAAAAAAAGTCTGTTGTCTACATCCTCCTTTGTGACCAATGTGAAAACAATGTTATCATTTATTTTTACATTTTTTTCTGATTACATTCCATTGTATGTTATTACAAGATATTGGGTAAAACCTCCTGTGCTATACAGTGAGTCCTTGTTGCTTATCGACTTTATGTACTGTAGTTTGTATCTGTCAATCCCGCATTCTTAACTTGTCCCTCCCCACCTCCCTCTCCCCTTTGGTAAACAATAAGTTTGTTGAACACAGTGCGATTAAACTTTTCATTTTCTGATTCCTAAAACCATGAGAACCAGAAGCATGAGAAATGAGAATAAATTCAATAGAAATTGCCCAATTATTTTAATTACACTTAATGTCTCTTCATTTTAGGGGTAGGAGGAAGCATTGGCATAAATTTATGTTAGCATAAAAAGTGAGTTTAAAAAATTTTGTTCCTTCTAAACAGAAAGCACTGGATTCCTGTTGATCAGTTAGGTTGATTTCTCAGACCTTTTTTTTTTTTTTCTTTCCAATCCATAAACCAATTATGGTGATCTTTCAATTGATTTAGAATTTTTTAAAAAGGCTCATACCTCATACCCTATACTTTATATCAGCTTATACATCAAGCACCGTGTATCAGAGCAGGCGTTCCATATAACAGAACTTTTTACAGATGGGAGAGTGGGAGAACCCCCTGTAAATTTTAATCTTTCTTCAAAACAAATCCTTAAACATGGGTGGGCTTTTGGGGGTGTTTTGTGGGCTTTTTGACACCATCTAATTTACTGTAGGGTGTCAACAAATGTTTTTGAAGCTCTTTGTTATTGTGTTACATAAAGGGTCACTTGGTAATAAAATAATTTCAAGCCTAATTAAAAAGCCCAAACATTGATGCTGACAGTCTCCTGTGATGAGATATTCAGCCTTTGTTAGCGCTGTTAATTTAGCAAATGTGGTTCTTTAAAAACACATTTGCTAAACTAACAGTTTCTAAAGATGAGGGAGTCAGAGAAATGACTACTTAATTTTAGGATTATATCACAGAAGAGGCCCAAGGAAAACTGGCCAAAATGAAATGATCACTTCATGTTGCCAGGATACGAGAGGCTAAGGGCCACGTCCTATTCATCCTGTACCCTTCATAGTACCTAGCACACAGCCATGCACAGGTTGACCCTTGATGGATTTCTTTGTGAAATCACCAAATTTTTATATATCTGACAATAGTTGGAAGTCATAGACTTTTGGAGCTTGAAGAGTTCTTTTAATATACTGGAACGAGCACATGCTTTGAAATTAGATACACATTCAAATCTCAACTCTACCGCTGAGCAGTTGTGACCTTGGGCAAGTTGCTTACACATTTTGAGGTTCAGTTTCTTCACCTGTAAAATGAGAATGTTATTATGCAAGAATGAGGTGAGATAACATAATGTAAATAGCTTTGCACATTTCCTAGCTCAATAGATGTTATTTATTATTTCAGTATTATTATTTTTAAGCATAGATAGGACAACCATTTGACAGATGGGAGATAATAGAAATGATAATGGTTAATGTTTATTGAGTATTTTGTTATATGGTAGTTATTGTGCTAAGTGGTTTATGAGCCTTATTTTATCTATTTACTTTTTTTTTTTAACAGTCCATCAGGTAAATGAACCCATCAAGTAAATGAACCCATCAGATATTTACTCAGACTTCACAGATAAGGCAACTGAGGCTAATAGAAGGTAAGTAATTTGACCAAATTCACACAGCTGGTGAGCAGCTGTCATCTAAGCTGTGTAGGAATAGAAGGCATTAATCTGAGTCCCGAGGTTGAAGGGAAATGTTCAAGATCATCCTGTCGGATAAAGTCAGAGCCAAGATTACCATTCAGAGCTTCTATATATGTTTCCGAGCCTGTTTTTCCATTTGCCTAACAGGGATAATAATAGTCCTATCACAAAAGATTGGGGGAGAATATGGGAATGGGACATAGGCTAGAATGTATGAGGACATAACCAAGAGAACGAGATGAGAGGAAATCAAAGACAAAGCCTTTGGACTTCAGAATTTGGCCTGGAGTTTACCTGTCCAGCAGGCAGGCAGGAGGACTGCAGATCCCTGAGAAAGCAGTTTATTTTTATTCATTCATTCATGCATGCATTTGTTCATTGACTCATCCATCCATCCAACTGTTATTTATTAACCATTCATAATGGGCTCAGCTCTTCTAGGTCTCAGGGTACAATGGTGAGCACAACACAGATAAGGAGCTCAATCCTGATTTTGGCTGAATGCTGCCAAGATTTGGGGAACCTCATGGAGGCTAAGACACCTGTTAGCTGCTGGACCTCTGAGCCAGAAATAACAGATTCCTGCTCCTCCTGCCTGCATCTTTCCATTCCTAGCTGAATCCAAAGCACTGGTCAGTTTGCTGGTCGCATGATGTCTGGGTTTTCTGAGGACCCACAGAGATAGGTCTGGAAAGGGAAAGCTGTTTATACAATGAAGGAGAAAAGCCTCATTAAGCCATCATCAGAGAAGGATGTATATTCAGTAGAGCTAATTGCTCTGCTGTATTTGATGAGCCGTTCACATTGTAAATTTATGCTAACAATAAATGTGCAAACAAAGTCAAGTCACTTTGTTAGTGGAAGGCTTTGGTTTTACAGTCCTCTGAGTATAGTACCTTGATTTTAAATTGTTAGAGGCACTTTATCAAAGAAAGGGGTCATTTCCAGTTACCACATTGCAGCTTGGTTTATTTGCCTCTCAACGATTTTCTGACATTCTCAAAAGTTAATTTGCATATATTTTGCATATTATGTGAGAAATTATATCATATATAGTATCCTTTTATTGGCAAGACTTACTTTCTCTTAGTAGTCAATATCATCCTCTCTTAACGGAAGATAGAATTCTTCCCAACACAATCCCAACCAAAACCCCAGCAAGCTGTTTTGGAGCTGTCGACAAACTAATTCTAACATTAATATGAAAAGACAAAAGACCAAGAAAAGCCAACATAATACTGAAACAGAAGAACAAGTTTTGAGAAATCATAGTACCCTACTTGATGCTTATTAAAAGTCTACAGTAATCGAGACAGAATCATACTGGCAAAAGAATAGACACATAGATAAATGTAGCAGAAGACAGAGCCCAGAAATAAACCCATACAAACAAAGTCAACTCATCTTTGACAAAGGAGCAAAGGCAATTCAGTGGAGAAAAGATAGTGGCACTGGAACAAGTGGACACCCACATATGAAAAACTGAACATAGGTACAGACTTTGTATAAAAAACTTAAATGGATCTTAAATCTAAATGTAATATTCAAAATTATTAAACTTCTTAAAGAAAGCATAGGAGAAAATTGATTATAACTTTGGATTTTGTGATGAGCCTTGAAATATAACAATAAAGAAAAAACTGATAAGTGGGACGTTATTACAATTAAAATTGTAATGCTCTGCAAATGACAATGTTGAAAGAATGAAAAGACCAGCCGCGGACTCGGGGAAATGGTTGCAAAGCACATAGCTGATAAAGGACTGTTACTCGAAATGTAAAAGAACTCTTAAAACTCAACAATAAGAACAGAAACAATCCAATGAAAAGCGAGCAAAAGACACTTGATGAAGTGAACAGACACTTCATCAAAGAGGATATACAGGTAGCAAATAAGCACATAAAAAGGTGCTCAAGATCATTTGTCATTAGGGAATTGCAAATGAAAACAACAATGGGTGTAACTACAGACCTATCAGAAAGGCTAAAATCCAAATAACTGACAATATCCAGTGATGGCCAGGATGCAAAAGCAACAGGAACTCCCACTCATTGCTGGTGGGAATGCAAAATGATACAGTCTCTGTGGAAGACAATTTGGCAGTTTCTTACAAAACTAAACCTAGTATTCTCGTATGAACACTAATTGCACTACTAGGTATTTACCCAACTAATTTGAAAACAGGTTACACAAAAACTTGCATGCAAACGCTTGTAGCATCTTTATTTATAAATGCCAATCCTGAAAGCAACCAGGATGTCTTTCAATAGATGAATGGATAAACAAACGATGGCACATTCATATGGTGAAATATTATTCAGGGATAAAGCAAAGTGAATTATCAAGCCACAAAAAGACATTTAAGATGAATCTTAAATGCAAATTAGTAAGTGAAAGGAACCTATCTGAAAAGGCTACACATTGTATGATTCCAATTGTATGATGTTTTGGAAAGGAAAAGCTATAGAGACAGTAAACAGATCAGTGGTTGCTAGAAGTTCTGGGCATGGGGAGAGGCATGCGAAGCACAGGAAGATTGTTAAATTCAGTACATCTATTCTGTGTGATATTGTAATGGTGACTATAAGCGTAAGTATCTCTCAAACCCCATAGAATTTACAATACAAAGAGTGAACCTTAATGTATACAAAATTTTAAAAAATCATTTAGAAAGTTGGAAGATTCCACGGTGCAATGCAGGATGTGACAAAATAGTCTAACTGTATTACAAATGCATAAAACAACCTCACTGAAGCTGGTAGGGGACTAAGGCGCTGACTTAAGTCATTTTGGAAATGAGTGGAGTCTGTAAGACTAAAGGCAAAAGGAACTGTACAGAAGTGCTACTCTCGTTGATAAAGTTTTTCCCCCAGGGGCATATGGGCTAATAATTCTGAAACAGCTATACATGGTGGATAGTGGGAGCCAGGTTTCTCACTGTAGGAGTAAGAGATTACAGATAAACAAGGTGCCAGAAAGTAAGAAAATACAAACAAATAAACCACAATGATTGTCATATGTCAAAGGGATACAGGAACTAGCTAACTGAAGGAACTATTAATGGCCAAAGCTGGGGCATTTTGAGCAACGAAATAAATAAAGTAGTAGTGGGTTATAACCCAAATAATAAAATAACTATTCATAAGTCTACACTGAATAAATAAATGGGGGAAATAATAAATGAATAAATAAATGGGGGGGGGGAATAGACAAACTTCCCGTACAGAATCCCAAATAGTTTATGTCAATATTGCCTTTCGAGGCAATGGAGGTGAACTCTTCAACCCTCGAGTATGGGCTGTACCTAGTGACTTGCCTTCAAAGAGCAGAGTATGGAAAAGGAGAAATAAAAGAAGAGCTGTGCAGTGGAGAAACCTGACAAACATTACCTCAGCCAGATTATCCAGGTCACCATCAACAGTGATAAGTTGATAGTATGGACCCTTGATGTGATGGCGTGAGAATTCCACTTCACCTCTGTAGTCTTCATCCCCAAGTCCCATAACCCCAGTCTAATCAAGAGAAACACAACAGAAAAATCCCAACTAATGGACATTCTACAAGATATCTGACCAGTACTCCTCAAGACTGTCAAAGAGCATCAAAAACAAGGCAAGTCTAAGAAATTGTCACAGCTGAGAGGTGTCTAAGGAGACACAGAAATTAAATGTGATATTGTGTCCTGGCTGGATCCTAGAACAAGAAAAGGACACTAGTGAAAAGCTAAGATAATCTGAATAAAGTATGGACTTTAGTTCAAATAATAGATAAATATTGATTCACTGACTGTGATAAATGCACCATACTAATGTAAAATATTAATAATAGGGGAAACTGGGTTTGAGGCGTATGGGAACTTTCTGTACTATCTTTACAATACTTCCATAAATCTAAAACTATTCAAAAATTAAAAGTTTATTTAAAAAAAAAAGTAGGTTGATCTTATCTATTCCCATAGCGGCTATTTTTTCCTACTTTTTTTTTTTTTTTTAACTATCCTTGAGAAGTATCTAAACAATCCAAAGCTTCTACAATTCTTTTCTCCTGGTCCCCGCCATTGGTGTGCAAAGAGAAATGGGAATCCCTTTGGGGAATGTCATATTCTTTGAATCAAGAGAGTGGTTAAGATAGTGCCGGCAACTGCGTGGGAGTCATAATGTACATGATGGAGCTTAGTCTTCAAAGGTCTCTTTCTTTGACAGCAGGAGGCTGAATATCTTACTTACATTTCTTATTACTCATTAATCCTCGGAGCTGAGGGCTCCTGGTCATTCCTCAGAGCTGTTTCTTAGAAGGAGGGAAGGAAAGGATGGATGAGCTGGAGAAAGATTTAATTATCTTGAGTAAGTACTAATTGCAATAATGCTAAACATCTTAGACATACTTAGCTGTGGATTATGGATTAAAATTACACTGCTTTTTTTTTTTTTTTTTTTCCCTAGCAAGCCCGGTGTTACTAATAAGGTTCACAGAGTTTGCATTTTTCTCTTAGGAAGTAAAAGGAACACAGAGCTCATTAACTACTTGAATCTTTTAGACATAGTGCTCAGAGGAAGGTAAATGTGAGAGAGCAGTAGGGGCCTAGGGAGGTGTTTACAATGTACAGCTCAATGAGATGCAAAAATATTCATTGTTATTAGCTTCTGCTGGGAGTTGAGCAACCCCAAAAAGAAAAGGAGAATTGACTTGTTGGTCTATGGAGGCCACCTGCCTGCTTCTTAAATTGTTTTGAAGGGGCCAGTAAGTACCCCCGTGAATCCATCCTGGCACCTGCTTGGTGCTGTCTTGGTGATCTATGTTAAATAGAACATGGAAGTGGTCAAACCCACACATTGCCTTTTTCTAAAGGTTACATATGATGGGTAAATGAAAAGAAAGGGAAATCCGAGTGAAAGAAGAAAATTGTGAAGACTTCAACAGAGTTGAGTCAACATAAGATTCCCATGAGTCTCAGTCTTCAAAACTCAGTTCAGCTCACCCCCTCCCACTACCTTCCCTTCTTTACCTTTTCCCGTCCTAACATCGACTGCCAGCATCATACATGTTCTCAACTTACCGAGAAGCCGGAAGCATTCTTCATGTGGCACAAAATAATGAAGTGATGGTGTATTATGTGGTCCTGGAATCTTGCTCTTTCCCTGCCCTACTGCTGCACTGATGTGCTTGTCCTCCACAAAGGAGGCCGGGGCTGCCCTTAGAAGGTGCCGATTATGATGAAGTCAGGGTTAGTGGCGGAATAATAATAGCAAAGACGCATAGCATTTACTCTGTGTCAGGCTCTCTTCTGAGCTTTTTTCATAGATTACCTCCTTGTAATCAAGTTTGTGACTCTATGAGATACACGGAGTTTTATTTTCCCCCTCGTATAGATGAGGAAACTGAGGCACAAAGGCTGTTTTTGAGATTTTTACACGTTGATGCCTCACCTGTACCACACAGGCCGCCCTAAGTCTCAGATTTGTCCCTAAGGAAGGTAATCTGGTTTGTTTATTGGTGTCTGCCTTCCTCTCCACTGCTTCTTTTTAGCTTTAGGAAGCTCAAGCTGGCATTTCTGACCTGCGAAGCCATGGTATGCCTGTCTCTTCGAAATCCTTTTCCTTTCCATATAAAGATGGGTGGGGTCCTCTTTGGTGTCAGCCAGGCTGGCATTCCTCCCATCTGCGCATGCCTGCATCCCTCTTGCGCTCAAAGCTGCCCGCACCTCAATCTTTCCCCTCAGCACCTCCTGCCTTAGCTCTCCTGATGGACCTGATTTGCCTACACCCTTTCTCCATCCGTTTCTGGGGTGACCCGCATCACCACACTCAACATCAGGACCACAGAACTCCAAATCTTTGGAACCAACTTTATTTAGCACAGTAGGTTCCCTTTTCCCTTTCTGGTCTTCCCACTGAGAAGGGGGAAGTCTTTTTTATGTCTTTAATTTTGCTTCTCTCTGGCCTCCGAGACCTTGATATTCAACCTTTGTAACCAGTTCATAACTGCTGAAATATTACTTAAATATTACTTATTGATGATGTTTCTTCTTGTTTAGGGATTCTGCACTGTATTTCTGGTTAACACATTCGTGTAACACAGAACCAAAGGAGTCCGAATTATGGACATTATGTAATGTGATAAATAATCACTTCGTCGGCAATCAGATTACAATATATAAATATATCAAAGCCACACGCTGTACACCTTAGACTTACACAACGTTACACGTCAGATTTATTCAATAAAATAATAAGAATGTGCTACTAAAGCATTCCTTTCATTGCATTATAAATCTTAAATATAAGCATATTCTAACATCGTATATTTTAACACAAATATGTTCTGATAGCACATAACTGTTGAGAAACTTCACTGCTCTTGGGAGAAATAAAACAGGAGGCTCGAAGATGTATTGAACAGCATCATTGAGGGCTATAATTCATAATGAATTAAAATAAATACTAGGTAAATTTGTTCTGGAAAATATAAAATATTGGGTTGGTCCTGGGTGGTGGGAAGGGCAAAATCACCCTGACGTGAAATTCCTTTAACTGAGAACAGTTATTTTTCATCCTACATGAAAGATAAAATATTTACTTGAGAATGCTGTTTGCAATCAGCTAAATTATTAAGAGTGGTAAATCACTTCCTGTTTTGATGGCAGGAAGGGGGTTTTCACAAGGAAAGGGGAAGAAATGAAGAACGAAAATGTATATATTGAATATTCAGAGTTACTGAGAAGGAGGTCAGCGAGGGAAGAAAGGGAGCGGGAAATTTGCTGAGACTTCACAACCGTTACCTAAGCTCGTCCGGATTCTGCTGAATCACCGAAGCAAATACCCTTTCTGAAATTCTTGCTGTGTGATAAATGCTGTGTTACTTACATTGTTTTATAACTTAACAACCAGCCTGTATTAGAGGTGAGACTATTCCAAGTCCAAAGAGATTAAGTAACCTGTCCGGGGACACAAAGTTAGCAGGTGGCAGAGCTGGGATTAGATCTCCGGCGGCGCAGCTCACTCCCGCCCCCCCCCCCCCCCCCCGCCTCTCTGTCCTATTCAGCAGAGCTGCTTGCGTTCTCTATGCATCAGCACACCCAAGCTGTGCAGGACGGCATGGTGCTGACATGCAGCTGTGTCCGCGTACGTAATTTCTAGGATTTATGAAGATGCATTTTTTTTAATTGAAAAAGACATTTATTTCCTAAAAGCAATGTGTGTTTGAGATTTAAAACTCAGAAACCTGCAAACAAACAGAAAACAAGGAAATGTAACCTCTTCCACAAACCCTTCTACACAGAGCCAGCCGATCTTGGCATCATCATATCTATTCTTATAGCCTGCAAGTAATTAAAAATCAAAGGGCGCAGACACTTTTAAGGCTTTTTTTTAATGCACTGCCGTATTGCCAGAAACATTGTTTTAGCATAGTATATGATATTAAAATGAAAATTCATTATTGGGAATTTGTTAATTGAAGTATCATTGAATCACAGTCGAGCTTCTGCGACATCTCTGAAATTTCCGTCTGGAGAAAACTATAAGATTTTATGATACAAATTTTTTTTTGGCTTAAATAACAACTAGTTACAATTTATCATGAAGGAAAGCACCACCTTTACAATAATGACAATGACATTGAGAAAGCCAAGGATTATGTTTACCAAGAAGTATCAAAAACATGGGAAAAATCATTTAAATCACTTTTGAAGTACACAAAAGAAATGATTGAAAAAGGAACCCATTTTCTTGGATGGGAAGACTCAATTTGCAAATGCTGTAAATTCTGTCTAGGTTTATTCATAAATTCAAAGTGATAGCAATATGAATTACAGCAGATTCTATTTACTTGTTTAATTTTGGTGATGTGGGTAGGGATAAGACGAAGTCACTCTGAAACTCGAATGGAAAAATAAATAAGAATAGTGGGGAAAATTTAGAAATAGGGTAAAGCAGGGACGACCATCTATACCAATCAGAAAAATATTTTATAGGGCCTCAACAATGAGATATTAGCATATAAATATTAGGGCAGACAATTGAAACAGAAGATAAAATACAGAAGTAGACTGAAATACATGCAATACTTTAATTTATGATGTAGGTAGCCTCTCAGATCAGTGCTGAAAAGACAGACATTTTACATTTTGTTTTAGGTAACTGGAAAATAGTAACTTCAGCTCTATACCTCACACCATCTACTAGGATATATTTCAAGTAGATCAGAGATGTAAATCAAACCCTTTAAGTGCTAGAACAAAACATGGAGAAATTATTTGCTCACCTCAGAGTGGAGAAGGTCTTTTAAATTTCAAAATTCAGAAACTATAGCATTAAAAATTTGATTTTTTTTCCTTTTTCAGTTTTATTAGGTAGAATTATTACAGTTTGACTGCACAGACACATTATATTGCATGTAAATACATACATACAATATACTGCACATTTTTTTAGTTTACATATATGTACTGATCATTGTTTCTAAGAACAGAGTAGAGCTTTAGCTTTTTAAATCTACATAGTTATCAAAGGAATAAAACCAACTACAAAATAAGAATCAACAGAATGCAGTCATCCAATCATAAAGGACAATCAAATGTGCTTGCAAATATTCAAGAAATCAATCATCTAAGGCATAAATAATAAGTAGCTATTTATCTACTTAAAAATTTGATTTTTGACTACCTAAAAAGAAAGGTTTCTGCTTAAAAATCATCAAGTGAAAAGACATGGAAAAGCTAAGAAGAAAGTGCAATTTATAATACAAACAGCTCATACAGCTCAATATCAAAAAAACAAACACCCCAATCAAAAAATGGGCAGAAGACCTAAATAGACATTTCTCTAAAGAAGACATACAGATGGTCAACAGGCACATGAAAAGATGCTCAGCATTGCTAATTATTAAAGAAATGCAAATCGAAACCATAATGAGGTATCACCTCACACTGGTCAGAATGGACATCATTAAAAAGTCTACAAATAATAAATGCTGGAGAGGGTGTGGAGAAAAGGGAACCCTCCTACACTGTTAGTGGGAATGTAAATTGGAGCAGTCACTATAGAGGACAGTATGGAGGCTCCTTAAAAAGCTAAAACCAGAGTTACCATATGATGCAGCAATCCCACTCCTGGGCATACATCCAGATAAAACTACAATTTGAAAAGATGCTTGCATTCCAATGTTCATAGAAGCACTATTTACAACAGCCAAGACATAGAAGCAACCTAAATGTCCATTGACAGATGAATGGATAGTCTGTGAGATATATGTAGATATATAGATATAGATATCTATCTATATATATAGACATAAATAGATATACATAATGGAATATTACCCAGGAATAAAAAATAATAAAATCATGCGATTTTCAGCAACATGGATGGGCCTCAAGATTATCATACTAAGTGAAGTAAGACAGAAAACGACAAATATCATATGATATCACTTATATGTGGAATCTGAAAAAAATGATACAAATGAACTTATTTACAAAACAGAAACAGACTTACAGACATAGAAAATAAATATATGATTACCAGGGAGGGAAGGGGTGGGAAGGGATACATTGGGAAAAATTTTTAAAGTGCAATTTATATCACAAACAAAGGGTTAATTCTGCCTGCTCCTGGGCATATATCCAGAAGGAACCCTACTTCAAAATGACATCTGCACCCAATGTTCATAGCAGCACTATTTACAATAGCCAAGACATGGAAACAGCCTAAATGTCCATCAACAGATGACTGAATAAAGAAGATGTGGTATATTTATACGATGGAATACTATTCAGCCATAAAAACCAACAACATAATGTCATTTGCAGCAACATGGATGTTCCTGGAGAATGTCATTCTAAGTGAAGTAAGCCAGAAAGAGAAAGAAAAATACCATATGAGATCGCTCATATGTGGAATCTAAAAACAAAAAAAGAACATAAATACAAAACAGGAACAGACTCATAGACATAGAATACAAACTTGTGGTTGCCAAGGGGGCAGTGGGTGGGAAGGGACAGACTGGGATTTCAAAATGTAGAATAGATAAACAAGATTATACTGTACAGCACAAGGAAAAATATGCAAGATCCTGTGGTAGCTCACAGAGGAAAAAAATGTGACAAAATATGTATGTTCACGTATAACTGAAAAATTGTGCTCTACACTGGAATTTGACACAACATTGTAAAATGACTATAACTCAATAAAAAGAAGTTTTTAAAAAAGGGTTAATTCTGCATTTTAGTTATTCATGTTAATCCCTGAAACAGCCCCTACTCCACTGAGGATCAGGTCTATAAAGCAAATATAGAAGCAGCAAAACAAAACTTTGGGGCCGTTTTGGAAGACAAAGTAGCATATGACTAGACAATCATTTGGCAGACAAACCCAGTATTTCATCCGAATAAAGAAAGCATATTAACCAAACCAACAACTTTGAAGAACACTTAACAGAGACACAAAATAGCCTCACTCCTTCTATAAACATTAAATATTTCAATTCTAAATAATCCTGTTCCCACTGTGGTTGTGGCTTTCCTTTATCCTGGCTCTCGCACCTAGAATTATGGTAAACATGAAAGACCTTTGGACATGCTCAGAACTTGGTTAAAATTCTAGGTTACAATTTATTCTTGTGAACAGAGACTGAAACTGACCATACATCCCTGCTCCACTTCTTTAAGAGCCCTTTTTATACTCGAGTAGTCTTGGAAGTTTGGGAATGACCTGTGTGAGCCTGGAGTTAGGTTTAGGCTGTCTGTGGGCAGTAACAGCCACAGCGTCCCCAGGGGACCCTTGACCTTCATACTGCCCCAGCCTGGTTAAGTTTCCCCAGATCATTTGGAAAATGGTCATGGAGCAGGAATGCTTAACTGATCCCAAGTGGTAAAGGACCACAGGTTTCAGGCTATGCTCTGAAAAACCTTACCACAGCTAGGATTATAAGTCATTTCAGCTGCCAATTGAGGAAAATTCCATTAAGTTGTGTTCACCAGGATATATACATATTGTTTGACTTATTGTCATTCATTTTGCTTTTCAGTACATTTAAAATCATTTGCCAGAGAATGTACAGCTCTTGTCTAAATCTATTTTGGTTAAATTTATAGTTAAATTGACACTAATTCAACAAGCATTAAAAGTTTTATTTTTTGGATGTACTCTGTGTGTGAAGGTAGTCTTTAATTGACAAGAACAAAGGAAGAAAGGAAGAAAGGAAGGAAGAAAGGAAGGAAGGAAGGAAGAAAGGAAGAAAGAAAGAAAGAAGAAAGAAAAGAAAAGAAAGAAGGAAGGAAGGAAAGAAAGAGAAAGAAAGAAAAGAAAAGAAAAAAAGAAAAGAAAAGGAAAGAAAAGAAAAGAAAAAGAAAGAAAGAATTTATCAGGGAGGGAGGGAGGGCAGGAAGGAAAAAACAAAAACAGGAAAAACACATATAAGCAATGATGCATTTACCACAAGCAGGAGAATTTTCCAATAAACTACCACAGTAAACTTGCTTCTGCCTCTGGCAAAATCTATTGATCAAACCTTTGGTTTGTCACTGTTGGTTTGGAAATCAAATGCAAGTGTGTTACCGCTTCCAGGCTAAGCTGAGAGGGATATTCAAAGCACTACCACTCAGCCCTGTAAGCTATAGGTAAGAATGACTGCTGGGACACAGTGTCAAGAATGCTGTCCTTCTGGGCATCTGGGAACAGTTAATTTTCTATCCAAAAACATACCTGAGAATGTATCCATGTTTACCTTATTGGTGATTTTTAATGGATGTATTTTAAAGGATACAAATGATGGGGAAAAAAACAAGGTAGATGGCAAAGTAGGGCCTTAGTGATTTCAGTCTCCTGGACTCCTTCCTTTCCCTATTGGGAGTTTCAAGAGTTCTCATGAGATCCCCCATCAGTTTCATTCTTTTCCTCAATCAATCCATGACATTAATTGCTTCAGGAATGTGAAGATGCAAATAACCAAGGAAGAAAGAGATTATTAGCTCCTTAGGGAACTACATTTCACCTATGATTACAATCTATGAACAGACAAGTAAGACTGGATCAGCTCCTTATGAGAAGAGGAGACTTGAAATCCCAAATTATAGTTTACCATTCATCACACCCATTCGAAAATTCATTTATTCACTTATTTAATCTTAGATTTATTTATTCATTTATTTATTTGGTAAATACAAAGAGAGCATCAATCATATGCCAGCCATGGTACTATGTTGTTAGCTTCAAAGATAAACCAGTAGGCAAAACCTTCTTAGATATATAATATGAAATAATGGCTGAAAGCTTCCCAAGTTTAGCAAAAGACACAAAGGAGTTGAGCAAATCCCAGAGAAATCTATGCCATGACACATTAGGATTAAACTTTGAAAACTAGACAAGGAAAAACTTCTTGAAAGCAGCTAGAGAAAATGATGCATTACCTGCACAGAAACACCAATTTGAATGACAGGGGATTTCTCATCTGCAACCATGGAGGCCAGAAGGAACTTCTGAAAAACAGGAACTATCAACCATGAATTCTGCGTCTGGCAAAATGATCCTTTAGGAATGAAGGGAAAATAAAAAATAATCTCAGATAAAAGAAAATTAAAAGAATTTGTTGCTAGAAGGCTACTTTTAAAGATTGGCTGAAGGAAATTCTTCAAACAGAAAGGAAATAATTTTTAAAAGGAAGCTTAGAGCATCCAGAACAGAAGAGCAAGACTATGGGTAATACAATAGAATATGCTTTCCTTCATGAGTTTTATAAATCATGTTTAATGATTGAAACAAAAATTATAGTACCTATGATACTCAAGACAATGATATTTAAAAGTAGTGAAGGTAAAGTTACCTAAACTGAAGTGAGGTTTCCACACTTCACTTAAAGTGGTAAAATGTTGATACAAGTAGACTGTTATAAGTCACATAAGTATATTATAATACTCGGAACAACCACTACAAAAACTATAAAGAGAAATACATCAAAAAACACTAAAAATAAATCAAGATAGAATCCTGAAAGCTATTCAAGTAACCCATAAAAAAGCAAAACACACAAGCAAAGGAATAAGACCCTGTGGAAATAAATAAAAAACAAATAACAAAATGACAAACTTAATGAAGTAGTAATATAATAATTACATATAAATCATAGAAGTACACCAATCAAATCACATAGATGGGCAGACGGCATTAAAAAAACACAGCCCAACTGTATGCTATTTTCAAGAAGCTCACTCCAAATTCAGTGACACAGGTAGGTAGAAAGGAAAAGGATACTAGAAGATAAACCATGCAAAGATTAATATGAAAAAGCAGAAGTGGCTATATTAAAACCTGATAAAGTGACTTCAGGTCAAATAAAAATTACTAGAGACAAAAAGGGACATTGCATAATGATAAAAGGATCAATCCACCAGGAAGATATAACAAATCTAAATCCAACAAGAGAATTTTCAAATACATAAAGCAAAAAGTGATAGAGTTGAAAAAGGAGAAATAGACAAGTCAACAATTATAATTGGAGGCTTCAGATCTCTATCTCAATAACTGATAGAAAATTACACAGAAAATCAGGAAAGATATAGAAGAACTCAACAATACTATCAACCAACAGAAAGCACTGGACATTCATAGAACACTACACCGAACAACAGCAGAAAACACATTCTTTTTAAGTGCCCATGGAATATACACCAATATAGACCACATCCTGGGCCATAAAAACAAACATCAACAAATTTAAAAGAACTGAAATCATAATGGAGTGTTTTCTCTGACCATGGTGGAATTAAACCAGAATTACCAGAAAGGTAAGGCAAATATCTCCAAACATTTAGAAATAAAATAACACACTCTTGAATAATCCATAAGCCAATAAAGAAATGGGAAAATATATTGAACTGAATGAGAATAAAAATACAGCATGTCAAAGTCTGTGAGGCACAGCTAAAGCAGCAGAGAGAGAAATTTATAGCACTAAATGCTTACATTAGGAAAGAAGTAAAGTCTTAAATCAATAGTCGAAGCTCCCATCTCAAGAACCTGAAAAAATGAACAGGAACATACTTCCAAGGCAAGCAAAGGAAACGAAGTAATAACGATAAGAGCAGAAATCAACAAAATTGAGAACAAAAGAACAATAGAGAAAATCAACAACACAAAGAGCTGGTTCTTCAAAAAGGTCACTGAAATTGACAAGCATCTAGCAAGACTCACAAAGAAAAAAGAAAGAAGACACCAATATCCAGAATGAAATAAAGGATACAGCTGTGGATGCTGTAGGCATCAAAAGGATACTATGGGGCTATTACAAACAATTTTACAGGCATAAATTTGACAACTTCTATGAAATGGACCAATTCCTTGAAAAACACCAACTGTCACAACTAACCCATATGAAACAGAAAATTTGAATTGCCTTTTAACTATTTAGGAAATTGGACTTGTAATTTAAAAATTCCCGTAAAATAAATGTCCAAGCCCACATGCCTTCCCTGGAGAATTCTTCCAAGTATTTAAAGAAGAATCAACATCAGTTCCACACAGCTTCTTCTAGAAAATAAAAGAGGAGGAAATACATCCAATTCATTTTATGAAGCTAGTATTACCATGATATCAAAGCCAGAAAATGACTAAAAATAAGAAAACAGACCAATATCTCTCATGAATATAGATGCAAAGATTCTCAACCCAATATTAGCAAATGGAATTCAGCAATATATAAAAAGAATTATACCATGATCAAATAGGGTTTATTTCAGGTATGCAAAACTAGTTCAATGTTCAAATAACAAAATAATCAATCAACAGGATGTAGACAAAAAATCATATGAAAGTATCAATTGATACAGAAAAAGCACTTGAAAAAATTCACCACACGTTCATGATAAAAAATTCTCAGAAAAATAGGAATAGAGGAAACTTGGTAAAAAGCATCTACCAAAACCCTACAGTTAACATTATACTTAATGGTGAAAGACTGAGTACATTCTTCCTAAGATCAGGAATAAGGTGAAGATATCTGCTCACAGCACTTTGATTTAACAGGATGCTGGACGGTCCAGCTAGCTCAATAAGGCAAGAAAAAGAAAGAAAGTGATACAAATCATGAAGAAAAGAAAACAGTTTCTATTTGCAGATTGCATGATAATCTATGTAGAAAATCTCAAGGATTCTACAAAAAAGAGCAAAACTCCTAGAACTAATAAGTCAGTTCAGCAAGATTGCAGGACAAGATAAATATATAAAAATCAATTGTACCCCTATACACTATCAATGAATATGTGAATGCTGAAACTTAAAAAATATCATTTACAAAATCAGAGAAAAAAAAATATCATTCACCATTGCTTAAAAAAATAAATATTTAGAGTGACTTTGACCCAAAAAAAAATAATGCATAGCATTTATATGCTGAAAAATATAAAATGCTGATGAAAGACATCAAAGAAGGCCTCAATAAATGGAGATTCATGTCTTGTTCATGAATTTGAAGATAACATAGGGAAGATGTCAGTTCTCCCCAAATTGATACACATGTTTAATACAATTTCTATCAAATCCCAGCCAGATTCTTTTTCTAGATACAGACAAGATTATTCTGTATGGAAGTGCAAAGAAACCAGAATGATTAAAACAGTTTTGGAAAAGAAGAGTTAAATAGGAAGAAACCGTCTACCTAATTTCAAGACTTACTTATGGATACAATAATCAAGACTATGTGTTATTGGCAGAGGGATGGACACACAGAACAGCAGAACGGAATAGAGAATCTTGAACTAGACCCACACAAATACATCCAACTGACTTTTGTCAAAGGTGCAGAAGTAATTCAATGGGGAAATGATAGCCTTTTCAACAAATAGTGCTGAAGCAATTGGACATCCATAGGCAAATAAAAGTCATATGGACAGTAAGAGCTCAACTTTATTTTTTACATGCATGGAAAAACTAGAGGGTTATTCAACGATCTGTTAACAATGATTGCTTTGGGGTTGTGGAATTATGGATGATTATTTCTTCTTTACACTATTTACTGAACTTTTAAAATATTCATGATGAATATCTAAAGATGATACTCTCAGAAAAACAAACTATTTCATCTGAGCATCAAGGTAACAATTTTTTTTTTTTTTAGAAATGTACAAAGAGAAAGATTGACACTAGAGAGACAAATTAATTCTAGTAATATTTACATTTCAGCAAGGATGGAAAAGAGAGAGTTTTGGACTTCTGATATCATTTCTGCCAACTTTTCTTAGTTTCTCAGTTTCTAAAGACACCTCCGCTACTAAGTAGAAGGCACAATTCACTAGGTTGTAATGTTAAGAGGTCTAGTTTTTAAAACAAGATGGTTGGTGGATCTACATTTCTGAAAGTTATTCTTGTTTGAAGTATAGGAGAAGAAACTGAAAAGATAGAGCCTATGTGTGGTAGTTAAGAATGAGGAGGAGTGGTGGAGTGGTGTTTAAAGAGTGAGACCAGAGACCCAGGTGAAAGTTAATGAGAACTGATATATGTAAGACAGTGGTTGTAAGAAGTGGCCAGGAATGAGCAATCATTAACAAACAAACGAACAATATGATGACTATAGAACTACGCAAAGTTTAAGATAAGCCTCAACAATGCAAATCTACAAATCTTAACAATGCAAGTCTTACTCTAACTCCTAAATATCTTTGGTGGTACTTGTATAGGTAATACATCTTCTCTCTGAACATCGTTGTAGAGTCTATCTTTTAAGCACTTTAACATTTCCTAGTTGCCAAAGGAAATGAAATACATGACTGGATGCTAATTTCCCTGAAATCAACGATTCCACATTCACCAAAAAGATACAAGCCTATTATGTTTGGGAAAGACCACTACAATTTAATGATCTTTAAAAAAACCTTATGGTAGCTCACAGAGAAAAAAATGTGACAATGAATATATGTACGTTCATGTATAACTGAAAAATTGTGCTCTATAGTGGAATTTGACACAACATTGTAAAATGATTATAAATCAATAAAAAATTCTGGAAAAAAGTTTCTGTTGAACAGACAGAAGAATCAAATTGTAGTAAGGAGGTTTACATCCTCTGACACACACATCCACAAAACCCCAACAATTTATGATAGTATATGGTTGTTATTAGTTTTTGTGAATATAAAATGAAAGCACTTATATTTAAAGTTAGTAACTCTTAAAAGGATTAAATATTAAATAAGATTCTCAGGATTTTAGTTTTGTGTTTTTCCTCTGTTCAATTTTGCAGTATCTACCCTCAGGAAATAAAATTCTCAAAAAAAAAAAAAAAACAGAATAGTAATTTGATCGTATCCATTGGAGAATTTAATGCAGAGAGCTGATTACACAAGCGAGGCAGAAGCTGGGAGCCAAACAGAGCACACTGAGGGACCCCAGAGATTGTCAACAGTAAGAAGCTCCCACCACCCCTCAACCAGAAGGACAAGGGATGAAGCCATGTTACTGAAGCTCAGGGGCCAGGATTACCCAGAGGAAGCTGAAAATCCAGTAGCTTGTCTGGCAATAACTGAAACCACAGATGTAGCCACAGCTGGAAAATCTGTCCAATTCAGAGAGAAAGGACATAAACACCCTAGCTTCTTTCTCATTCCTACCTTCCAATCTCCTACCAATGCCAAGTCCAGTTGCAAGCCAGATGACTTGAGAGTCTGGATAATGTAGCCCATAGGCGTCAACTCCCTAGATACAGAGCAGAGCTGGGGAAAGGCAAGAAACAGATGTGGGGGCAAACAGGCCCAGGATGAGCATAATCAGTCTTCTTAAGTAGTCAGCCTCCATTCTTACCTCATACCCACGTTTAACAAATTCATGCTTCTGCCAGACATGAGACAACTGCCCATGATATAACTCACGAGCTCTCTCCAACAAGGTGGGGGAGTGGGCAGAAAGTTTCATTAGTCATTTTCCTATCTCAAGTCCAAGATTTCCAAGAATTAGGGAATCACTCTTATAAATACTAGAAGTGGCTCCTTGTAGTCTGTTGACCAGGAAGTCAAATTACCAAGTGCTTATTACCAACATTCCACATACAAAATAGTAGCAAGAGAGAAATGAAATGAAAAGAGAAATTGTTGGTGAATACAAGGATGTCTGGCTGCTACGATTCTTGCTCCTGTAACTGGGCAGGTGGCCATAGTTGACATTTATCACTTTTTTCTTCTACCACCTGTCTTGTTCTTCTTGCCCTCTCAGCCAGCACATTGACTGGTTGGAGTTATTTACCCAGGGCGGGTGATCCAAATCCTTCGTTCCTTTTCAGGAACTTTCTTTCAGAATCCTTGCTGCTCCTGTACTTAAATTGGGTTGCTATAGACTTTGATTGGCTTTTACTATCAGACACAGAAGTACTAAAAGATGCCCCCATGAATCTCTTGGGATTCAGACACAATCCCCTCAATCTCTGTTGTTAATCATGAGTAATCACCTCAGCCAATATAATCACCCTTTCTCTGCTTGTTCAGTGGTTTGAGGAGCTCCAAATGCCAGGTGACAGTGTCAACTTGTAGTTTATAATGACACTGAGTGGAAGCATTTCTTCTCTGGGAACCAAGACTTGTAATACCCGCAGAGCTAAACACAGTAGACAGGAAGCAAAGATGATTATTAGATATGATCGTGAGAACGGCCATTCCCACATCTTCCCCTTAATTCCTGGACCCATGTCTTCCGTATAAGGGAGAAACATACCATATATGTTGGTCACTGGTTCAAGGCATATGCCACATCCTGAGGGAGGACATCCCATCTCCACAGAATGTGACCTCTCAGTTGGTACCATAACTGAATCTTAATTAAGACAGTCCTCCATTTTATCAGGCCAGCAGCTCCTGAGTGACGGGCTACAAGCCAAGACCAGCAAACTGTAGTGGCATGATTTACTACTGTACTTTCCTTGCAATAAAAAACGTCCCCTAGACAGACGCATCGTTGTGATAACATGATGGTGAATCAGGCATTCCATAAGCCCATGGATAGTAATGTTGAGAAGACAAATCTATACTCATAATAGTAAGAACAAAGTGTGGCCCCTCAATGATGTGAAATGTAATCAACTTGATACCAAGTGGCTGGCTGGTGCCCCCAGAGAATGGTGCCAAACTGGGGGCTCAGTGGTGCCAAACTGGCCCCTGAATTGCTGGGCTCAGCACTGGCAGTGGCAGATCAGCTTCGGCAAGAGAAAGTCCACATTGTTGAGTCTTGCTAGTCTCTTAACACCAGAAGCTGGTTGATGTGAAAACCTGACGGATGCAGCCCACAGGGGATGGGTCCTCCTGGGTAGAGCAGGAGAATGGCAAGGAGTGATTCTGAAGGAATAGAGGCCTGACTGACTGAAGAGAGAAAGTAGTTTCCCAGTTTTGTGCTTCAGGTGACTGGGCAGACGGTAATCCACTGAGCTGAGGATACAGAATCGCTTGTTGCTTCCGGAAGCTGTAAGAACTATGATCCTGCTGATCTGGTGACAATTTTGTTCTTAGAGATAGTGTGTGAAAAGCATTTATTCCTTGTTATTGAAGAGTCAGTAACAAAAAATCCTTTTAATAGAGGTACTGGAGATTGAACCCAGGACCTCGTGCATGCTAAGCATGCGTTCTACCCCTGAGTTAGACTCACCCCCCATAACAAAAATTTTTTTAATCTGCTAAAATAATGTTTAAAACCCTAAATCCTCTCATCCTGCCATTAATTTTTAAACTTTTTCTTTCATAAGTGTACTTTTGCTTGGTGGTAATTATATTATATAATTTTCTTTTAAATTAAGAGTCACAAAGTTAAAATAAAATGTTAGACGTTTGCACCATCCTCCTGGGATCCTGAGAACTAAGAAATCTGGCCTTTGAAAATTGGGAAGCGTGGTGAGTTCTTAGGGTCCTTGGGAATCTAAAAGAGACTTTAGAGGTTACCTTATCCAACCCGTCATGTCAGATGACTGAATTGAGGCCCAGAGAAATAGAGTGGATTTATTTGAGGTCAGGAAGTAGTACATGGCAGGATCTTCTCTAGAAGCTAATGGATGCATTCATTTTTGTATTGTGCTGATAACCCACTCCACTAGAGGAAATCATACTTCATGACTCATGGTTTCTTGAATCAAGAGGCTAGGAAGTGTATTTTTTTCCTGTCTTAATTTTTGTTTTATTATTTTCTTTTAGATACCTATGCTTTAAGAAGCAATTTATACAGCACATTTTTTGGACATGTAAGTCTATGGACAGCTCTTTGCAGGCCATCTGCTTTGAAAAAACCATTAGTAGAGCCCTTTCTTTTTACCAACAATCCCCACTTCTCCAGTCCGCATCTCAAGGCACTCAATGACGATCTGTATATATATGGATCAAGATGGTAGAAAAGTGGTGGTGATGGGAAGGGGAAGTAAGGAGGCAGCCCCATAAATTAGGACACAGCAGTGACTATTTTTCTTAGTTTGACTCCAGCCTGGGGCTTTCTAAATAAACACTGCAAAAGCATCTCCCCAAGTGACGCAATGAGGAAAATGATGCAGAGTGAATAGACGCCTGATCTGGAGCATGGCAGATGAACAGGCTAAAAACTCCCACTCCCATCAGAGGCTCTAAGGATTTATTACTCATAGTTTTTCATTTCCATGGAATCTTTCATTTGATACCTGCTAACTCTTAACAAAAATACACTTATAGAAAAATGTCCATATTTGCCTGATTAGGTGCTGAAGTCACATGGACTTTCAGCATCCAGTGATCTGATCGTGTGATCGCGTTTGATATTTAATCTGATGAGACTGTACGAAGCACGGAGCCCGGGCTCTGCAGCACAGCAAAACATGGAGCTGGATATTTGACTGTTGCCATTCCATGCCTACACTGTCTCTCAGAAAAGAGAGGGTGGAGGGGATTATTGTGTTTTATAGATTTATTCCCTGTAACTAACACCCTGGTCAGTCAAGAGCTTGCCTTTTTATCATCTAAATACACTTCAGAGAGAAGTCAAAATTCTTTGGACTATAAAGTTCGCGGTGAGCTGTTTCACCTTCTTTATTGGTTTCGGGGACCACTTATGTTATTTTTTTTTCTCCTCTTTTTCTCCATCAAGTTCTTCTAGCAAGAGATAAGAAACAAAAATAGCCATACTCAATGACACAGAATCTAACAATAACCATCAACTAAAAAGCACTCTTGTCACACTCAAACTCTAAGTGGAAGGACAAAAGATAGGAAGAAATCTTTAAAAAAATGTTTTTTTAGGGGGGGCAGGTAATCGAATAAACCAAAGTTTGTTTGTTTATTATCATTATTAGTATTATTTTAAATGGAGGTACGGGGGATTGAACCCAAGACCTCCTGCATTCTAAACATGCACTCTACCACTGAGCTATACCCTCCCTCAAGAAGAAATCTTAATAATCAACAAGTATTTATCTCTTAGGAACCATCGTTTATTCAACGGAATGCTATTGAGCATCAATCCTGTGCCAGACATGATGCAAGGTTCTTCAAGTTCAGAGGGGAACAGGAAAGATCCTCATCTTACCCTTAAGGAATAGTCAGGTGTCCTGGCCTCAGCCTGATTTCTATATTTCTTTTAGTTTCATCTTTCCTTTCAGTTATAGGTCCGTACCAAGAGAAAACTTGCCTACTAATGTGGTTTCTTTCCTAATAATAATAATAATAATAACAAATACCTATACAAAGCTTACTATGTGTCAAAAAATATTTTATGCATTTTCATACATCAACTGATTTAATCTTGAACAATCTTTTGAGGTACTATTATTATCCCTTTTTTTTTTACAGATGAAGAAACTGAGGCAGAGAGAGGTTAAGTAATTTACACAGATTCAAATTATTCACTATAGTGTCTTACTAAGACAAAACACTGTAGAGAGTTGTTATTTTTTAACGACAAGGGTTTTGAAGAAAATGTGACCTTGTTAAAAGTAAGTTAATGAATAAATTTGAATGTCAAAGTATCCCATACTCTAAGCATTCAGCCTAATTGAGATTTAAGACTCTAATCTGAATGCTTTCCACCAAACAGATGCCCTTAGAAACCACATCTAGGGGAAAATCAATTGTATAGTGTGTTGAATTTTCTTGAAGACTGCTGCTGATTTATAATCAGTCTGTCCAGTTTTCTTGGGCCTTCAGCCCATAAGCTAGTACATCTGATATCAAGTCCCACAGATTCCCAGAGGAACCCAGGGGAATTTGGCCGAGTGTTTACTAGGATTTCCTTGTGGGCACCTTCTTCCAAATATATGAAGTCCCTCTGTCTCGAGTTTTCTGAAAAGACCCAGTTACAATGATTTACTCCACTGTCAGGGCATGTATCAGATGAATCTTTATGTCCTGTCTCTTGTACATAGTGTGTCTGAGCCAGGTCGGTAGACACTCTGAAAAATAAGTTTTGTCTAAACTTACTCTGATCTCCTGAAGATAACTTCTAGCTTACATCTGATGCCTGGGGCACAGAACATTCTGAACCATAGGCAACAAGTGTCTATTTTCTTTAACAGGCAAACTAGCACACAGACAACTCTTGCTTGCCCCCAAAGACACATGAGTAAGATAGCTTGCAAAATTAAAGACAACCTTTAAAAATAGCAATAATGATGTTGGCAGTGATGGTAGTAGCCGACATTGGTTTACCTCATAATATGCCGGGCTCCATGCTAAATGCTTAGTAGCATTTACAGTCTCTTTGAGTTTAATCTCACAATAATCCTCATTCCAAAGGAATTTTAAATGACCAATATGGTGAAGTTTTCAAACTTTGATACATGTAGAATGATACATGTAGAAATTACCTGGGAAGCTTATTAAAAATGGTAGCTTCCCAAGCCTCACTCTGGAACATGTGATTCAGTAGGTCTGAGTTGTAGTCCAAACACCTGTTAATAAAAATAATGGAAAACCAATTAAAGTGACTGCCATCAATCAATCCAATTGAAAAAGATTGCTGTAGACTGTGTCCTCAAGTCCACGTGTGAAGCCCTAACCTCCAATGTGATGGTACTTGGAAGTGGGGCCTTAGGGAGGTGATTGGGTCACAAGGTGGGATCCGTCATAAATGGGATTTGTGTCCTTATAAGAGAGACCCCAGGAAGCTCCCTCATCCTTTCTGCCATGTGAAGACACAGCAGTAAGACAGCCATGAACTAGGAAGTGAGCTCTCACCAGACACCAAATCCGTTGGCACCTTGCTCTTGAACTTCTCAGCCTCCAGAGTGTGAAAAATAAATTCCTACTGTTTATAAGCCAGCCAGTCTATGGTGTTCTGTTATAGCTGCCCGAATGGACTAAGAAAAAAAATTTATTGTGCTTCTACTCAGTCCGCACAGAAATGAGCAAAATAAGAATCCTTGTTGTTCATTACCTTTTAAAAAGAATGATGATATTGAACATATCCTTCCCCAAGGAGTAAAAAGTATGTGTTGATTATGTGACAGCTTTGGGGGGGGGGTGGGGAACAAGTGAAATTAATAAGGAAGGAAAGAGGGGAAGAAGAGTGTTCAAAGAAGAGAGATGTTCTGGTTACCGATTGCTTCGCACAAAACCACTCTGAGACTTAATGGCTTAAAAGAACAGCAATCATTTGTTTTGTTTATGAATCTGAAATTTGAGCAGGGCTCACTGGGGGCGGCTGGCCTCTGCACCACGCAGTGCCAACTGTGGTGGCTTTATTTGGGCTGAACTCAGCTGGGCTGCGCGTCTACTTCCGAGATGGCTCGCTCACATAGCTGGCAAGTGGTACTGGCTGTTGGTTCCTCTCCACGTTGGCCTCTTCCATGCGGTGACTGGGGCTTCCTCACAGCACGGTGGCTGGATTATAAGAGTGATCATCCCAAGGGACAAGAAGTTGAAGCTGACAATTTCTTAAGGCCTGGGCCCAGGAACTAGCACATCACTTCCATAATATTCCATCGGTCAAGCAGTCACAAAGCCCAGATTTATGGGGAAGGGATAAGTGGATGGCTGAAGTTGAATTACTCAGAAACAGACTCAATAATTTCATCCTATCATTTCAGGTCATGGTTTTCCATTGAGAATAATATATTAGGATGCCTTAAGAAGACTAAACTGTGATACAAAATTCTCAACCATCAAGAATCAACACTTTAAGTGGGAGGATATAGCTCAGTGGTAGAGCACATACTTAGCATGCACGAGATCCTGGGTTCAATCCCCAGTACCTCTGGAAAAATAAATAAACCTAATTACCTTTCCCCCAAAAAAACTTAAAAAAAGAGTTGACACTTTTCTAACATGATAAGTAATTGATGTATCATGGTGCATATTTTTAAATCACCTCCATGTACCACTTTAGAATATGAAGAAATATTTTCAGAATGGAAAATAACCAAAGAATAGATCAACAATCCATTTGCTACCATTTTCCAAGTTAAAACACTCATCTATCTAGCTTTTTTCTGTGATATGCTATTCAGCCTAGCGTCTGAAAAAAACATGAATTTTTCATTAGCTTATCTTCATAATTTCTGGTTCTATGCTTAATCCAATATCTAAAACAGATCTCGTAAATGCAGCAAGTATTTGATACCATTCCTACAACTCAAAATTGTGAGTTAGGACCTTCTAAATTAGTGTAAATAAAAAGGAGGAAAAAGAAGCAGATATATATGAAACTTGACCTAAAAGTCAAGCTATTCCACATCAAGCCAGATAGAGATACAGCAAAGAAATATTACAAATAATATAGTTATTTTCTCTGTTGCATTCCCATTATGATTTCTTTAGTAATATGGACTTATTTTTTTCACTTTACAAATAGAAATGAATCTTTTAATTAAAAAAAATTGTTCATCCTTGCATGTGTCATTATCCCATTCGACGCCAAATGCTTGAGAAAAACTGTCCAGATGGTGATGACATAAGCAGTGGGCTGGATTGCTCCAAGATAGTGTAAATGAGAAGAGATGAGAGCCAAAGACAGATCTCAGGGAACACCCACATGAAAGAGACAAAGGAGAGTCAAAGAAGGAGACTGAGGAAGGAGAGCCCAGAGATGTAGGAGGAAATATGGGAGAAAGTGTTTTCATGGGCTTGAAGGGAAACAAGAGTTTGAAGAAGCTTTTCTCATCACAGAAAAGGACCAACAACATCAGATTCTTCACAAGGCACATTGAAGAAGGGTTGAGAAGACTTACGAAAAAAAAAAAAAAGGGATAGAATCAGTAAATTCCATGAGAGCAGTTTCAGTAGAGTGTTGTTGCTAGAAACCCTTTTGCTTGGATTGAGGTGTGGGAGGGATTAAGTCAATAGAAACAGTGCGTACAGAATACTTTTTCCAGATTCTTGGCAGAAAATGGAAGGTGAAAGGTAGAATGTTAGTTAAAGGGATATATAGTGTCAAAAGGATATGTGTGTGTGTGTGTGTGTGTGTATTTGTGTGTGTGTATTTCCTAATATAAAAATAAATTAATACGATTGAATAATCCACTTAGTATAAAGGGAGTGTTTAAAAAGGGATAATAGGGCGAGAGTTTGAAGAGGCTGGAAGGGATGAGATCCAGATTGTGATTTGGAGAATAACCTCGATAGAAAACAAACTTCTTTTAGAGGGACATGAGGAAAGAAAGAAAGAATGATTCGAAATGCAGTTTTTCAAAGGTGTAGTCAATGAAACAATATTGGCCATGAGTTGATAATTATTGAAACTGGATGATACGGACATGAGGGTTCATTTTATATTCTGTCTAGTTTTGAATATTTTTAAAAATTTCCGTAATGAAATAGCTGAAATGTATCAACAAAGAAATTTGGGGTAGAAGATTGCTATATTACCCAGAAGATGGCTTACATTTCTCTGTGAAGTAGGAGAGAAGGGTAAAATCCGCTGAAAGTTAAGGTTGTGGATTGAGGGCTTAAAGGGGATGGTAAAAGTTTGAAATAGCTGTTCTGGGGATGAAAAATGCAGTGAACCAGCGACCAACTAGTTAATGATGCAGTTGAGGCTGGAGGTCTCGCATTTCCAATGGCAGATATCTGTATGTTCTAAGATTTTCTCTAGTAGCCCTCAGGAGCTTAAATGTAGGAGCTATTGTGGTTTTTAAGAAAAGGAGGGAAGTACTTTAGTACAGCAGTCTTGGAGTTTTGAGTTAGATTCTGAGAAGAGAGAGAGAGAAAGACTCATTTGAGAAATAGGACAGTTTTTCCGCAATATCCTCTCTTGTAATGGTATGTAATACTGATCATAAATATTTACAAGGAAATTTAATGATAGCCAAATAAAATAATCCAAATGGACTTTCATAAATATTTTCAGATTTTAAACCAAATGTGCTGTTGAGTAGTCACACATTGTTTATACTAAAAAAAACTAATATCTACCCAGAGGCAAAGTCATTTCAGATATTGACCTCCAAATTTAGTAACCTTTCTACTATCTCCACTGAAGACTTGATTTTCCATTCCAGAATTTCAACTATTACTCCAACTCAGATCTAAATGTACTTTTAATGGAGATTAACTGTCATACATCTTCCATACTCTTTACCGGTATCCTCATAGCCTACGAGTGCCTTGAAGCAGAAGACTTACAGTCCATTTGGGACCAGTGATCCCTGACAAAAATCTTCTCAATTTGCCATATCCTCCAAATGTGTTTATATTTTGCAAACTGGACCATGAGGTTTAAATATTATGGGCAGGTGGTTACCAGCAACCAACACTTTGGTTGCAAAATAGTACTTCATTAATCAAAGCTGTAAGATACGAGTTAATATAACTAGAGAAAAGGAGGCTGGTACTAAGAGCAAGGTGGAGGGCAATGGAAATCATGGTGCACTGTATTAGCATATATGCAAATTTTTCGTATATATTGTTTCAATATGGGCTTCATTATATCCTTCAAATGCTAGAGCTGTCAGTGGTCTCTAGTTTGCACTGTAAATTTTTAGAGAGAGAGAGAGAGAGAGACATGTGTCAAACTCTCTATGAATCAAAGCCGGCAGGACATGGAATGATACAATGTCATTGCCATTTCAGGTAATCGCAGCCTGGAGAAGTCAAACCAACCCTCCCATTGAGGACAACTGTAAAAACTGAGCAAAATATAAAAACCATCTTTATAAAGTCATCAGAAAACTAAAAAGAGAGTGAAAATTACAGAGCCAGGATGTGGTGAGGGCACAGTCCCAGAAATTAAGACCATCACTTGGACCCTGTTTTCTCTGGAGGTGTTTTCCCATTTCAGAGGAGGAGACTGTGTAGTTGAGACGTTGAGTGGCGTTTTTAATAGCTTTGCGAGGTTGGGTAGTCCTGGGACTGCCAAAGGTGGGATGGCGGAAGGCAAGGACTAGAGATTCTCACTCTGAAAAGCATGTACTCTAGCAGAAGAGTGGGCCTGAAGAAAGTGTCCGTCATTCTGACTCTAGTTCAGCTTTGAACCATTATCTCAACTCCTAGACTTGGGTTGAAATAATCCCTAATTGCTCATGCCAACAATCCACTTGATGGAATCAAACGTAAATCCCCTCCGGAGGAAGAGAACATTAATTTAAACGTCAAATAACTTCTAACAATTTTGCTAATACAGGTTCACACATGCTCCCATAGATACAGAAAGATTCATTTGGTTTTCAGAACCAAAGCGGACTACTGTGGTCTCATATTCTGCAAGAAGCGGGAAGCCCAGGATGAACTTTGACCAGAGGCAAGTACTTTCTTTCTAATGGTTTATTTCAGCCATACCATGATCCTAATCATTCGTACAAATCCAGCATGCTATCAATTTCTCATACAACTGAGGAAATAATTCAGAAATATTAAAGGAAAACTTACTTGTTTAGATAATCTACTCCCCCTTTGCACATGGCCACTCTTCAACTAAACCCAATACAGCAGCTCAGAACAGATGCTCTGCCCAAGCAAACCATCCTGCAAAAGATGTTAAGAATAGACCGCAATTCCCTCTAAAATCTCTATTTTCTCCCCATGTTGCTGTCAATTAAACAAAAGCAAACCAGTTTATCCACGGAGTTCCCGAGGCTCAAATTCTCTGAGTGTGAGCTGAAGTGTGAAGGCCAATGGCTCACTAGGGAAGATTTCAATCAGTGGGCACCACAACTGGGGGGTTTTATCCACTGGTTATTTTTGTTACTCCAGCTCCATCACGGAAAGAAGCAGGCAGGGATGGATGTAAGGGGTGGCTAGTGATGGGATAGTAAGGAGGTTGGGAGGATGAAAACCTTCACACTGTTCTATGACTTTAGTCTCATGACAAAACCCTGTTTTCTCCAACTTAACCTCTCCACTGCCATCTCTCTTATCAGCCAGCCCTAAGAAAAACAGTGTAATAGGTGATATGATCTCCGGTGCCCTCATCCGCCTTTCTACTTGCTTCTCCCATCCGTCTTTAGCCCCTTTTCCAATGTTGAACCCCAACTGCCTTCATTCTATGCCTCTCCCTTTGCCACCTACCAAGATGGCATCCCATCCTGTGATTTGGACTTTTCTTTCCGTTGTTCAGCTTTGCCCCCACAGAACCTCAGCCAATGTGCGTGGTTTTGCTCTAGCAACACCCCAAAGGAGCCCCGGCCCTCCACTTTGGCGTGTTCAGGAAACTGGGAGCCCTGTAAGCATCACTTTCTTTTTTTTTTCTTTTTTTTTTTTCAGTTTAATCAGTTACTTTTTCTTATTGAAGTGTAGTCAGTTTACGAGGCTGCATCAATTTCTTGTGTACAGCATTGTAAGAGTCACTTTGAAGCAGTGGTATCTGTACACTGCTGGAAAGAATGGCATCTTGAAGGAGATCCAACAAACTGAACAGACACAACATTTTGACCCTTCTGCTCACCATGACTAGGGTCTAAATTTAGTGCGAATTCAGGTTGCTTTCTGGTTTTGTTTCCATGTATGGACAATAATTTGGGGGCTTATTTGAGAGAGGAACCATACCCATCTGACCCATCATGACCACCCATCCACGATCCCCGCCTCCAACACCTGTGTCTGGCACATGGAGTTCTGTGTTTGCTCCCCAGACTTAATGAGAATGAGCACATGATTGTTGATTTCCTCATTCTTAATAGAGACACCAAGAAACACTTTTCCATTTTAAGAGCCGCTCTTACAATATCAGTTTTAATATTTACTGAGGGTTTGTGTGATCATTCAATAATTAATTCTCACCATCTCTTGATGGATTTAGTCATCCTTATGAAAGTTTTATGGATAAAGAAATTATGTTGAAGTACGGGTTTAAGAACAAGGGAGAGGTGGGGTCGGCAGGCAGAGCTCAGTGGTAGAGTGCATACTTAGCACACACCGGGTCCTGGGTTCAATCCCCAGTACCTCCATAAAAAATCAAAAGACAAACAAACAAACAAACAAAAAAGAACAAGGGAGAGGCAAAATTGAGATTTGAACTCAGATGCAAATTCCTGAAAGTTAGAGTCAGGCCAGTTTATGCTTAAAATCGGTGACCATGGTGGTAAAGCTTTCTAATTGGAAGTCCTTAACTATCTACTTCACACATTTGTTTTTCTCCTGAAAAGACATATTTTGATGAAAGAGGAAAAAATGTTATCTTTTGAACAGCTTATCAAATTCTATTCTCAAGTGTCTCCCCCATCCCAGTCAAGGTGATCATCATCCCTACAGTTGGTCAAGGTCATTATGGTTCCCCCCGCCCCTTGCCTTTCTGCCTATTTATCAGCAAGTACAATCACCTCAACCTCTTAGATCTCCTTTAGTGTTTTCATTTTGACTGCTTCTATCTAGCCTCAGCCCCTCCCTATATACTTCTCAGCTCAGTATAAGTTTGATACTTTTTTATAAGCACAAATCAGTTCATGTCCTCTCTGTGCCTCCCATTGCATTTCAAGTAAAATTGAAACCCCTTTCCAAAGCCTACAAGGTCTTACATGTTTTGTTTTTTATTGAGTTATAGTCAGTTTCCAATGTTGTGTCAATTTCCAGTGTGGAGCACAACTTTTCAGTTGCATATGAACATACATATATTCATTGTTGCATTCTTTTTCACTGTGAGCTGCCACAAGATCTTGTATATATTTCCCTGTGCTATACAGTATAATATTGTTTATCTATTCTGCGTATGTCTGTCAGTATCTACAAATTTCGCAAGGTCTTACATGCTGTAATCACTTTTACCTTAAATCCTTTTCCTCTTCCCCTTGCTCTCTGTATACTCCTACCATTACACTCCAGCCATTCCAGCCAGCTTACTTCTCCTTAAACATGGCAAGCGTATTTCTACCTCCGAGTCCTTGTATTTGCTGCTCACTCGAACTAACCAGTGTTCCAGTATTGCTGGCATTATTGTTAATACAAGAGATTTTCATTGAACTAGCTAAATTCCATAGAGTGCAAGCAGAAAACAGCTTTATTCTCTCTTACTACTGCTCTTTTGTCAAATTGTTTCTTCCTCGGTCCTGAATGGAATCCTGGACAGATCCCATGGCTTATTTGATGGCTTTCAGATATGAAAATGTCCAATAATTCTAAAGCTTGTTCTCAACAAATGAGGCACCACTCACTGGGGTTGGGGGGCGGCATTAGAAATTCATGAATATATGTATGTTCATGTATAACTGAAAAATTGTGCTCTACACTGGAAATTGACACAACATTGTAAACTGACTATAACTCAATAAAAAAAAATGTAAAAAAAATTCATGGGGAACTTCTGGTTGTTGCACTGATGAGAGGTGAGATTTAATGCCCTTTGCTTAGATAAGGGCCAGATAGAATTGGGCTTCTGCCAGTAAGTGAATGCTTATTCCTGGTACTACATGGCTTTTGAATGTCTTGCTGGATATTCGCGTACATGAAAAACATAAAAACAAAGTATTTTTTACATTGTTTACTGTGTACTCAATTTTCCAGAATTGCAAACACTGAGTAAGTCAAAGGACTAATTGGATATTGTTCAGAACTTTACAAAGAATTGTTCACCATTTGGAAAATCATTTTACTAATAAATACATCATTTATGCAGTATAAATAACCAATACAACACATTTGTATCAGACTTTTTAGTGGCTGTTGCATTCATAGCAGATTATCTACCTATCTATCTATCTATCTATCTATCTATCTATCTATCTATCTATCTCTGTATCTCTATATCTACCTGTCTATCTAGTCCTTCTTTCAAATGGTTAAGTATAAAGAAAATACATGGACTATATTCAATTGAATAGTGTTACTTCACTTCAATCTAGATTTGTTCATTATAAGTGGTTGCAAGTGTTTGATTCATTTTGTCATCTAGGGTAGTCATGCCGAAGTATTTATATATTGAAATGTGTATTATTTTATTATATAAAGTGCTTTCCTTTCTTTTATTTCTCCTTCATATTACAGTTCTGGCATTACGTTTATTTTTAAATTATGTGCGTAGGTAGGTTGTATTATTTATAAATTTCATTTCAGAATATTAAAGAGTATTATAAAATATTTATTAGAAAAAGAGGGCACTGAGTCAAATGTGATTGAAGATGACATGAGATTCTCAAGAAATCTTTTTTCTTTACGCCCTCCATACCACACCACCAACCTCCCCATCCCACTCGTGAGAGTGCAGCTCACTTCAATGGTAGTCTCTCTTCTTGCTTTGCTCTAAGGAAAGTTGGTGAGCCCAACTCCATCCCAATCCGTGTAGTCTCCAAATTTCAGAGGGCACAGATGTCCAGGTGGTTTTCTTAAGCCACTCAACTAAGGAAGAGGAAAATAGGGAAACATGATAATAACTTCATTGAATCCTTCTCTAAAGAAAATTTCTCCATCAACACAACAATTTCTCCTTATTAATCTTTTTAAATGTATTTTAAGGTTTCGTTGATTTAGTTTTTTTGAACATTTGCTGAGCCTTGCTCTATTTTATTTTTATTTTATTTTTTTGGAGGGAGGAGGTAATTAGGTTTGTTTATTTAATTATTATTATTTTTTAATGGAGGTACCAGGGATTGAACCCAGGACCTCATGCATGCTAAGCATGCGCTCTACCACTTGAGCTATACCCCCGCCCTTCCCTCCTTATTAATCTTGCATGCTTTGTACATGGGATGACCTGAGAGGAGCAAACTGGCTTTTGCCACCTCTTCTGCAAGTCCCCCATAGATTTTCTAGCACTTTGTTTTAGAGTCTGACACATTTTTAGAACCTCTGCCACAGCTCCAAGGCAAGAAGGTCTGCAGTTTAACATTTGAGAGGGTGAGGATTCCTCTAGGAATGAAGACGAGTACTGGGTGTGAATATCATTCTCTAAATGATCAGCTCACTGCTGAATACAGTTCGACTCAAATGTCAGTGGCAAACCTCGCATATTTGGTATCCAGAGTGGATAATTTTTTAACATCCCACTCCACTATATGACAAAATTACAAAATTACATGTAATCCCCACGGCAGCCACAAAGAAAATATCTATAGAATATAAACAAAAGTAAATCAGAAGTAAGGCAGAATACACTTAATGCCACTGAACTGTATGCTTAAAAATGGTTAAGATGGTAAATTTCATTTTATGTATATTTTACCACAATGAAAAAAAAAACCTCATCAATAACTGCAGTAATTTTTTAGAATTTAGACAAACAAAAGTTTGGAGGAGGAAGAATTATGTTATTACTGACATTGATAGAATTGCTAGTAGATGGTGATAATAAAAGTCAATTGCTTTCAGTTGGTTTATTTTTTACATTCTCTACAGACAATACACTCCCTTATTGCTTGTATTCACGGCATGTCACTTCCCACTACCCCATCCTTTGTACAACACTGTGGGATGGTTAATTTTATGTGCCAACTTGACTGGGCCGTGGGGTGCCCAGTTTTGGTTAGACATTTGGCTAAACAGTATTCTGGGTGTGTCTGTGAGAATGTTTCTGGATAAGATCAACATTTGAATTGGTAGACTGACTAAAGCAGATTCTCCTCCCTAGGGTGGGTGGGCCTTATGCAATCAGTTGAAGACCTGAATTGAACAAAAAGGCTGAGTAAAGGAGAATTCATTCTCTCTTCCTGACTTTGATCTAAGACACTGGTCTTCTTTTGCCTTAAGAGGTGGACGTGAACTCAGACTAGAATTTACAGCATCAGCTCTCCTAGGTCTCCAGCTTGCTGACTGCAGATCTTAGGACTTCTTACCCTCCATTTTATATATATATATATATATATATATATACACACACACACACACACACACACACACACACAATGTGTTTGTACATTATTTGTATAATGTATATATAATGTGTGTATATATAATGTATACACACATACACACATACACAATAGTGTGTGTATATATACATACATATATACACTATTGGTTTTAAATATTATAAACACTATTATATATTTACATATGTACATATACTATTGGTTATATATATGATTATTATATATACTGTATAGATATGATTTATTGTGTATAGTGATTTCTTTGTATTCTCCAGAGAACCTGACTAATACAACCATTGTTTAGTGGGATCAGCCTCCATAATCACATAAGCCAATTCTAATAAATCATATATATCTATAATAAATATGATATATACAATTATATAAATATATATATATATAAAAATATATGAGCTAGGTAGATGGCTAGCTAGCTATCCATCCTATTGGTTCTGTTCTGGAGAACTCTAATACAAACGGTTTAGTAGAATCATTTATTTGGACCAAAGAAAGTATCCTGAAGGTATATTAAAATATGAGTCCTCCTGGATTAGGGATTCTTAACTATTATGTTTGAGGAGTTATCTCTTTCTTTTATAAATTAACACAACAAAGTCCTCTGGTCAAGGAAATCTTCTAGCTTCTGGGATGCCTTGTTGAACAAGACAGACAAAGCTCCTGCTCTTTGTGGAGTTTACATGTTTGTATGGGGGAGAGGAAAACCTCTTAGATCACCAGACTAGGAGTGGAGCAGGGAGTAAAAGGGGACGGAGAAATTGAGTGGACCCCTTGGGGAAGAACCATGCTGGTGGTCTCTCCCTACCTCCCCTCACATTTGGAAGGGCTATAGACAATGGAGTGTCAATATGCATTGAATGATATCTTATCTTTGGTAGAACTGGGAGATGGATAGATTAATCGCAAAGTAGTAGATTGGGGGGGTCTTCCTCTGCGGAAGATAGACTGCAAATAGATTTGAATGCACTGAACTGAAATCAAAGCTCCATATTTCCCCCAGTGTCACTGTTTGGTGTATTTCTGTTTATGCTCTTAGCATTTAAGAACCTAGAAATCTTTTTTTTTGTGGATTGCATTATCAAATAGATCCACTTCAAAAACAAAATGAGCAATGGCTTCCTATCTCACTCAGAGTAAAAGCCTACAAGACCCTACACCATTGGCACCCACTTCCCTCAATGCACAGTATACACACACCCATGCCCACCCGCCCACACACACACCTCTTTGACTTTAATTCTCTCTCTCTCTAACTTCCACTGTGACTACATTGACTGCTTAGCCATTCCTTGAACATCCTGGCATAAACTTGCCTCAGGGCCTTTGCACTAGCTGTTCCCTCTGCCTAAAACATTCTTCTTCTAGATAGCTAAATGGATCACTCCTTCAAGTTTTTGTCAAAATATTACCTTTTCAACGAGGTCATCTCTTTATAATTACAACTCCCTGCCCTACCCTACATACGTAATTCCTACTCTCTTCCCGACTTAATTTATCTTCACAGCAAGTATCATCATCTAATAAACTATTTCTCTCCCTGCACTATAACTTAAGATGCATGGGGACAGGAATTCCAGTCTGTTTTGTTTACTTCTATATCTTAGTGGAGAGAACCTGGCAAAAATAAAGAACTAATTAAATATCTTTTGAATGAAGGAAGGAAGGAAAAGAAAGGGAAGGAGAAAAAAAGAAATGAAGAGAAAGAAAAAGAAAACTTTAGAAATATTCCAGATTCAGGAAGACACAGCCAAACAGTGGCCAACAGACCAGTTTTCTTCTCATTCTTGCTTCCTTTGACAAAGTAGGTAAGACAGATAAGACTAAATAATGCATTTTTAGAGCACTTTAGATTTTTCAAAATGTTTTTATATACAATGTCTCATTTGATCAAAATGTTGGACTATGTTTCTAGAGAAGTCTACTGGTAGAATGTGGCAATTTTATATTCGCATTTCTCATTTAAACAAATTAAATTTATACAAAAAAAACCCCAGCCCATCTTTTTATCAGATAACTGAGATCTTCAAGCTATTTTGTTTTAAGAAGTCTGGGTTTCTCACTGTTTTCTACATAGTCCTGCCTCTATGTCTTTATCCATCTTGTTCCCCTCATCAGAAAGGCTTTGCCTGTCCATCTATCTCAATGCCATTCATTCTTCAAGGCCCACTGTTGGAAGTGTGGCAGGGGAGGAACATACTAGTACATATTAATGACTGAATTTCACATTTATTCCATTACAGATTTCACACGCAAAATTCTACTTCTGGGTAGCTTGTAGAGAACTTCTAAATGCCATCTTCGCTGGGAAGTGCTTTGTGGTTCTGTTTCCCCAATGCCCAAGGGTTTCTCCATAAACCATTCTTAATACACAGTGGCTGCTCAATTAATATTTGATACTTGGATAAATGAATTATTCTGAGTCTCTGTGTAGTCAGAATTCAGCTTAATTGTGCGCTGAACCATTAAATAAGGAGACCACATCAGACCTTACATATACTGAGTTAGAGAGGCGTAACCATTACATGATGGGGCATGTTTTCATAGCCCCACATCCTCTAAACATACAGCCTTCTAATTGCCTCCTGCACTACCCACAGTATGTGCACAAACTGTGTAATGGGCTTGCTTTGTGCAGCTCTCCTTTATGCGTAACCATGGCAATGCTGTCTACTTCATACTTGAAGTGTCTGGAGGACTACGGCTGTGAATGTTAACTCCCTGTATGATGACTTGATAACTTGCTTTGCATGCATGGGGACTCTGTACATTTTGGGTTTTTTTTTAAAATCACAATAATAACACTCCCTCTGTTTCCTCCATGAAGTAAAACACCTATTTACAGAACAAACTAGAATAAAAAAAAAAATTCTAGACCCCAAACTGGTACCTCAAAGCACTGTCTGCCTCTGAGATCTAAGGATGAAGGACTCAGGGATTGTCCTCAGAGCTTCTATTTCCATCTGAAATCTAAATATTGGCAACGGAATTCATATTGCCATTTTGCACTGGAGAGAATATTTTGGAGGGTGCTTAAAGTACAGAGACTTGAAATGTAGTGCATCTTGCAAATCTTGTCTCTGCACAGGTTCCAGCTATGACATGTAGCCAAGTCCTCCATGCAAGGAAGCATTTTTCCCTCCAGGGTTTGCATTTATTTTTCATGTGAATATTTGGATGCTACCAGAATCCCACCTACATGCCACTAATCTGATCAATTTTCAGCCAACGCTTCCTTTACTGTTAATTGGAAATATGACATGCTCAAATATCAAATAAGGCTTGCTGTTTTTTTTTTTTTACACAGACACACACACTTCCATATTCTGATAGAAAATTTATAAAAGATTTTGAAATCAAATCCACATCCTACTTCAGATCTGGTTAATGCTTATACCATTATATAAACATTCTGTGAGAAACTCACAGATAGTTTGCATTTAAAATGACTCAGATTTCAATTGCATTTCAAGTAGTTTCATTACCGAACTAGCAGGTAAAATTTTCACAAAAGCTTTTATCATTTTCTTTAGGAAGAGTGTATAAGACTTGAAAAGAGTCTAAAACTCAGTTCTAAATTGTAGAACTCATACGTTTCGGGTTAACTTTTAAAGGTAATAAAGAAGTGCAGATTATGGCAAGTTGACACTTTATCCCATACTTACAGCATCTTCAAAGTAAGATGAAATAGAATTTGGTTCATTGCTATGTCAATCTTAATTTTGATTTGTAATAGCTTATGTGTTGTAATCTCAGCATTATATACAATCTAAACTCTTCTAGGCAGAAACTGCTTTTTTCTTTTTGCTTGCTTCTATATAATTTACCATTTTAAAACACTGTGTACATTTATGATTCTGGAAATGTTGATTCAGGCTTTTAAATTTGATTTCTTAATTTGATTTCTTTTTTAGCAAGAATGTCTAAAGGAATAATAATATGCTGCATAAAATTTGGCTTCAAAAGTAAATACTTTCATTAACAAAGTCATCCTAGCCACAGTTGGGTTAACAAAGTGAACAAATAAAAAAAGCTTTTTGAAAAATGGATGATTTTCCATTACAGGATGAATTGTCAAAATATAAGAGGCGAAGGCATCAGTGAAAATGTTGGAATAAAGAATGCTGAAATTTTGCTTTTTAAAAAATGGATTATTTTCCATTACAAGATGAATTGTCAAAAAATAAGAGGGGGAGGCATCAGTGAGAATGTTGGAGTTAGGAACTCTGAAATTTTGCTCCTTCATAAAAGCAATGAGAACACTGACAAAAATTGTCAAAATCAACTTTTTCGATACTTTGGAAACTAACTAAAGGCTTGAAGCAACATGGGGGAGTATTTAGTCAAGAAAATGGCTGCATCTTGATAAGAACAGCAAGATTTGTGGCATTTTAACTTACCCCACTCCCATCCACTTCTCCACAGCTCCACAGCAGTCTTGAAAAATAACAGCCTGCATTCTCAGTACTGAGGAAAGCAGAGGAGGGCTGGAAATCTTTTAAGACTTCACCCCAAAACAGGAGTTATTATCAAGTAGTTCCCTGGAAGACACCATTAGAAAGGCTTGTCTTTTTTTGAGCTCACTCAAACTCTGCCAGTACCAAACATTTCTCCCTGGGTGATGGAGGGTAATTTCTCAAATATTTTAACATCACATCTGCCTGAAGTGATGGGTGGCAGTAGAGACAAACTAAAGACTAGCCAGGGAACTTAAAATTAAAAGTTGAGGACTGGGATATCCACAGAGGCTTTGGAAAGGTACAATATATTTTTGAGACTCTAGAAAGTCACAAACATGCTTAGGGCTTTTAAAATGGTCATGAAAAATCTTAGAAGGACATAATCTCTCAACTTCAGGGTCTTCACAAGCAAGAGTTGAAGGCTAAGGTAGGTAAACTACCGGGTGGAGTGCTGAAGGCATCCCTAATGCACACACACACACACACACAGCAAAGATTGGAAGACTTATTGGTTCCATACATCTAAGGAAAATGCTGTCCCATCGTTAGCTGACCACTAAGCTGACCAAGTAGAGGCTTAAGTGGCCACACATGATAAAGATAAAGACTTTACAAAATTATTTTAGAAGAGTCACTAAACAAACAACTACTAAAAGCAGCAGCAACAACAAATCCCGGGGAGGGGGGCTGATTTTCAGAGTTGCCACATTATACTGGACATTTGAAACGTCCAGTTTTCAAAAAAATTATTAGGTTGCATGCAAAGAAAAAAGAAAATATGACCCATATGCAAGAAAATAAGCAATCAATAAAAACTGTCATTGAGGACATCCAGACATTGGACTTACTAGGCAGACTTTAATGCAGCTATTTTAAATATGTTTAAAGAGCTAAAGGAAACCATGCCCAAAGAACCAAAAGAAAATACAAGAATGATGTCTCACCAAATTAAAAAATTAATAAAAGGATATAAATAATAAAAAGGAGTGAAATAGAAACTCTGGAATTTAAAATTACAACTGAAATGAAAAACTGACAAATGAGCCCAACAATAAATTTGAGTAGGCAGAAGAAAGAATCAGAGAACTCAAAGGTAGGTCAATTAAGATGATCCAGTCTGAGGAACAGAGGAAAAAGAGAATGAAGAAAAATGAGCAGAATCTCAGAGACCTGTGGGACATCATCAAGCATACCAACATATGCATAATGGGGGCTCCAGGAGGAAAGGAGAAAGAGGAAGGAGTAGACACACATTTGAATAAAAAATGCCCCCCCCAATCATGTAAGAGTGAGTCTCAATAAGATTAAAAGCTAATTTTCATCAGAAACCATGGATGCCAGAAAGCAGTGTGATGACATGTTCAAAGTGCTGAAAGAAACTGTAAATCAAGATTTCTATTTCTAGAAAAATGACCATTCAAAAATGTGGGAGAAATTAAGATATTCCCAGATAAACAAAAACTGAGAGAGTTCGTCACTAGCAGACTTGCACTGCAAGAAATGCTATAGGGAGTTCTTTAGGATGAAAAGCAAGACATTAAACAATAGTTAAAATTTACATGAAGAAACACAGAACACTAGTAAAGGCAACTATATAGGTAAATACGAAAGACAACATAAATGTGTTATTTGTTGTAACTCCTTTTTGTTCCCCCATATGATTTAAAAGACAATTCATAATTCAATACGTATAAATCTAAGTTGATCGGCACATAATATATAAAAATGTAATTTATGACAACAAAAAAATAAAGAAGAGGAAAATGTGTATAGAAGCAAAGGTTTTATGTACTATTAAAATTAAGTTGATTTTAATCTAAACTGGTATAATTAATTAGGAATGTTATTGATAATCCCCAGGGTAACAATTAAAAAATTACTCAAAATTATAGAAAAACAAATGACAAATAAATTAAAATGTTATGATGTAGCTATTTAACACAAAATGAGCAGTAATGGGGGAACTGAGAAGGAACTGAGACATGTGCAAAACAGATAGCAAAATGAAAAACATAATCCTACTTTCTCAATCACTACACTAGATGTAAATTGATTAAATTCTACAATACAAAAACAGAAATTGGCAGGATTAAATTTAAAAACATGGTCAAAATATATTCTGTGTACAAGAGACACACTTTGATTCAAAGACACGGACAGGTTGAGAGTAAAAGGACGGAATTGAATATTCTGCAAATGGTAAGCAAGAGGGAGCTGAAGTGGCTGTGTTAATATCAGACAAAAAAATTTAAGACAAAATTGTTACTAGAGAAAAAGAAGGACAAAGTATAATGGCAAGAGGGTCAATCCATCAGGAAGATGTAATTATTATAAACATATATGCACCTAGCAGGAGAGCTCCAAAAATATATGAAGTAAAAAACTGATGGAATTGAAGGGGAAAAAAGGCAAATCAACCATAAGAGTTAGAGACTCCAATACCCCACCTTCAATAATGGATTGAACAACTACACAGAAGACCAGCAAGAAAATAGAAGACTTAACAACACTAGAAACTGACTAGACCCAATAGACATCATAGAACATGCTACTCAACAACAGTAGAATACGTATTCTTCTCAAGTGCACACGGAACATTCTTCAAGATAGACCATACAAGTAGGCAAAAAAAAAAAAAGTGTTAATAAATTTAAAAGGATTGAAATCAAACAAAATATATTCTCTGACAATAATGGAATGAGATCAAAAATCAATAACAAAAAATGGGAAATTCACAAATATGTAGAAAGGAAAACATTCCTTAATAACTAATGAGTCAAAGAATAAATCAGAAGGAAAATTAGAAAATACATTGAAATTGGCAAAAATGAAAACAAAAAAAATGAAACTCATGGACAGGAAAACATTGTTCACAGGGAAATTTATAGCTGTAAATACTTGTATTGAAAAAGAAGAAAGATCTGAAATCAAGGATGTAAACTTCTGCCTGAAATTGCTGAGTTTTTAATCATATATGAATGTTGGAGTTTGTCAAATATCTTTATCTGTCTGTTAATATGATCATATAATTTTTCTTCTTTAGCCAGTTGATGTAATGAATTACATTAATTTTTTAATGTTGAATCAGCCTTGCATACCTGGGATACGTGCTATTTGGTTGTGGTGTATAATCTTTTTCATAATTTTTTTGATTTAATTTGCTATTGTTTTGCTGAAGATTTTTATGTCTGTATTCATGGGAGATATTGGCCTGTAATTTTCTTTTCTTGTAATGTCTTTGTTTGGTTTTGGTATTAGGGTAATACTGGCCTCATAGGATGATTTGGGAAGTATTCATGCTGTTTCTATTCTCTGAAAGAGATTGTGAGAATTGGTATAACTTCTTCCTTAAATGTTTGGTAGAATTCACCAGTGAACCTGCCTGAGCCTGGTGCTTTCTATTTTGAATGGTTATTAATCATTAATTCAATTTCCTTAATAGATATAGGCTTATTCAGATCATCTGTTTCTTCTTGTGTTAGTTTTGACAGATTGTGTCTTTCAAAGAATTGATCCATTTCACCCAGGTTATCAAGTTTGTGGGCATAGAATATTACTTTATTATCCTTTATTAACATCCTTTAAATTTCCATGACATCCATAGTGACGTCCTTCTTTCATTTCTGATATTAGTAATTTCTGTTCTATCCCTTTTTTTCTTAGCCTGACCAGAGGCTTATTGATTGTATTGATCTTTTCAAAGAGCCAGCTTTTGGTTTTGTTGATTTTTCTCTATTGATATCCTGCTTTCAGTTTTATTGATTCTGCTGTGACTCTTGTAATTTCCTTTAATCTGATTACTTTGGAGTTAATTCTCTCTTCTTTTTCTAGTTTCCTAAGGTAGAAACTTAGATTACTGATTTTAGATATTTTTTCTTTTCTTATGTATGCATTCAATGCTATGAATTTTCCTCTGACCACTACTTTCACTGCATCCCACAAATTTGATAAACTCTGTTTTCATTTTTATTTCTTTCAAAATACTTTAAATTTCTCTTGAGATTTTTTTTCTTTGACTCAGGTGCTATTTAGAAGTGTGTTGTTTAACCCTGTATTTTGGGATTTTCCTGCTATCTTTATGTTATTGATTTCTAGTTGAATTCCATTGTGGTCTGAATGGGGGCATTGTGTGATTTCAATTTTTTAAATTTGTTACGGTGTGTTTTATGGCTCAGCATGTGGTCTCTTTTGGTAAATGTTTCATGTGAGCCCCCCAAAATGTGTATTCTGCTGTTGCTGGATAAAGTAGCCTACAGATAGATTATACCCAGTGGATTAATGGTGTTATTGATTTCACCTATGTCTTTACAGTTTTCTGCTTGCCGGATATGTCTATTTCTGATGTCTTTGACCGTGACAGTGGATTCATCTATTTCTCCTTGCATTTCTGTGAGTTTTTGCCTCATGTAGTTTGATGCTCTGTTTTTGGGCACATACATGTTAAGGATTCTTATGTCATCTTGGAGAACTGACTTCTGTGTCATTATGTAATGTCCCTCTTTATCCCTGATAATATTTCTTACTACTCTGTCCGTAATTAATTTTGAAGTCTACTCTGTCTGAAATTAATATAGCTGCTCCTCTTTCTTTTGAATGTGTTAGCATGGTATATTTTTCTGCACCCATTTACTTTTTTTAAATTGAAGTACAGTCAGTTTACAACATTGCATCAATTTCTGGTGTACAGCATAATGTTTCAGTCCATCCATTTGCTTTTAATCTATATGTGTCTTTATATTTAAGATGGGCTTCTTGAAGACAGTATATAGTTGGGTCATGTTTTTGATCCATTCTGACAGTTTCTGTCTTTTAACTGAAACATTTAGGCCCTTGAACTTCAAAGTGATTACTGGAATAGTTGGATTAATATCTACCATATTCATTACTGTTTTCGATTTGTTGCCTTCGGTCTATGTTGCTATTTTTCTTTACTCTTTTTTCTGCATTTTTTTGTTTAATTGAGCATTCTATGTGATTCCATTTTTCTCTCCTTTCTTAGTATATTGGTTATACTTAAAAAAACATTTTTTAGTGATTGCCCTAGAGTTTGCAATATACATTCACAAGTAATCCAAGTCCACTTTCAATCAACACTATACCACTTACAGGTAGTGTGAGTACTTTATAATAACCGAACTATAATAATTCCTCCCTTCCTTTCTTTGTACTATTGCTGTCATTTATTTCAATTATATATAATTATACCTAAGCTTATATACATAAGCATACATAATTGAGCATACTGTTGCTGTTATATTTATGAACTATTATCTGTTAGACAAATTAAGAATAAGAAAAAGTTTTTATTTTAGCTTTACTTATTCCTTCTTTGAAGTGCTTCTTTTCTTTATGTAGATCTGAGTTTCCCACCTATATTGTTTCCCTCCTCTCTAAAAAATTCTTTGAACATTTCTTGCAAGGTAGGTCTATACTGACAACAAATTCCTTTAATTTTTTTTACTGTGATATAATTGACATATAACATTGTATAAGTTGAAGGCTTACAACATGGTGATTTGATACATTTATATACTGCAATATGATTATCACTGAGGTGTTAGCTAAGAGCCCTATCATGTCACAGTATTATCATTTCTTTTTTGTGGTAAGAACAATGAATATCAAGTCTCCCAGCAACTTTGCAGTTTATAATACAGTATTGTTGACTATAATCACTATGTTGTGTTTTTGATATCCAGAACTTATTTATCTTCTAGCTGTAACTTTGTACTCTCAAATAACATCTCCCTAATTGCCCTACTCCCTAGCCCCTGGTAACCACCATTCTACTCTGTTTCTACAAGTTTGGCTTTTCTGGATCCCATATACAAATAATATCATACAGTATTTGTTTTTCTCCTCAATTTTTGTTTGCCTGAGAAACCCTTTATTTTCCCCTCATTTTTGAAGGATAACTTTGCAGGGTACATAACTCTAGGTTAGTGATTTTTTTCTCTCAACACTTTAAATATTTAACTCCTGTCTCATTTTGCTTGCAGATTACTGAGGCAATGTAATATGTAATTCTTATCTTTGCTCCTCTATACGATGAAAGGTGTTTCCCCCGTCTGGCTTCTGTCAGTGTTTTGTCTTTATCTTTGATTTCTGTTATAAAATATATATATATATAGGGACTGCTATATATATATATATATGGCATTGTTTGACATTGATTCTGCTTGGTTCTCTGAGCCTCTTGGGTTTGTGATTTGCTGTCTGACATTAATTTGAGGAAATTCTCGGTCATTATTGTTTTAAATATTTCTTCTATTTCTTTCTCCTTTTCTTCTCCTTCTGGTATCCGCATTGCATGTATGTTATACTTTTTGTAGTTGTCTCACAGTCCTTGGACATTCTCTTCCATTTTTTCGGTCTTTTGTTCTCTGATTTTTGGGTTTTGAGTTTTCTGTTGATCTATCCTCTAGCTCAGAAATTCTTTCTTTAGCCATGTCTGCTCTATTAATAAGTCTATCAAGGGCATTCTTCATTTCTGAAACAGTGTTTTTGATCTCTAGCATGTCTTTTTTGTTCTTTCTTAGGATGCCCATCCCTCTGCTTACACGGTCCATCTGTCCTTGCATGCTGTCAACTTTATCCATTAGAACCCGTAGCATATTAATCACAGCTGTCTTAAATTACTGGTGTGAGAATTACAATATCGTAGCCATATCTGAGTCTGGTTGTGATGCTCACTCTGTCTCTTCAAATTGTGTTTTTTACCTTTTGGTGTGCCTTTTATTTTTCTCTCTTAAAAGCTGGACAGGATGTACTGGGTAAAAGGGACCGCTATAAATAAGCCTTTAGTAAATAAAGCAAAATAATGGCTTATTTAGTAAATAAGCCTTTAGTGAGGCATGAGAGAAGGCGAAATGGTCTACAGTCCTATGATTAGGTCTCAATCTTTTAGTAAGTCTGTGCCTCTGGACTGTAAACTTCACAGGTGTTTTTCAGTTTTTTTCTCTCCCTTTATGTGGGACAAGATGGCTAGAGGGGGCCGGAGTTGGGAATTTTCCTTCCCCAGGTTAGTTAGGCTCTGATAATACCCCAGCTAGTTAGGTTCTGGTTAACTCGTGTTGGCTCAGGGCAGGCCCTAAGAACAGAGCGTTCTGGAATGTTTCAGATTGATTCCTTTTCCCCTCCCTCTGCAGGAAGCCCAAGGTGATTTTTCTCTGTATTTACTGTGGGCATCTGGTAGAGTTCCTAGAGGTATATCTCACAATAGTGTGAGGTCCCCCATGACTGGATTCCCCTGGAGTTTATAACTCTCGGAATTGTTCAGGCTGAGCCTATAGCAATTTGTCAATTACAGTTCAAATTTTCTTATCCTGGCACTGGTTCCCATGGTGCTTTCCACTTGGGCGTCTCTGCTCAGGTGAACTGTGACTCCTTGTATTCGCTTGTCTATGTCTCCAATCTGGAGGGCAGCAGTTTGCCCCGTGTCCTCTCCTCCCTTATGGATCCAAAAAGAACTGTTGATTTTTTTCAGTCTGTTTAAGTTTTCACTTACTGTTAGGAGTGAGTGGTGACTTCCTTGCTCCTTATGTGTGGAACCGGAAACCCAAAGTCCCCAATTTCACTTTTTAATGGATGGTTTAATGACTAATGTTGGTTTTGAGATACAGTAAAGAGTTAAAACGAATAATTTGGAAACAACTATACAAGACTTATCCAAAATACTCAAGTCTATCTCTGTGATGTCAAGTGACTCCATCCTAACGGGATAGAGACCCATAAAATTCAATGGGTAAGAAAAGGAGAGCCCGGGTGGTCAAGGAAGGACTCTGTAAATATTCCTTGGAAGAGTGGTCAGTCTTGTGGATATGGATTCTCTGACTCAAAGGGAAATCAATGTGGGGAAACATGTTAAGAAGCCATTTTTTTTCTCTTTTACAATTTTCTCAAGGGAAAACTCTGTATTTGCTTCCTAAGGTCTTTTCAGTGCTAAATTTCAGATGTTCAGTGTATTAGAGAAGTTATAAATCTGAGACACCATTAACGCAGGCTTTATGATGACCAAACCCTAACTTTCAAATGTGCAATAAGCAGTGGTTTTATTTTTATGGATACCATTTTATTGCCACTCAGCTTCATTTTAGACTAAAACATATTCAGTTGAAATGAAGAAAATATACAGTACGTATTTATTGGTATGAAACTGAGAGGAATTATTCCAAAGCTTGTGCATCTGGTAGTAACTTAAAAGATTTGAAATATTATTAGCCTTCATTGGTGTTTCAGTATCGTAATTACCCATGAAAAGGTAAGTTAGTGCTTTACTGCATGAATTAATTACCAATCCCATGAGATAACACCTGCAGTCCTTAGTTAATGCTTCTCTGTTTCCATTAATAATGTTGGTGCAAACAGGGCATTCTGAGAGTATGCTTACAAAGTTATTTTTTCACTGTTCAAGTCACCATGGTTTTCAGTGTTTCCTTTGAGTAGAGACATTGAAACAGTATACCTATTGATTGCTCTTGTAGCATTACAACTGTGTCAGTCGATAGTGACTTGCAAAACCTTAAATCGGGTGAGCCTCTTGGATAGCCACACCTTTATATCATTATTGTCATTATATCATTATTGTCTAGTCTGGAGAAAAGAGCTTTTATCATGTATGCTGATATATAGATTTGCAGCTACTAAAACATCTTGAGGAAGAAACATATGACTTTAAAAAAAAACACACTTTTCCTTAGTATGTATCCTTTCCTTAGTAGTAATAGTACCAGCTCTTCTGAAAAGTTGGTCAGATCAGTTTAAAAATACAAAAGATCTTGACTGTTGCCAACAGATTAAAGAATGCTTGACTACCTTTCACATCCCTCCGAGTGTTTTGATCAAGCTTTCAACAACAACACAAAAAAGAATTTACCTGAATATTTTTCCACTCTCCATTACCTACTCTTCTTTGTGGAGAAATAGCTGTCAAAATGGACTTGCTGGTAAATCACACAATAAAGAACTTGCCACCGGAATTCTCTGGTCTTAAAAATCCAGCAGTGTTTTTTTTTAAACAATATATGTTACCAGCATTCGTCTTAGTTGCCATCGTGTTGGGCAGAAATGTGGATTGTGTGGGATGGAAAAGGACTGTAGACATCCATTACTAATTTGCCTTTTGACTTGCTCAGTAATATATTGAAGATCGTTCTTCCCCTCTGGTCCTAGCCCTTTACATATCATCCAGTGACTCAGGACCTAGTTCCTGCCCTTGAAAACCTTATACACTCCTGGAGAGGAATGAAAGGATCATGTTAGACATCGCTAAGTATTAATACAAAGGAAAATAGAGCCCAGTGCATGCTTATGTGAGCCCGAGGCTAAGTCTGTTAGGCAGGAGTAGTCATAGTACCTGGTGTCAATCATTTACCAAGTGTTTAAAAGATACAGTGGAGAGCAAATCAAACAAAGTCCTTGACCTCACGGAACTGACATTCTAGTTAGGGGAGAAAGACAATATACAAACAAACAAAGATTAAATATAAATGTAACAATATACAGTCAGGTGGTGACAAATCCTGCAATGCAGATGCAGAATAAAGTGTAGTAAGGATATAGAGAATATTCTTTTCTTATCAGAAAGGAGAGTCCTCTTGGATAAAGTAGGGCCTTTGAACAGACATCAAAAGGCAGTGAAGAATGAAACAAGTGGTTATTGAGGGAAGAGTTTTCCGGGCAGAGGGAACTGCAAGTGCAAAGGCCCTGGCATAGGGGTGTGTATGATGAGTTCAGGAAATAGTGACAATATCAATACACCTGGAATGAAGAGTTGGAGTAGTAGGAGACAAGGTTAAAGAGTTATCAGGGGATTAGATCATGGAATGGAAACTTGGATTTTACTCTCAGTGAGATTTGAGCAGAATGACATCATCAGATCACGTGGCTTCTGTGTGGCGAATAAGCCATAGGGGGATGGGGGGACAAAGGTGGATTCAGCAGGGACTCAAGTAAGAGATGATAGTACCTTCGATCTGGGTAGTTTTGATGGAGGAGCTGAGAAGTTACCAGATCCCAGATTGAATATTAGGGTAACCTAGTTTTTAAAAATGAAATTAAAGGGAGGTGGGTATAGCTCAGTGGTAGAGCGCATGCTTAGCATGCATGAGGTCCTGGATTTAATCCCCAGTACCTCCATTAAAAAATAATGGTAACAAATAAAAATGAAATTAAGAAGACCCTTTCCTTCGTGCCTATGCTATGTTCATCCAATTCCCTACAGATGCTTTCAAATTTGCCTGAAGTATAAGGAATAAGAGGCTTATTTCTTCCTAGTGATGTTACACTTCAGTGCACTGAGCTAACTGAGGAGCTACTGCTGTCATGCCTTTCAAGGCAGCCAGAGTAATTGGCATCTTGGATTCAACAGAAAAGCACCGCATTTTATAACATGAGGTCAAGAAACCAAAATCTCGGAAAATTACCACTAAGTGATAATGCTGAGGAATCTATTGCTGGCTTAACTTGGAAACACATTTTGTTAGGCAGTTGTAGGGGAAAAAAAGGGGGGGAGAAGGCCAGCACCCCACTTTATAAAAGGACCTTGACATTTTGCATTTTTTATTTTCCTTTTTTAAAAAATATGCCATTAACGATTGAATAGCATTAACTCAGTCATAATAAAGCACAAATATACACAAAAACGTTATGGTAGCTCACAGAGAAAAAAATGTGACAATGAGTGTGTATATGTCCATGTATGACTGAAAAATTGTGCTGAACACTGGAATTTGACACAACATTGTAAAATGATTATAAATCGATAAAAACTGTTAAAAAAAAATAAAGCACAAAACTCACTTCTTTCCATTACCACATTAGTACACTAATCTTAAAAGGGACCCCTTTGTGAAGTAGCCATATTCCATCAATGTTTACAGTGTCCACACTGTGTGAAAGGCATTGACCAGCATAACACAAAAAGCGGTGATGAAGAATAAGATGCAACAGAAAATGCTGAGTGTTAGAGCAGAGACAAAAAAAAAAAAAAAAAAAAAGTAAAGCCACTACAGACCCTCCCCCATCCCCTGCAGATTTCACTGCTGAGGTTTTTGTCCCACGCATTGCCGTGGTTGCAGATGCCGGTTGCCCAAATTCCTTCCCACTCCCTTCTCCCCACCTCCCCACCAGAGCCAGACACCCACAGTGGCAGCTATTCTCAGCCGCTGCAGCTGTGTGCACGTGCACACAGCCAAAGTCCCCACAGATGCTCGCGGGCCTGGATCTGGCCCTGACTCCCGTCATTGGCTGGCATCACGGGGTGTGCCCGCAGCTACTCCCTGCATCTGTGCAACCGCGTGCGGCCAGCTTAATATTTGTCTGGATCCACAAAGGATCTCAAGGAGCCAAAGCAGTCCTGAGAAGGCACAAAGCTGGAGGCATCCCAGTTCCTGGCTTCAAACTCTATTTCAAAGCTATAGTAATCAAAACAGTGTGGTACTGGCATAAAGACAAACACAGAGATCAATGGAACAGGATAGAGAGCCCAGAAATAAACCCACACATATATGGCAGATATGGTCAACTAATCTTTGACAAATGCACTAAGAACACACACTGAGGAAAGGACAGTAGCTTGGAAAAAAAGAGAAAAGAAAAGAAAGGAAAGGAGAGAAAAAGATAGGAAAAAAGACAAGAAAGAAGTGTTGCCATTTATATCCATGGCTTTCCGTGCATCTGGGCTTCCAATATACTGTGGCTTTCTAGACATCACAGGGATTCACCTGATACCGAATCTGTCAGGTAATTTCTGCTTGCTTCAGTTCAGCACAGTTTTTTTTTTTTTTTTGAATTAATAAACTCAACTCCAAAGCATCTTGCCTATTAGCTAATGAGACAAGTAGGAAAGAATTTGTGTGTTTTGTTTCCCTAGGGCCAATTTAAAACATTTTTATGCTTAAAATACAGTGATAGATTATGGAGTAAAAGGCAAAGTCCATGTGGATTTTTTAGATTAGCTACGAAATTTTACTTACTGCCACGAGTTTATCTGGTAGTGAATACTCTCCTGCTATGCACTCCCCCATGCACCACCCCCCACGCCATCATCCCTTCTGGTTATGGCTTCTTAAATGGAAACCTTTGAGAAGTTCTGTTCTAAGATCCCCTAAGACTCTAGTGCACATTTCATTAAGCAGCTACTAGAGAAATAGGTGCTCTTAGGAACATGTAGCAAGTAGGAGATAGACAAAAACTGGTAACTATAATATGGTTTGTTAAGCTTTAATACAGGGATGAGGAAATTGTGGGATTACGAAGAACTAAGATTTCAAGAGATCAGACGTACTAGGCAATACCTAACATGATAGTTGCCATTTGAGCTGGGTTTTGAAATCTGGATGAGAGTTTGTCAGGGAGAGACAGAAAAGAAAGGGAAATCAAATTTCAGGCCTGGAGAAAAGAACTTATAAGAGTAAGGAAATCTGAGAAACGTGCAGTGTAGCAAGTCTATGAGTTTCGGGGCGAGGTATATCTTGGGCAGATGGTGAAGGAGCGCACATGCCATGCTAAAGGATGAATTTTATCCTTTGCTCATTAAAGAGTCAACAGACATTTTTGATGGGAAGAGGTGGGAGGGGATCCTAACTCTAACAGAACCAAGAACCTTCTGGGTTGAGGTCATAAAAGAGGAGCTCACTTAATGTCTCTAGTTTGCCCGTCACCCTCTCCCTCTACCCATACTCGCATTCAAAGCAGACCCTGAATCAAGAGTTTGGGCACCTGTGGTTTATTTGGGAGGTGATCCTAGGAAGCGGGAGAGAATGAGGAAGTAAGACAAGGGAAGGGAGAAACCCATAAAGGACTTGCTAATGAGCAAGTGGGCTTCAATCTTCTGGGGATTTTCTGAGAGCCTGTTTAGAAAAGCGCTGTATAATAGAAAAAAAATGTCAGCCACGTACGTAATTTAAAATCTTCTAATAACCACATTTGAAAAACTAAATAGGACCAGGTAAAATTAATGATCATAATAGAGTTTATTTATCACACTATGTCTAAAATATTATCGTTTCAATGTGTGATCAATATAAAAATTTCAATGAGATATTTTTAGTCTTTTACCCTGTTAAGACTTTAGTATCTGGTACGTATTTTATACTTATAGCACATCTCAGATCAGTTGCAGTTTAAAATGCTCAATGGCCACATGCAACTAGTGGCTACTGTATTGAACGGTGCAGTTTAGGACACGCTTCAGAAATATTTCTCTCACAGACATAATAAACAAACTTATGGTTACTAGGGGGAAACGGGGTGGGAAGGGATAAATTGGGAGTTCAAGATTTGCAAATATTAACTGGTATTTATAAAACAGATATACAACAAGTTTCTTCTGTATAGCCCAGGGAACAATATTCAATGTCTTACAGTAACCTACAATGAAAAAAGATATGAAGGGGAATATATGTATGTATACATACGACTGAAACGTGATGCTGTACACCAGAAATTGACACATTGTAACTGACTATACATCAATTAAAAAAAGAAAAAAAAAAGAAATATTTCTCTGAGGATCAAGGAAGGTGGGGTATGTATACCCACTAACTCTACCCCACATCAATTGAAGGGCACCCCTGAGGCGTGAACACTGTGATACTTCTGGACTGTCTCAAGTTCTGGTCAAAGTGGTCAGAGAGCACCCTCAGGTAGAGACACAGGAAACTATATATGAAACCCTCCAGGGCAGGCACAGGGGACGTGGGTTCAGGCATTGACAGCATCAGCTGCTCTGGAACTTTTCTAAATTCCAAACTTTTTTCTCCACAAACACACATGAGAATTTCAGTGATGTCTCATGTTCACTTGTGATTGTGCTTCAGTTGGATTTATTTCTTTACATCTCTCTGTCTTTGCTCCCACAGATTTCTGTCATCTCTTTCTTCTCTACCAGGTTAACAGTAGAGAGAGAAATTGAAACCATGTCTCCTCAAGTATCTTATTTTGTAGGGACATGTAATTTTCCATAAGGTTTTCCAAATAAGACATCCCCATGTGACATGTTTCGTGATCTTCACAAAAGGAGAGCCAGTTCAGTTGTCCCTGACAGCCACTCAGTAGGAGCCAGAGAAAATTCAAAATGGAGGTGTAGTGGACAATCTGGCACCACATCCGGGTCTTCTCTTTATGCTTGAGGCACTCATTTCTCCAGCTGGGAGGAGTGTTGGTGGCTGATGATCACAGATGAGTCCCCAAGCCCTTCCCTCAGCTCACGGTTACACACCCTCCCTGGGTGGAACCTGTATCTAAACAATTGGTAGGGAGTGGAGGAGGTGAAGAGCGTTCATATAAAGGCCCAGTCCATTGGCCTCAGTTCACGCCAGCTCTGAAAGGCCATCCCAGGTCCAGAGTTTCCCACGGGAGCAGCCCCCCCCCCATCCCGAGTCCTCCTGTTGTGATGACATCACAGTTCACCTCCTCCTTCTGTCCGATCCTGCTCACCTTGCCCCCTCACAGGCTTGTTCCTGGAGCATCCCCCGATAAATCTCCTGCACACGGATCTCAGAATCTCAAAATCTGTTTCCTGGGAGACCCAGCTTGTGACAGAAGGGAACTCCACCATCCTCTCCATGTTTTAGCATCCTAACTTAGCTGAAGTTGTGCGGAGGTAGGCAACAGTCCCCAAGACCACCCTCACTTCTGACACCAACTACAAGTTCATGAGTCCCTCCCCCAAACCACCTTCAGGTTTGACAAGTAGCTAATAGGACGCACAGAATTCACTGAAAGCTGTTACACTCACAGTTTATGCCGGTGAACGGATATGGATGAAAATCAGCTCAGGGAAGAGATGCTTGGGGCTCAGTCCAGAAAATTTCTCCGTGCAGAGCTTCGGGCTGTCCTCCCCTAGTGGAGTCGCAGACGGTGCTGACTTTCCTGACGACACACAGAATATTGCCAACCAGGGACGCTCACCTGAGCCTCCCTGTTCAGAGGGTTTATTGGAGCTCAGTCACATAGATCTGCTTTGCTACTTAACATGGCTGACCTTGGTCTCCAGCTGATACCACGTGACCCAAAGGCCCTACCCTAAGTCATGTCGTTAGACTATCTGAAGTGGCCTCAAAGCCCACAGGTAAACAAAGGCACCTTCATCAGGCCAGACATCCTAGGGGCTTAGAAATCACTTCCCAGGAGCATAGGACATTGGGCAGACTTCTTTTTGGGCAAGGTTGAGTGCTTTACTACGCAGGTTGTAAGGTGACTTTGGAAAGAAAAAAAAATAGAGATCTCAATTCCATAAGGATATATTATCTGGAAATACCTGTCCTAATGTAAATGAAGTTATTACACACATTGTATGATGTACAGATTCATTCTCTTAATATTAATGTTTTATAAATATGTCCATTAGGCTGGTAAAGGGAAATAAATTTGAATTTGACTTTGAAGGCAGAAGTGGCTCCTCTTTCTCCTTTCATTTTAATTTTCTTTCTTTTTTTTGGGGGGGGAGTGATAATTAGGTGTATTTATTTATTTTTAATGGAGGTCCTGGGGATTGAACCCAAGACCTTATGCATGCTAGGCAGGCACTCTACCACTGAGCTACACCCTCCCCTCTCCTTTTACTTGCAAACATTAAAATGGTTTTGCTTAGAGAGAGAATGAGTTTGTCGGGGAAATGAGGAATGTATTTTCTGCTTTATTAAGATACGTTCATCAACTTTCATTTTACTTGGTATGGAAACCCCTCCCCCAACTCCTTTGTGTCTGCTGCCTGCATCTCTCTCTGGGGGGGCTCCTCTGGGTAGCTGAGTTACGGGTCCACCCCGGATCAGATTCAGCATCAAATGATACACACAGACACGAGAGACACAACGATTGTGCACGTGCACTACAGATGGCCCAGACCATCAAACTGGCCATACCCTCCTCAGCCTGCTCCCTTTCTTACCAGGAGTAAGATCTGCACAGTAACAAGCAAAAGCAACCCCCATATCTATGATGTCTAAAAACAACAATACAAACTCTGAAGTCACCATGGAAACTGCCTCCCACTAGCATTTGCCTTTCAGAGATTTTTAGAAGCATTTATCCACAACAAATCAGCAGCAGCAAAAAAAAAAAAAACAAAAAAACAAAAACCAAAAAACCAAAAAACAAAAAAACGGAGACAGATGACCCTAATTATAAATCCCTATGCTTACTAGAAGATTTACCAAGAAATAAAAAAGAAGGGGACTTTAATCCAAACTTCATTAAACATTTATTTTAAGAAGCCTTAACTTACCTATTTCCTAGGGGGAAAAAAATCCTCCAAAAAAAAGCATGTAAAACACAGCATGTATAAGTGCTTGGTTTTACATATCTCATAAATATTTATATGTCAAAGTAACATGTATTTGCATCTTCTTTTTGAAATTTGTTTTATTGATAAATTTGATATTTTTATGAGGCAAAATAGGTCGCAAGGAATAGCGAGCCAATTCGTAACTCAATACCCTTAGTAAACACAAACTCCACATAATAGATTTTTGACTTCCATCAAGAACCAAGAAGGCTGGGATATTTAGGGTTTGTCTCCTGGAGGGTGCCAGCCTGTGGAAGGGAGGTAAAGGGAGAGCTTAAGAAAGAAACAGGTGTTTGTTGAAGTTGTATGTCAAAGCTAGGGATCATCCTTGTTTGCAAAAGTCACAAAAGTGCAAATAATTCTGCCCAAGGTGGACATAAGAATTAGAAAAAACTTACTAGCTTTGGTAGCCAACAGAGCTTAAGAAGGTCTCAGCTTGTTTCAGGAACTAAAGTCAGATCCCATTTCCTCCCGGAGTTTTCAAAGTTTCTCCAGCAGAAATCAATCTCCCCATCTTTCAGTTTCCTAAAGCACATTGTGCCTCTCTTAAGCCAGTTCGTAATATTTTGCCTTATGTTATAGTTATTTTTGTACCTCCCTCTGGTACAAAACCCTGTGAAAGTAGAGAATCCTCTTATATATCTTTTTTTTTAACCCCATAGCCCCCACCACAATTCCTTGCACATTGTGGGAGTTAACATAGGTTTGTGAAATGAATTCAGGAAATCCAGCTCTAGTGCAAGATTAAACCTAGGATACTTTTTAGTTCATAGGGAGGTGTTTTTTTTTTTTTTTTTTTTTTTTGATTAAGCAAATGTACCCCTAACAAGGTAACCAGAAAGGAATCTCCTTAATGGGAAAACTCACTGATTGACTTTGTAATTTGCCGTTTTTCTCAAGAACATCTAATATGGAAAGCTATACGTGCGCCCGTACAGAGTATTTGGCATAAGATAACACACATACAGTATGGTAAATATCAAGGAGGAAATTTACCCCATTTCCTGCTAGAACTGACTGCTAGAATATTCATCAGGGAGCTAGGGAAGAAAATGACCTTTCGCTTAATTTGAATTCATGAATCTTTCCCAGATCATAGATGAGTTCTGAAAATATAACAGCCTGCAAATTGTCCACCAATTTACTTCAGCTGGATGATCACTACGAGGCTACGTATTACTGCAGTGAATAAAACAGTCTGAAGAAGGAAATACAGAACAAATGCTAATTTTTCAGTTCAGTAGACGTTTGCTGATTACATATTTCTCTATAGATCACCGAGTGAGGTGCTGGGTTGTGGAGGGAACAAAGATGTATCAGATAATCACTGTTACCTATTAAGTACCAGATAGAGGCCACGGACTTTATATTTACTTCCCAGAGCAACCCTGTAACACAGATATTCTTCCCATCACTTTGTCAACTAGAAAGTGGAGGCTTCGGGAAATTAAATAACTTTCCCAAGGTTACATAGTAAGTGATAGAATCAGAATTTGATCTGACTCTAGAATCCGTGTGACTCCCATGAATCAAAATCCTTTCCTTTAAGGAGTCCTGACTCACTTTTATTCTGATTTACCTAATTAGGTGCTAAATTATATAATACCAATTATTTTAAAACATATCCTCTGATCTGAGTTTATCTTTTGTCCTCAACTAGGTTATAAGCTCCCTGAAGGCAGAAACCATACCATGATTCTGTAACTTTCCTCAGAGTGCCTGATATGGTTCTGAATATATAAAATTTCCTCCATATATACTAGTGGTTGGATAAATTTTCCCTCAGCCTGATTTCTGGAGTGTAAACCTGTGTAAACCTGTCATCCAAGGGTAAAAGAAGAAGGAAAAATGAATATATCATGATAACAGTTTTTATCAATTGACCATTCACTCCTAGCTGATGTATATTATCTCATTTAATTCTCAAAATAGATATTATTATCCCCACTTGGCAGATGAGAAAGCTCGGGCTTAGAAAAATTAAGTATCTGGCCCAAGGTCACAGAACCGGTAGTTCAGGAAGCAAGAATTCAAATGTTCCGTCTACCCAGAGCTCATGCTCTTACCTCTTTCATTGTCTTTTCTAAAACCCCATAGATTGTAAGCTACACCCTCGATTTAATATGAGTTTTTCAAAGAAATAAGGAACAGCACCACGTTAAATGCATAGGTTGATTGAAAAACGTATCTCAATTTCAGAATAGGAAAATGGGTATCTCAAGAGGCCAAGAAAATGAGGTCCATCATATTGGCACCATGGTTTATAGTTTCCTTTGAATGCTGATGTCAAAAAGACAAAGAGAACTTCTGAAGTGTAGTATTAATGGCATTTAGCAAAGTGCTGAAAAGATCCCAAGATTCCAGGTATTCAGCGCATAACCCTTTGGAATTAGAAGCTTCCTGTGCTCCTGTGAAAAAGTAACACCATCCACATGACCTACGTCAAAGGGTTCAAACTGACCTGAAAAGTTGTTGAGATAATTTTTAATAAGGTTTTATAGTTCCAACATAGAGGGTTTTGTTTGTAATTTATGTTTGTTTTTAAAGAATGCCTTCAGGAAACATTAATAAAAAACAGCTCTCCTCACCAGTCTTGAAAGCTTCCCCACCCTATCCACTCCCATGTCGCTCATCCTATGATGGACCCTAACTGCTTCTTTTTTTTAAATTTTTTTCTTTTTCTCCCTTTAACTTAGAAAAGAATTTATGTATTTATTTTACAATATATTTTTAAATTGAAGTATAGTGGATGTACAATATTACATGTTCCAAGTATGCAATACAGTGATTCACAAATTTTTAAAGGTTATACTCCATCTATAGTTATTGTAAAACATTGGCTATATTCCCCCATGTTGTACAGTACATCCTTGTAGCTTATTTTATACCTGATGGTTTGTACCTTTTAATCCTCCACCTCCATCTTGCTCCTCCCCCTTTTAATTATTTTTTAAATTTTCATTTTTTAAATTTAATTTAATTTATTTGGGGGGGGTAGTTAGGTTTATTTATATATTTATTTTTAGAGGAGGTGCTGGGGATCGAACCCAGGACCTTGCGTATGCTACCACTTGAGCTATACCCTCCCCATCGGATCCTAATTACTTTTGACCTGGCCTACAACCCCAAGCTAGCCCAGATGAACCTTGCTTCTGATTTTACTAGAGTCTTGGTAGGAGCCACAAGACTGGGATGAGAAGGGATGACCCACAATCTTGTTGTTAGTTCCGAGATACTATTCCACCCCCTCAAAAAAAAGAACCCTTATCCTTTCGAGGTCCTTGGAATTTTTAAATTCATCAGACCTAAAGTTCCCCTTACTTGTGAATTGGGAGATAAGAACAGATCTCTGTGAATGGGGTTACCAGAAGCCCTGCACAAAAATATCAGTTGTGTAAAGATGGTGTGAGCAGGAGAATCTAGGCAGGGACTCTTTCTGGTTCCCTACTATATTTAAATGTGTTTGACTCCAAAGAATATGCTATAAAACTACCATACAATATTGCCTCTCCTAAATTGGGATAATCATTCTTTGGTAAAACCCACCATGATACAATGATTTACAATTGGCTTCAAAGCCCCCTCCTAATTCTACAGCTACCACCTTCAGGATGACTTTCCTGGTCTCCAAACTTTGCTAATTTGCTTAAGGGCAACAGTAAATATTAGTCCTCTGGACTGCTTGGGACTCATGCCACACCCTTGCTAGACACTGTGGGTACCTTCTTGCCTTGCGACTTGAGATTTGTAATAAAAGACTTTACAGCCCTTCGTTAATTAGCACCCATCATTAAAAGGTTCTTGTAAATTACTCAACCCCAAATTTTATGTCCCCCATATAATCCAAGTAAACTATGTGTCTCCTTTTCACACTTAAGACTGCCAGATTCCCAGTCTTGGAGGCAATTGTTCCAAATTTTAGGTTGTCCCAGTCAAATAAAAAGTGTTTCACTAATTGGATATATAAATAATCCCATTATCATGCAGAAGATTTAGCTTGTGAAAACTCACTCTATGCAGAGAAACTTTCTTTCTGTTGGAATGAAGCTTCCAGGCTCCATGATGAGGATGAGGAAGGTCGGGTGGAAGTTCTGTTCAAGGGAATGAATTGCCTGGGGAGAATTAAGAGCATCCTGGAATCCAGTCAAGCCAAGAGATGAGATTCAGATTTTTCTGATATTGCTGGCACCAGAAAGCATAAGGGAGACCATGGGAAACCTTAAGAATGTCACTAAAGTGGGGAGGACATAGCTTAGTGGTAGAATGCATGCATAACATGCATAAGGTCTGGAGTTCAATCCCCAGTACCTCCATCAAATAAAAAGAATAATAATAAATAAATAAACCTAATTACCTCCCCCACAAAAAACAACAAAAACATTTTTAAGTATTTAAATTAAGAATGTCACTAAAAAAACAAAAGGGGAAACATTTCAGGTTATGCTGTGAAGGCAGCAAGACACTGGTGAACCCTTTCAGCAAAGAACGAGCAGAAAACTGAAGAGAAGTGTCAAAAACAACCATTCTAGAGCTTCGGAACTGGCCATAGGTAGAAGATCATTTGAGAAGCGTTTATTCTTGAGGAATTGCTTAAGAATCAGGTGAGAACAGCAGGAGTCTGTGGCTTTCGTTCCTGGGTCTGCTTACAGACACTGCTTCCAGCTTCATTGGTAAAAACTGAGTTTTACCAGCATGCAGCTGGCCGTGAAAGCCAGCAGTTCTGCTGCTGGAGGGTGAAGACCCCATTTGGGATGGGCGTGGTTTAATCATGGCTCAACGAGCTATAAGTGACAAATTTGATAGGAAACAAATGAGAATTCCCAGCATTCTTAGTCTGAGGTTGCAGTCCTGGTTGGGGTGAGTAACAAAGAAGTCAAGCAATTAACAGGGAGATCCTAGAAATGACAGAGCCATAAAAGGGCTGAGGTTAGATCTCCACATATCTGAATATCTGGGAAACTGCACACATGCAGAGAGGAAACCAAGAGAACTCAGCAAAGGGTAAAAGCCAAGGGAGAATTGAAAATGAGTAGCAAATTTGACTGTATCCCCCAACCCACACACAAATCAATCAGCAGAAGATGGAAGGCTTAACAGGCATGAGACGTTTCAGCATAACCTTTGCCCACTAAGATCCCACAGAAACACAGGTTACCCCTAGAAAACCAGGCAGAAAAATAAAAACAAGAACAAAAATCTGAGAAGAGGCATCAGTGGCCACACACGATCAGAGACACAGATTCCATAGTCTAAGGCCAGGAAAGTTCAAAACAAACAAACAAACAAACAAACAAACAAAAAACTAGGGAGCACACAAATGGTTAATAAACCAAAAAGAAGTTCGATCTCCCAACTAATCAGCAAAACACAATTGATCAATTTGTAGATACTGACAGGTATATATAGAATAGATAATCAAGATTATACTGTATAGCACAGGGAAATACATACAAGATCTTGTGGTAGCTCACGGTGAAAAAGAATGTGACAGTGAATACATGTATGTTCATGTATAACTGAAAAACTGTGCTCTACACTGGAAATTGACACAACCTTGTAAACTGACTATAACTCAATAAAATAAAAGTAAAAAAAACACAAAACACAAATTGATCATTGGACTGGTGAACACTCAAACATACCAGGTATATGAGAATTAACATTAAAATAGCTTGATAAATCATTGGGAGAAATCCTAAACTATTTGACGAGTACTTTCGAGACATCCGATTATCTGTGTGTGGAAAACAATAGGTTTTTACCCATCCTATTGACAAAAGATAAATTTTGAATAAATGTTCCTGAATGTGAAATCAAAATTTTAAAACCATTAAAAAAAAAATGCAGGCGAATATCTTCATGTCCTCAGCATAGGTTACAAAAAAGCACAAGTCAAAAAGGGAAATATTGATAAGTTGGGCTACATTAACATGTAAAACTTCTGTATAAAAAATATGTCATAAGTGACACCGAAACTTGAACAACTGCTTGGGAGACTATATTTGCAATGTGTATAACCATCAAATGATAAGTATCCAGAACACATGAAGATCTTCTAGATATCAATTAGAAGTAGACAGATCAGAAAAAGATGGGTAAACGATATGAACAGGCAATTCACAGAAGACAGCACACAAGTGGTTCATAAACATTTAAAAAAAAAAGTTTCAGCCTCTCAAGTAATCAGGAAAACGCAAAAAAAAAAAAAAAAAGACAAAATTAGATTCTATTTCACACCATCAGATCAATAAAAAATAAAAAGTCAGATATTGTCAAGTGTTGCCAGATCTCTGGCAAGCTAGGAACACTCAAACACTGCTAACAAGAGTATAAATTGGAGCAAGTATAATGTGGCACTAAAAATACCTAGCATTCCACTTTAAGGTATGTATCCCAGAGCAACTTCCACTTATGTTCAAGGAGACATGTGTTGTGCATTGCACGATTGCTATAATAGAAAAATAGCAAAAACTAGTAACAAGTGAATGCTCATCACACTGGGATATATTTATATAATGAAGTACTGCACAGCTGTTGTAAATGAACTGACTCTCCTCCAAAAGTATACTGAGATATGTTGAAATAAAAGAGCAAATTGTACAATTATGTGAACGGTATGATGCCATTTATGTAAACATACACGGGAATATACATGAAATACACAATGAATATATATGTGATGGAGCTATAAGAACACAAACTGGAAAGACAGTAGGATGCAAAATTCAGAAGCGTGAAAGGAGACAGGTAAACGGCCCCAGAGAAAGAATGCAAAGAAGCTTTCAAATCTGTCTATAATTTTGTTCTTGTATTTTTTAAAAATCTGAGGCAAGTGGCAAAAGTTAATGATATGTTTTGTACAGTTGATTGTTATATTATTCTCTGTACTTACAAATGTGTTCTGGTCATAAAATAAGCATGTTACATGAGGTGGAAAGGGTTTGGAGAACCACATGTATTCATACTTACTCATTGGAGGCCCTTCTCCCTCACAGAACTTTGAAATGACACTACATCTGGTCAAGAGTTGCTGTGGAGACATTTGATTAAAGATTGCTGTGTGTAAAGATTATACAATAGTTCCTTCTGGATATATGCTGAGCAGTGGGATTGCTGGATCATATGGTAAGTCTATTTTTAGTCTTTTGAGGAATCTCCATACTGTTTTTGATAATGGCTGAACCAAACTACATTCCCACCAACAGTATAGGAGTCTATCAACAGATGACTGGATAAAGAAGTTGTGGTATATTTATACAATGGAATACTACTCAGTCATAAAAAAGAATAAAATAATGCCTTTTGCAGCAACATGGATGGACCTGGAGATTGTCATTCTTAGTGAAGTAAGCCAGAAAGAGAAAGAAAAATACCATATGATATCACTTATATGTGGGATCTAAAAAAAAAAGACAAATGAATTTATTTACAAAACAGAAACCGACTCACAGACATAGAAAACAGACCTATGGTTACCAGTGGGGGGAAGTGGGTGGGAAGGGATAAATTAGGAGTTCGAGATTTGCAGATACTAACTACCATATATAAAACAGATAAACAACAAGTTTACACTGTATGGCACAGGGAACTATATTCAATATCTTTTAGTCACCTATATGAAAAAGAATATGAAAAGGAATATATGCATGTACATGTATGATTGAAGCATTATGCAGCACACCAGAAATTGACACAACTTTGTAAACTGACTATACTTCAATTTAAAAAAGAGAGTACACAATAGAGTATTATGTGAATAAAAATACATAGATACACATATATGATAATGTGATATATATGATGTATATATGATAATTATGCCTCTTCTGATTACTCAAGATACTGGCAGAACTAAAACTGCTAATCACAGGCTAAGAACGGAGGAAGTAACCAAAAGAAAACTCTCTGTGCAACTATGCCGAGTCCGCATGTCAAGGCAGGGAGCTAAGACAACAGAAGATGATTAGGAAGCCTCGTGGAGAGAGATGCAGAAGATACGACACCCCACCCTGGGCAGAGGGTCCGGCAGCTAAGATCTCTAATTCAGGTTTTGGGCTGCACCTGATAGAGCAGAGAAAGCTGGGAGCAAGCCACCAAGAAGGAACAGCTTCACAGATCTCAGAGATCCGTGGAGCATCCCCATGAGCCTAGCTCTCTGGGAGAGGTCCTGTCACGCATGGGTGGTGGCATTCTCCAACACACAGCAACCAGTAGAGAGGTCCTGGGCCCGCCTCCCTCGCTCTTCCACTGGATAAGACTGTGGTTTGCTTAGAATAAAACTACACATTCTATAAAAACACTTTAGCTTTCCTGGGCAAAGCAATGCTGCTCAGCCATGAGCAGCAAGAATGGACACTGACTTGTTCTCCTGTAGCGGTGAACTGAATTGATGCTCGGCCAATCGGTGCTGTCTGAGTCCTTCTGTGACTCCCAATTCCAAATCTTCACCAGCAAGCATCATCTTATCATCCTGCACAACTCTAATCACCTTCCAGAAGCCAAGCCCAGCACTCCAGGACTGCATAATAGAGAGGTATGATGCGATGTGGCTCCCACTGGTGAGGGGTTTACCATCCATCGTGTATCTCTAAGAAAATTAATAAAAACCCAAGCCGTCTCTGGTAAATGCCAGTCTTAAGTTTCAAACAGTATACCTTGCAGGAGGTCAGGAGTTGCTGATGTCCTGAAAGAAGGTTTCATCAGATTAGGTGGGCTTGACGTGGTTCTAAAAGACAACAGCAGTGTATGGGTGAATCACATCTGCATGATTTATTTTTCCCCCAGAAAAGATATTTTTAGGTCAGAGATGGCAAATGGATTTCATCTCAAGTGACCACTCCCATCTATAGGTGCCCAGCCTGAAGAAGGGCTAAGACTGCTTCTGAGCTGGGAGGAAAGCATTGGTCTCCCTCCCAGGTATCTGCCACAGGTGCACTTTGAGTGGGTGGTGGCACGCGCCATTTTTTGTACATCACTACATCTGATTTCCAAAGACGGCTTTGCCTCCGGAGTGGAATCATGCACCCGTTACCCAGGCAAGGTCCTGAAACACTAAATTCAAGATTCTCCTCATCTGCACCACAAGACTCTTTACGTAAAGAAAGTTCTGTCTCCTGAAGGTGGTTTCAACCACCACATGGAACTTTACTGAGATGAATGTCTTTGTTCAAAGTATTGCGCTAGGTGGGCGGGACCCTGTGGGATGCTGCCAGTTTGTGGGAATTTTATGTGGAAGGTACTGGGTTAATAAGGTAACCACCTTGCTTTTTTTTTTTTTTTTTTGAGTTAAGCATTATTCTACACTGCATGAGTAGAAAAATCTTATTTCCAGAGCCTGCATTCAAGATTTTCATAAAAGAAATCATTCTGACAGTGTACGTCAAAAAATGAGTCATGCATCATCTGAAATTTTATAGATATTTTCCTCTAGAATCGTACCAATAATAATAACAACAATAAAACATTCACTCCCACACAAAACGTCCCCGAAAGATGATATGCAAGTTGATGGAAGTGCACGGTCTCCAGCTTGAAAGGCAGACATAAATACCTACAGCTCATTCTTACCCATCTCAGACTGGGTCATCGGTGAGACATGATGGAAAAGCGCAAACTCCGTGCTCAGAAATACCTGGATGTGAATTCTGAGTCCACCATTTTCTAACTCTATGACCTTGGGGGATTTCTTCAAATAGGGAAGGGCAAGAGTCATAGCTAGCCCGCAGGACTGTTAAAAGGATTAAATGAGATTTTGTATGCAAAGCACCTAGTAAGTGCCCAGGACATTGTAAGGTTCCAATCCAGGTAAATTGCTTTCTTCTGTTCTACCCCCATCCATCTTACAGAATATCTCACTATCTCTGCTCATTCTCTCTCGTTTTCTCTCCCATTTGCAGCTGTGAGCAAGGGCAACTATCTCCTTCCTTTCTGAAAGGCTCTCTGTGTTTGTGCTCCTGAGCTCACAACTTCCTTCCGAGGATACAACCTCCTGGCCTCTGTGACCCTCCGTGTCCTTCTCCACTCTCTGTCACCAGAGGCAGCTCTTGCCTCTTTTCTACCTTGCAGGGTGGCCCCAGGCAAGCTACTGGTTGTTGCTTTTCCTAATAACTACAATCTTCAGAAAGGCACGTTTTGTGGGTATTGAAAAAGGAGTCTATTCCGAGGAGTAGGAGATTCAAATTTATCTATTCCTTTCGGTCAGAGACTGTATGTCTTGTTTCTTTGTTCCCTCCTCGTTGAAGTTAGTAAACATTAGTCAATGCTAAGTCAATCTAATTAAATATTTGTCGAGTTATTTATAGATTGGTAATAGGCGAAGAAAGAAGATGGCTGGAACCATGGGCAAGGGGTCAGAGAAATGAAGGGTTTTGAGAAGGAAGATATGTGAGAAAACCTGGAGAAAGGATGCTAAAGGTGAGGGAGATGTGCCTCAGTGGCCCATCAGGTTTCAGCCAAACAAAACTAAGTAAATATTAAAAATTAAAAATAAATACATAAATAAATAAAATAAGAAAAAATAAACTCTGTGGCCCAGTTATCCAAATTAGTAATGGACAGTTTGTGGGCCATGAAATGTTTCATTGTGTACTGCTCTGTTTTGCCGGGGTGCACATGGCTTCCCTTACAGCCAGCTAAGCACACACTTAAGGCTTTTTAAGTCTCGCATGAAAAGTCTACCCCAGCCAAGAAGCAATTTCCAGACTTTATTATGGTTCTGTTGGGGGACTTGTATATACTTTTCATCCCAGAAAAGATTTCAAGTATCACGGAAACCTTGGCTTCAATGACCCGAATAAAGTTTGGGAGGAACTGTGATTTTTCTTTTTTTTTTTTTTCCAGAAAAGTCTTCAAATGCTGTGCAACTGACGCAGAATGCCCCTTTATAAATAGCCACCTGCTCACTGAGCAGTAACAGTGTGTATCAGACTGATAAAAACGATGCTGCTTTTAACCTCATACCACACCGGATTCTCCTCCAAGAAAAGTGAACTTCTTTTGTTCGTCTTGGCACAGAGACACAGCGAGAGACACCTCTACCCCCGCCACACAAAGTTACTTGATTCTTGAATCAGTTGAGTGACCTACATAAGCATTCCTGAAAGTAACGTTTCAGAGTATCTTAGTAAAACCCTGTGTATAAGCACGCACACACACACATCCACACACACACACATCCACACATACACACACACACAGTCTTGTGGGCGTATAAAAAGATTTTTAAAAAATTTTTATTGAAGTGTAGTCGATTTACAATGTTAGTTTCAGGTGTACAGCAAAGTGATTCAGTTATACATATACATACATATATATATTCCTTTTCATATTCTTTTTCATTATAGGCTATTACAAGGTGTTGAATATAGTTTCCTGTGCTGTACAGTGTAAACCTGTTGTTTATATATTTTACATATAGTAGCTAGTATCTGCAAATCCCAAACTCCCAATTTATCCCTCCACACTGCCCCTTCCCGCCTTGGTAACCATAGGTTTGTTTTCCATGTCTGTGAGTGCGTGTGTTTTGTAAATAAGTTCATCCGTGTCAATTCTGATTCCACATATGAGTGATATCATATGGTATTTTTCTCTCTCTTTCTGGCTTACTTCACTTAGAAATGACGATTTCCAGGTCCATCCATGTTGCTGCAAATGGCATTATTTTATTCTTTTTTTTTATGGCTGAGCAGTATTCCATTGTATAAATATACCACAGCTTCTTTATTCAGTCATTTGTTGACGGACACTTAGGTTGTTTCCATGTCTTGGCTGTTGTAAATAGTGCTGCTATGAACACTGAGGTGCATGTATCATTCTGAATGGAGTTTTTGTCTTTTCCTGTCCCTTTATATTCCTGCATCTTTTTGGGGCACTGACACCTTAATTCACGAAGCTATCTGTGTCATCCTGGCGTCATTTCCTGGCCTTTAAAGTCACCCTCCTACGCTATCAATTTCACTCATTGAAAGCAAAACTCATTTCTCAGGATCGCACAAGTTCAGGCTCAGCCTTGAGAGAGACAACTCCATACATTTTGTGTCCCAGGTCTCCCTTGCTGTACCCAAGTCCTAGCTCCAGGTCCAGAGGAGCCACTGGTCTTACTGGAGCTAAGGGGCATAGTGGTGAGGAGAAATTGAGTCTGGAAGCTCTAGGTCAGTGCCTAAATTTCCAGTACCTTTCTGTGTTTGTCTGTTCATTTCTGTTTCACAAGTAAAAGTAATTAGTCTTTTTCTCAAACTGAACCCCCTTCCTAAAACTTGGAAGCTGTAAGACATCTTTATGATACAATTTCATGTTACTTGTCAAAAACACCTATCATGTATCTAATGTATATACAATCTTTTTTTAAACATTTTTTATTGAGTTATAGTCATTTTACAATCTTGATGAGAACATTTCCATAATCATTTTCAACCAAGTGACTGTATCTGTCTTCCCCAAGTGCTGAAAAATCATCCAGAGTGGCATGCTATGGTTTAATAGGGAGCCTTATTCAAACTAATGTGATCTTCCTTGTTTCTCACTAACAGAAGTTTTCTTTCCCTTGTTTGCGGAGACGAATGTTTAAACTTTTCATCCATGTGCAGTGACATCACAGGCTCCAGTTTGTTTGCCAAGTAAACAAATCAGCATGCGAAGGCCTCATGCACAAAAGATATAAATATTTCCCAATCATTATCCCTGTCTCCCCTGATTTAGCTGGCTCCTAGTACAAAAATCATCATTTTGAAAAATCTTCAAAATTTTCACTAAAGAGGCTCAGATTCCAGCAGGAGTTTGAGGATGGGGGACTGGGGGAGAAGGGAAAGGATCTGTGGCAGGATTGCAAGGAATTCCATCTAGCTTGGCCAGAAGTCCACTGTAGTACCTTGTAAAAGTCACTTGACCTCTTGGGCCCCCATATTCTCCTCTTCCCATTTTAGATCATGTCTAATGTCCAGTGAGCCTCCATGGCTCAAAGTGTCTATGATATCAAGAGAGTTGGATCCCCCCTCCTTGCCCCATTCCAAGGCTTGGTTAACTGTTAGGAGAACACGGTTTGGGCACTGGAATGGGTCGTGCAATTGCTTCAGAAGCACAGTGATGTGGGGTTGCTTCCTGCCCTGGAAGAACCTCACCATTTATTACCATATAAGCTCCCTCTCAGGCAGCCCACTTGGGATTTGGGAAGATTCTTTGACCTACGGCAAGGCTTTCCCATGGATGTTCCTTCAGCAGGAGGAGCATGGCTTTAAGTTCACAACATGATGAGGTTAAATTCGTCTTCTAACACAGTGGTTCTCCACCTAAGCTGCACATACACATCACCTGGAGAACTTTAAAAAATAATATCTAGGGAGGGATAAATGAGGAGTTTGGGATTAACAGATACACACTACTGTATATAAAATAGATAAACAACAAGGACCTAATATACAGCACAGGGAACTACATCCAATATCTTGTAATAAAAATATGAAAAAATACATGTATAACTGAATCACTGTGCTGTACACTAGAAACTAGCACAACATAACATTGTAAATCAACTAAACTTCAATTTAAAAAAATAATAATATATGGGTCCTACCCCCAGAGATTCTGATATTGGCCTGGGTGTGGCAAAGTCACTGGGACTTTCAAAAGATTCCCAGGTGGTTCCAAACGCAGGCAGATTCCAGGACCACCGTCAAGGCCATCTTGTACAGTGGTTCAAAAGACTGGCCTAAGATCCCTCTTGAAGATGGATAGTGAAAGAAAGGAGGAAGAAAGAAATGAATTACCTGGGCAGAAGACCAAAGGACAAATAAATGGGAGGAGGAAAGATTAGGAGGTACTGAGGCCATCTTTATTGTCCTGAGAAAGCAGGTGCTATGTAATGGAATACTACTCAGTCATAAAAAAGAATAAAATAATGCCATTTGCAGCAACATGCATGAACCTGGAGATTATCATACTAAGCGAAATGAACCAGAAAGAGAAAGAAAAATACTATATGATATCACTTATATGTGGAGTATTTTAAAAAATGACGCAAATGAACTTATTTGCAAAACAGAAACAGACTCACAGACATAGAAAACAAAATTGTAGTTACGAGGGGGAAAAAGGGATGAAGAAGGATAATGTGGGAGTTCAGGATTTTCAGATACTAACCACCATATATAAAATAGATAAACAAGGTCCTACTGTATAGCACAGGGAACCAAATTCAATAGCTTATAATGGCCTATAATGAAAAAGAATATGAAAAGGAATATACATGTATAAATGAATCACTGGGCTGTACACCAGAAATTAACACAACACTGTAAACCGACTGGAAGTCTAAATAAATATATAAGCAAGCAAGCAGGTGCTGAACAGATGTATCCTACCGGTGGGGCCACGGTTCTGTGCAGGCAGCTAACTCCCCATCTTGGCTTCTGGCTTCACAAGAGCCCAGGAGTTGCGAAAGCCAGTCCTGTGCAGAGAGGTGTCTGTTTTCCATCTGGGTTTCTGCTGTCCCTCCCAAAACACTGCCTGGTGCGGGGACTGCTAATGGGGCACACTTTCTCCGTGTACCACCCTGCGCTGGGTATGTGGGCTCGAGGACGCAGCCGGGCTGCTAAAGACAGGAGCCGGGAGGAGGGGGTGCAGACTCCTGCAGACCCCCCGATGGTGTAACCAACGGACCCGTATCACAATCATTCGATTGCACTTCCGGAGCCTGCGCTTTAATTGCCTCTCCTTGCAAAACAGGCTCCCCAGCCGTTTAAGAGAATTGATCTGGGGAAGGCATTTCTTTGCTTGAGGTATTACACTAAAAGCAGTCGCCTGAGAACAAAAGCCATAGCAGCAGAAACTGACAGGCCTATAAACCCCAGGGCACTCAGACCGATACCTTATTTTATAAAACACCTTACAGTTTCCCGAACACTCCGACACACTCTGTCTTTTAGGTTTGGTTCAGAGCATCCCTACTAGGCAGGGAAAGCATTTAAGCATCTCCTTTTATACGGAAGGGCACAAAAGCTCAGAGTGGCTTAGTAACTTATCCAAGGAGTCACAGCCATTGTGCTGGCTGTAGATCTATTTGTTCTCGGTCAATTCTCCTTGTCCTGCCCCTGTTCTGCTTTGCAGGACCAGGAGGTCGACTCCTGCAAGCCAAACTTCTGAGGAGGCTCTGGGTGGAGGGAGGAAGAAGCTAGCCACCCTCCACCCCAACCCTTCCTGTCTCAGGTGGCTTCGCCTGCAGGGACTGCGTCTTTTCTCTTGCTGGGCAGACCTGTCCTGGTGGCATCTTTGGCTGGCTGACTCCCATCCCTCGGTGCCTGTGTCGTGGCCTGTTCCCTGTTTTTGTGTGTTCCTGCTGTTGTGAATCTCTAAGTTGCCAAGTGGCTTGTTTGGCTTCTCAGCAACCCCTCTACCTGAGTAACCAGCTCCCTGCATTAAAGTGCTCCATGTTCAACACTCAAAAGGGTTCTGTTTACCGGCTCCACTCTATCAGGCAGGTCCTGGCAGGAAACAGATGGTGCACTCAACAGGGGAACCAAGGAAAGTTGAACAAAGAGGCTGTTTACACTGATGTAGGCGGGTTGAAGGGAACTGACAGGGCATGGTAGGAAATTGCTAGGGACTCACCTTCCCCGGACCAGCAAGGGCAAGGGGAGGATGCTGTATTACCAGAATTGGATAAGAGCTACCACCTTGGAACGAAGAGCTCCTGACACGCGCTGTGGCTATAGGCATAGGAACGGGGAACTGCCAAAATCACATGGCGAAGGAGGGAGGAGAATAAACACACCTTTCACTCCTCCCATCCTCCTGTCTCCTGCTGGTGCCTCCTCCTAATCAGACCTAACTAAAAGCCAGGGGCAATGAAGAATGGGTGATGCGATCCACGTGGGTCCGTCTCCAGGGGCAAAGGAGACAAGGAAGGTTGATTAGACCCAAGATAAATATGACACATAAATCTTTATTTTGCTTCTGCTGATGTTTATTGCAGAGAATGGGTTCAATATTCATGCAAGTCAAGTTTTTACCTGTGACTTTGGGATGCTAAAGTCCTCTCTGGGCGTGGTGCCCTCAGAAGGAAGATTTCTCTGGTAGCTCTCCTAAGCTCATTCTGATCGGCGAGATTTTAGGTAATTCTGACATTTATCGTGTGTGTGTGTTTGTTGATTTCATTTTTTTTTCAATGAGCAAATAGTTTTATCATTTAAAAAATTGCACTATTTTATTTTCAGGCTTTATAAAAAGATGACTTTCAGGACAACTGGGTCTCTAACGCCCAGCCTCATTTCTTGGTTGCAAACAGTATTCCTTGAGTTTCCACAAGGGGAGAACTCCCTTGTTTTACAGACAAGGCGCCCTGAGCCCCTAAGAGAAGTGGCTTGACCCAAGTCAACCTGCCAGTTGGGGACAGAGCTGGGACGAGACCCAGATCCCCTGCTTGCCTCCAGCACCCCTCTCCGGCTGAGACTAAGGACTGGTTTTGCCTCCTCAAAAACAATATTCACTGCCTTTTCCCGGGAAAGCTTCCGTTAAACGAATGTCTTCTCAGGTAAAGGATGTAAAGGCAGAACAAGGGAGGGGTGGGAGGGCGAGCTCGAGCTGGCGGGGAGAGGAGGCACAGACGGAGGGTGACAAGGCAGGAATGGAGGGGGCGGAGCTGTGAGAAGGGCTGGCTGGCGGGTCATGGGGACTAAGCAACCAATGTCCATAAAAACAAACAGAGACTTACAGTGACCCTTCATCGCTGTTTCCTGGGCAGATGCATCTGAATTTGTTTTCACGAAAACTAACATCTGTGCAGCCACGACGGGCTGGGGTTTTGCCAGGCTCAAAGTGCTTTATTGGTTTCTGCACCCTGTGAGGTCGCCCTCCCCGCCTCAGCCGCCGGGCCTTTTATAGACACATGCTTTGTCTCAGGAGGAACGCACGGCTGAAATGGATTGCTTAATGTTCTAGACTAGAGTGAATCTGCTAGCGTCCCAGGAAATGCCAGAGAATGTTCCTTAGGATGTCACTGGGGGCCCATCTGAGTACTTAGCACTTGGGTGGGTCTGAGAATTCAGTCCGCTTTTGAGTGGCATAGCTGTGTGACCGGGTTGGACTGGTCTTCTTAAGGGACAGAAAGCTCAGGTCCAGAGGCCGGAGTGACTCTGGAGCAACCGGAGCAAATGAAATGTGGAAGCCATGTAGGACCCTGTGAGAAAATATAAACACGCCCCGTTGCCTGTAAAGCCCTGCTCACAGCCTGCAGCACTGGTCACTCAATATTTAAAACTGAGATGCACACAAAATATTCCAGCAGCTATGAGCTGAGGCAGAGAAATATTGCCAAGGGGGCAAATATGTTTGCTACACTCTTCTTTCTTTACCCTCTTGTCTTTCCACTGTCACTCTGTGGGTGTCCCGCCACCTCCAGCTGCCTTGACTCCCTGAAGCCTCCAGTCACAGGCAGCATTGCACTTAGACCCTTTCTTCAAGCTTCAGATGACTCTCCTCAGCTCATCCACAACACGCCCATTCCTTGAGGGCACTGTATTGGCAGAAATTACATTTAAAACCTCATCCTAACGGCGAGGGTATAGCTTAGTGTTAGACTGTGTGCTTAGCATGCATGAGGTCCTGGCTTCAATCCCTAGTACCTCCATTCAAAATAAATAAACCTCCAGGAGCATCCATGTTGCTGCAAATGGCATTATGTTGTTGGTTTTTATGGCTGAATAGTATTCCATTGTATAAATATACCACCACTTCTTTATCCAGTCATCTGTCAGTGGACATTTAGGCTGTTTCCATGTCTTGGCTATTGTAAATAGTGCTGCTATGAACATTGGGGTGCAGGTGTCATCCTGAAGTAGATTTCCTTCTGGATACAAGCCCAGGAGCGGGATTCCTGGGTCATATGGGAAGCCTATTCCTAGTCTTCTGAGGAATCTCCATACTGTTTTCCACAGTGGCTGCACCAAACTGCATTCCCACCAGCAGTGCAGGAAGGTTCCCCTTTCTCCACAGCCTCTCCAGCATTTGTCATTTGTGGATTTTTGAATGATGGCCATTCTGACTGCTGTGAGGTGATACCTCATTGTAGTTTTGATTTGCATTTCTCTGATAATTAGTGATATTGAGCATTTTTTCATGTGCTTTTTGATCATTTGTATGTCTTCCTTGGAGAATTGCTTGTTTAGGTCTTCTGCCCATTTTTGGATTGGGTTGTTTATTTTTTTCTTATTGAGTCATATGAGCTGCTTATATATTCTGGAGATCAAGCCTTTGTCGGTTTCACTTGCAAAAATTTTCTCCCATTCTGTAGGTTGTCTTGTCTTTTTGTTTTACTTATGGTTTCCTTTGTATGAGATCACTCATATGTGGAATCTAAAACAAACAAACAAACAAAGAAAGAAAAAATCCAAACAAAGCATAAATACAAAACAGAAAATAAATAAATAAATAAATAAACCTAATTACTCCCTGCCAAAAAAACCCCCAAAACCTCATCCTGAGATTTTTTTTTGTTTCTAAACTTCTTGTCACAGAAAATAGAAAATCAAGGCGATTCTCCAGTTTATACTATGATGTGAATGGCTTATGAAAGTGAGATCTGTTAGCCCTCCTAAGGATATTTGCATTTTTCAAAGTGGACACTAAAAATGCAACCAAGAGATGGCTTCAGGTGATAGAGAGCCTTGTCATGATAAAGTCCTGGTCTCAGATCTACTCCCCTCATCGGGGACTTCCGGCAAGTGACTTATAGTCTCTCTCTTGCCAAACCTCAGTTTCCTCATTTGTAAAAATGTAGATAATGATCTTAATCATAAGACCGCTGTGAGGATTAAGTGAAACGATGTCGATAAAAATGCTGGGCAATGCATGAACTCTATGCAAATAGAAGGTAGTCTGTAACTCAAACATTGAATCAATAAGGGTAGAATTCCAAGCACAATGATAAGTTCCTTCCTATTGTCACTCCCTTTGTACTATAACGTGTTCTCGGCAGAAATCAATCTTACTAAGGTAACAGGCGATGGGTAGAGGAAGCTGTTTATTGGATTTTTCTGAGTGTGAGCACCGAAATCATGACCACAATAGTAGAATGGGGTCAGCCCAGTCCAGGTGTATGTCTGTAACAATTCCTAGAGGCTTTCTTTAGCTCCGAACTTGATGAAGTTAACAAAGGAGTTAGTTTAGAAAGGAGCTGAGTCTTTAAAAAAAAAGCCATTAGAGAAAGCCTGGTAAATACGGTGCCTGCAGACAGGGATCAGGAAATTGCTGGCAAAAACCAGACCAACTAGGGTCACAAATTGTCCCCTTGGCATTTGATTCTTATTTATATTTCCTCATTATACCTACACCATTGTAATAATCAAGAGCTAGACAAATATCAAAGTTGAGCGACACCTCTACTTCTGCCTCCTTCTCCCAACAGAAAAGTTCTTTGTTCACTGGCCCAGCGGGATCAGGCCAAATCAGGGAAAGTACATCTGGGGACTTTTTCAGGGCCACCTTTAGCCATCCCCCTGACAGTCATCCTCACAGCACAGTCACTGCATGCAACCTAAGTGTTCATCAACAAATGACTGGATAAAGAAGTGGTTCTATATTTACACAATGGAATACTACTCAGGCATAAAAAATGAAATAATGCCATTTGTAGTGACATGGATGGACCTGGAGATTGTCATTCTAAGTGAAGTAAGCCAGAAAGAGAAAGAAAAATACCATATGAGATCAGTCGTATGTGGAATCTGAAAAAAGAAAAAGAAGATACTAATGAGTTCATCTACAAAATGGAAACAGACTCACAGCAATAGTAAGCAAACTTGTGGTTACCGGGGAGAAAAGGGGTAGGGAAGGATAAATTGGGAGTTCAAAATTTGCAAATATTAACTACTATATATAAAATAGATAAAAAACAAATTTCTTCTGTATAGCACAGGCGACTATATTCAATACCTTGTTGTAACCTACAATGAAAAAGAACATGAAAACGAATATATGTGTGTATATGTATGACTGAAACATTATGCTGTACATCAGAAATTGACACATTGTAAGTGACTATACTTCAATTTTAAGAAAAAGACTTAAAAAAAATTTGTGAGCCTCTTTATGTAGCAAGTCTGATGAATCGCACACTTAGAAGTTGCTTTGGTTGAAATATATACAAGCTGAATGATGTGAAATGGGTCTATCATAAACAATCTTAACTGTCCCATAGGGCTTTCTGTTATGATGGAAATTTCTAGAGCTGTGCTGTCCAATGTGATAGCCACTAGCCACATGTGGTTACCGAGCACTTGAAATGTGGCCAGGGTAACTAAAAAAAAAAAAAAAAAATCGAATTTTAATGTAATTTAATTTTCATTTCAATGTATATAACCACATGTGGCTGGTGGCTACCAGGAGCATCAGTCTGGACTCTGGGGTTTGTAGGAGCCTCACCTTTTTACCTCTATTTTGATTTTCTTTTCTGGTTACGCCTTTGTGCCACTTCCTCTGTAGGCTTCCTCACATTCCCTTAACACCCTAAAATGATTGCACCTGCTGATACGAGATGTGAAACGAGCATAAAAATGCATTGTTCTGTGTACAATTGCAGCACATGTCTTTTTCCTGAGAACTCAACAAAGCTGCATTTAAAGGGATTTATTACTCAACTGACACTAGGATAGCACTGACTATGTGCCCGGCACTAAATGCTTCATCAATAAGAACCTAAATGGGTTCATACTGAAATGATAAAGCATTGAAGTTTCATAACAATTCTGTTAGGCAGGTGCTTTTGATCATCCCCATTTTACAGATGAGGAAACTAAGGTGTAACGAGGTCCATAACTTGCTCTCTGGGTCCTAGTTAGGAAGTGGCAAAGTCAAGATTCAAACGTAGAGAGTCTGGCTTCAGAGTCTAACCAGCATCGCCTGCCAAGCATCCAACTTTTCCAGATCAATCTCATTCACCTCAGCAATCATCGCCATCGGAATTTCCACATCACTTCCTTCTGTATAGGTCGCCTAACATGGAGCAGAGGCTCTCTGCTACACCCTGTTGGTGCCAGGAGACAGAAACAAAGTGTGGGAGCATCACCCCCTCATGGAGATGAAGGTACCACAGGGGTACGGAATGCCTAGCAAAGGATAAGTACAGAGAGGAGAAAAACCTGAAATTGCCAGTCCCCGCCCCCATGCATATATCATCCTGCTGGAGGAAGAAAATACCTTAAACTCTACCTGACTTTCTCTCTCTTGGAAATACACTTTAGCATTCTGCATTGTATCATAAGACCACAGGATGACGTTACCTCTAAACTCTGCTCTGCAGCCCCAGTTTTCTTCTTTTTGCACGGTGTTGTTGGAATCTGTTCTAATAACCCAGACCTATTAAACTCAAGCCATGAAGATCCGGGGGCGCCCCCAGACTTAAGCTGCTCTCAAATGAAACCAGAACAATAATCAGGGCTAAGCCTCTGGAATCTGGGGCCTGTCAGGAGCCAATTTCTCCAAGCATAAAAGGGACAACAATAATTTGGATGGGGAAGCTTTACTCTGCCCCTGGCAGGCTCTGTATGGAACGATCCCCAGAATTATTGCTGGCTTTGACTGAAACCACAGATCAGGTATCCAAACGCTCACCTTTATGGAGTCGTTCAACTTCAGTGAGGAGATATGGAAAATCAAAGAATGCAATGGTTGGTTGGTTCTGAAATGAAAACCAGTTTCAACTAATGATCCTTTATTACCCAGTAACATGCATGAGAAAATGGACCATTTCCCTCCCCTTTTCTTCCATCATAGTGCATTCCAAGGACCATGCTCTAAGTTCAACTTGCTTTTTTCTGTTTCCAGGAAAGATGGAGAGAAAAGAATTGAAAGAAGTATAGCTAACAGATACTCAAGTGTGTGAAATATATTCTTCAGGAGGAGAAAATCTGTCATCTATAACGTCAAACTGGAAACAAACATTTAGCATTCCAAGCATCTCAAAATATCCCTATAGTGGTGGCTTTAAAAAAAGTCAGGAGTGGAAATAATGCAGACATGTCCTTCTAGAGCTGAAATATGGAGGGGAAAAAAAAAAGCCCTGTAAATAAAAAGTCGAAGTCTGAAACAGTGGTTGGCTGACGGAAGTACAACTTGCATTTGACAAATCTGAATTATTTGCATTGCTATTTCAGCAAGAAAACACAGTGTTCCTTTTCCCTGCAACTCAGTCATGACAGAGATGCGGTGAGTAGTTCACTACTGGTTAATGCTTCCGCAGCGAGCCTGTGGGAAAATGAACCGTAGCACGGCCCAGAAAAAGGCAAATATGACTTTAACGGATTGCAAACATTAGTGATGAGTGAAGGGAAAATTGGTATCCAATTATGCTTGGTCCTATTCATTTCTGTTTTCACTGATGGTGACAAATATGTACTGGAGGATTTGGGGGAAAGCACTTCATTTCTTGAGAGCATTAAATAAATATGCAATATTTAAAGGAGAATGTTTCATTCTTACAAGATTCCCTGTAGAAATTAAAAGTCACTCAGTTCATTAGCGGTTTGGAATTTTATTCTGTTCTGGAAATAACGTAACGACAACATCAGAGGCCAAATTAACGCTTTCATCATGGCTTTTTGGATGGTAAATGTCAGCTTTTCAAAAGTGTATGATATGCCCCAAGAAAGCTCTAGTCATCATTAACTGTGATATAGTGAACTATCGGGTTTTTTTTTTTTTAAATCACAAATTGTCAAATGGTGCATTAGCAATGTATTGATTGCAGTTACAGTGAAAATGACACCTTGACTTAAAATGAGGTGCGATTTCCTTTCCTTAAAAGATTGATTTGAATATGAAGAGAGCACACTGTTAAGTATCCTGGGTTTATATCCAAGCCTATGACTTGCCTGCTTAATATATGCCCACACAGTATTTTTAGCTGGCTTTTCTCTATTACTTGGGAACAATTATATGCTTCTTATTATATAATATTTGTCTGATAGTATTGATTTGCATATGATTTAATATGCTGAAATCATTAACTTTTAAATTATTATAAAGAGTACTAATATAATCCTAGCAATTAAATAATATTTTGGTTTGATATGGCATATCTATCTATCTATCTCCTGGAGCTCTCCGTTTGGATTATGGATACCTTGAACTCAGAGTGTTCGAATTTGAACTCCTTCTCTTCTCTTCCGCCTCCTCTGTTCTCTATGTCAGTTGATGCCACCACCAATCACCCAGTTGCCCAAGCCAAGAATTGGGCGCGATCTTAGATTCCTCTCGGTCCCCTCACTGCCTCATCCACGTTCATCCCCAAGTGGGATCAATTCTACTTCCTTAATATCACTCAGCAGGGTCCTCTTCATTCCATGTCAACTGACACTTGATTTCAAGCCAGCACCATCTCATGCCTAGATGCTTGCAAAAGCCTCTGAAATGGTCTCTGTGTCTCTGAGGTTGTTCCCACATCACCCTTGAGTCCATCCAAGTTTCTCGTCATGGCCCACTAATTCATGACCTCCCCGCTTAACCTTTTCGTTTCTTTTTCTCCCTCCTCTTCTCTCTTGCCAGAGACCCTGGATTGGTCCTCCTCCCTTCTCGTTCCCTCTTACTCCTCCTCCTCTTTCAGGGTCCTGCTAAAGTGAGTCCTCTTCCAAGAAGGCCCCCATTCTCTCCTTCCGCCTTCCCAGGCTGGCTACCCCTCCTCTGCCCGCAGATGACACTTGTTATACTGTGCTGTATGTAAGTGGTGATTTACTTGCCTGATGCAGAGCCTTGAAAGAGCGGGATCTTTCTCAAGTTTGTATGTCAGGAGCCCGGCACATCTCTTATCATTCTAAGTGTGCAATAGATATTTGCTTAATGAACGAATGAAATCCGATATACCTCATACAGACAGCAATACCAAAGCCCACTGCTATGCGCCCCCTCTGCATTAGAATGAATGAAAAATAGCCCAGGTCTTAGCTGTTTGTCCAGAGGTGCCAAAAGGAAATTGAGGATCATATACAGCTGCCAGTTAAGCCAAGGTAGATCAGAGCCCCCATCTCAACTCCCCGTCTCCGAGATAAGGGTGTCCATCTTCCTTCCTCTTCCACATAAGGTCCTTTGTTGCCTGCATCCTTTTTGCTCATCTTTCTCTAATTATAGGCTGCATTTGTGTTTATGTAAACCCAATTTCACCCAAGTTGATTCATGGTGTTTTCAGAATAAATCGTCAGACAGACTCATAAAGAATCATAAATAATAATAATATCTAACATTGGTTGAACACTTAACTGTGTGTCAAGCACTAGAGCAAACAATTTGCATGCATTATCTCATTTAATTCTCATAACAATCCCTTTGGAATAATGTCCCTATTTTACAGTGCAAGGAAAAAAAATATAGTCGGGAGGGTGGTTGCCAGGGGCAGTTGAGGGGATTAAGGAGCTGTTTACCGGACCTAGACTTTAAGCTTTGAAAGATGAAAGGAGTTGTGAAGATTGGCTGCAAAACAATGCGAATGTACCTACCACTGTTGAACTGTACGCTTAAAGGTGGCTGAGAAGGTACATTTTCTGGTATACGTATTTCAGCACATTAAAAAAATAAATTTGAAAAATAAAAAAAGTCTGGAAGAATACAGCAAAAATGGAGGCAGTAGGTCTATTCAAAGAATACCACTGAAACAGTAGTTCTGTTTAGAGGGAGCATTTTATCTGTGTTTACAAATTTCCAACAATAAACATAAAGAAAATAGTTGGGAGCAGGGTTGAAAGGTAAATACCGTATGAAATACCCTACGGGACACACCAATGTGTGCATTTCTGGGACCATCTCGCCCTTTGTTCCCCCTTTTCCGTTGTGCCCTCCACATCATTTTGTTCACAACCAGCCAGCCAACAGGGCTCACTGGCTTCCTAATGACCACTGGTCTAAAATATCCCAGAAGAAATTAAGGTTGTGATTATTTTAAGCAATGTGTAAACCCGTTTTAATCACCCAGCTTATGTCGCACCATCATGGCCAGGAGGTAAGGGCCACTATGATGGGTGTCTGTCCCTCTTTCCTCAGAGCCCTAAAACTCTGTCCCCACCAAGCATCAAATGATACTGTTTGGTCAAACCAGGAATTTTTATTAAACAATGACTACACGTAAAACAGGAAACCAGAGTGTTTTCTGGGGCAAGCTCATGTTTGGGGAAGGAGGGGATTGTCCCTGCTTCCCAGGGTTCCCAATCAAGCCAGGGAGGAAGACCCCAAGCCATGGCTGTGAGAAGACTACAGATTGCCCTATGGGATGCTGGAGATGTTGCGCTGGATAGAAAAAGAAATTCCAGTAACTTTGTAGACCAGATTCAGCTTGTATTAGTGAGAGGTTCCTATGTCTGGCAGGCACTGGCCAGTTCAAGTTAGAGCTCGGGATTTCAGCTTTCGATGGGTATGTACACATAAGGATCATTAGGTAATAGGTATGCATAAAATACATTTTTTTCTCAGTCTTGGTAAAGAGAGACTTTATTAAAGAATATCATTGCAATTTAGAGGGAAGTTTTGTATTAGGGAGAACATTCCTGACCATAAGATCTGTTAGTATTGTCCATCAAAGATATTTTAATATTCAATTTATTAGCATCACACGTCATTCAAAGTTATCTAAAAATATTGTCAATCCTTGCAACAGACCTAGGAGTATATTTAGGCACACAATTGGAGGGTTAGAGGTGTGGGAAGATAATGAAATATGTTCAAGTGTCCCTTTTAAGTAGTGGATCAAGTGATGGAATTGAAGTTTCTCTACTGAATAGAAAAACAGGGGCTCTGGAGATAGCCAGATGTGGTGGCACTAAGAATTGAAACAATACAATTCCACTTCTAGGTATATATCCAAAAAAAACCCCAAAAACATTAATTTCAAAAATATACATGTGTCCCAATGTTCATAGCAGTATTATTTCCAATTGCCAAGTTATAGAAGTAACCTAAGTGTCCATCAACAGACAAATGGGTAAAGAAGAAGTGGTATATACATATGGTGGAATATTACTCAGCCATAAAAAAGAATGAAAATTTTGCCATTTGCAGCAACATGGATGGACTTGGAGGGCATTATGCTAAGTGAAATAAGTCAGACAGAGAAAGATAAATACTGTGTGATATTGCTTATATGTGGAGTCTAAAAAGTAAACAAACTAGTGAATATAATGTAAAATAATCAGATTCACAGATTTAGAGAACAAACCAGTGGTTACCAGTGGTGAGGGCTTAGGGGAGTAAAAGGTACAAACTATCAGATATAAAATAAGCTACAAGGATATATTGTACAACACAGGGAATATAGTCAATATTTTATAATAACTATAATTATCATATAATCTTTAAAAATTGTGAATCACTATTATATACACCTGTAACTTATGTAATGTTGTACAGCAACTGTATCCCAATTAAAAAATAAAATAAATAAAAATTAAATTAAATAAAAAATTGAGACAATGAAGCTACAATCTCTTGCTCCAGATATCTGATATTCTGTACCACTTTTCAGTAACTCAATTTTTGCAGGAGAGTCTCAAATTTAAATATTCTGTCCCACTATCAGAATATGAATACTTGTTTTCATATAATTTTTAGCTTGCTAATACTATCATAATACCAATGGGCTTGTCAAAATATCTGGACATTTTCCACTGCAATAAATTATAGGTAGTTTTGGCTTTGCAAACCGGGCAAAGCAATCTTAACCTATGGGAAAAATGACAGCTGTTCTGCGACTTTTAAAAATTGTCATCAGAAGCATTAAAATTTCTCTTACTGTTGGCTACAAATCTGTAGGAAAATTTAAAGTAGTAAAATTAATATCTGTTTAGTACATTGCAATTTAAAACATGAGACACATTGAGAATCGAAGTGGTTTTCATTGTAAAAAAACTTACCAAGTGTAGTTGGAGCCTTCTTACTGCTTTATTCCCATCATATGACGTTGGATCCAGAGCAAGCTCCTTCTCTATGCTTTGGCAAAGCGTCGTGCTCCTTTCTAAGTATGAATAGCTTCCAACATTTCATCCTTTGCACTTTCAATGTTGTAAAATATCTCTGAGAGTTCCTTTAATGTGAAGTTTTTGCCGGGGTCACTTCCTCTGGGACATCGCCGTGCTTTTCATCACAGCCACTTTCCTGACTTATAAATGTGTGGAGTTCCCCTTCACTAAGTTCTTCTGACTGCACATCTGGGGTGCCTTGAGGACAGGGTCGACATTCTCACAGTCAGCTATTTCTTCTATCACTCTGTTTGTGTTGGATTCAGATTTAACTTCCAGTATTGCCACTTTTCATTTCTTTGCCTCCCTTTCATCTTGCTTGGCCAATTTCCTCTTTCGATTATCCATTTGTGGGAAATGTTGCATGGTTTTATCACTGAGTAACAAGGAGGCAACACAAGTATATGTGTGAACTGAATAACAGATTCGCAGAAACCAGTCATCGGCAGATTTGAAAGAAGTGATGTGATTGGCGACTGGTTCTGATGCGCATCTGTTATTTACGTAGTGATTTGTGGACCAAAAAGCGAGCAGCCAAGATTGTCCTTTATGCAATTACTCAGTGTTAACAGACCTGGTAACTGAAATTTGAATCATATTGTTGGGGGTCTGATGTTATTAACTAAACTGTGGTATCTGAAATTTTTGCATGTCAAAATCATACTAAGTACGGACTTCCTGTAGAGCAAAGCCATGAGATTCCATAGCCACTGTCTTCAACCCTGAGTAAATGAATTTCTCCAGGATTAGCATCAGAGTTTAATTTACACAAGTAACGTGGCAACCATAAGGTGACCAAAGATGTATCTAGAACTCTTATACCATGCTCCTCTAGTCCCATGGGAAGGGAAGATGGCTTGGGGTTGTGACCAAGGTCTTTACCTACCTGAGACTAAACACTTGTAAGGAAGAGGCAAATTCCAGACTCAAAGCCTGTTTCTGAAAGTATTGCAATAAAAGGATGCGAGCTCCCATGAGGCCAGTATCCGGTGGTATCTGTGACCTGCAGAAGACAGGTAGGGCTCAGCCACTGTCTCAAGTTTGAATCTTTTCTTAAAAGAGCTTCACAGCATCCCATTCACCGACTAAGGGGTCTTCCTGAACAGCTGCCCACCGAGGCTGTTGCTGAGAAAGGAACGGTACACACTGCTGGACAACAGAAGGATCTGGGACTAGTCCAAGTTACGGACAGACACTGCTGAGAGGAACCGTGCAAAAACCATCCAGGAGGGGCTGTTTTGGGGTTTCTTTGGCTACTATTTACTAACAGACATGATATTTTATAAACCTCATGCAGACAAACTTATTCTTTCATCCAACAAATAATTACTGAGTACCCACTCTGGCCTATACTCTGAAAGGTCCTGGGATAAGATGGTCAAAGTGACAGACTCGATCATTTAATTATGATCAAGCTTATCGAGATCTGAGTTACAAGAGAGACTGACATGGTAGCATGGCAATGCGAGGGGAGAGGGCTATTTGAAGAAAGCTTTCTCTTTTTTGTATTTTTTGGTGGGGAGAGGTAATTAGGTTTATTTATTTACTTATTTATTTGAATGGAGGTACTGGGGATTGAACCCGGGACTTCATGCATGCTAAGCATGCGCTCTATGGCTGAGCTGTACCCTCCACCCTGGGGAAAGCTTTCTTGAGGGAGTGACATTCGAGCTGAACTTTGAATGATAGGCTGGTTGGGTTTCCCAAAGGCCTGGCGTGTCCCCCATATTTGGAAGATTTATGACATTTACATAGAAAATGATTCTTTTCCCAATTCCTTTCCCAGGCTAAAAGGAAACTTCTCTAAATTTTACAGATTTACATTACTTTTTCCAAAGCACAAGTTTTCAAGCCAGCGTGGCCTGCTCCAGACCTCATTTAGGTGGTTACCCAGCACTTCTGTCTGTGCGAAGACCTGCCCTGACCTACCTGCCTTGGCCCATACGCCGACTCTCACCCCGTACTCCCCATTTTCCCTACTCTGGCTTTGCCTTGCCCCACACATTTGACATACACTGTTGACAACCTGGTTACAAATTGGGCTCTTCTGAGCAGCTCCGATTCTCCACGCCAGTGTCCAGCACCTACTCTGACTCTGCCTCTGCCTCCACCAGCATGGCTGCCCCTTGATTGATCATAGATGTCCTCACAAGACCCAGACAATTTTGTTAAATGCCTACCGTAAGAACTCCAGGATGTTTGACTCCTACTAAAATGCAAGGTCTACAAAGGCAAAGCCAATGTCTCCCTCATCCCAAACATACTCCTGGCACAGTCATCAGGAAATCATAAACATCTCAGTTTCCCATCCCCTTGGCAGGGGGGCCTGGGCATAGCTCTGAGAGGTGGGCTGGACAGCCTCCCTGTGGTCCCCAGTGCAACCAAGCCCCAGTTGTCCACAGTGATAACCAACTTGATACTGCACCTTTTATTGGCGGCCTTCCCTTCCCTGTCTCACTTCCACATCTTTTGTTCGTGTTTCCTGGGACCATCTTCCAGATAAACGACTTGCATTCTCAGCCTTGTCCCAGGATGGGCCTTAGGGAGAACACAAACTCAGTCAGCTGCCTAGAGAGAGTACCATCTTGTTGACAATATGCTAAGCCCTTGACATGCCTCCTCTCAATTAATCTTCAAGACAACTTTAGTAGGTTTTTCTTTTCTTTTCCCGTGTCTTATGGAGAAGAAATTGAGTCTCTGAGAAGATGGTAACTGGCCCTAGATCATACAGTAAGTTAACGGTGAAGTCAGGATTCCAAACTAGACAGTCTTATGCTACAACTGCATCCTTCAACGTAACCTCAAGGTTTACCTTTTAGAAACATCACTGTTTTCAGCAGTCAGGTGGCTGCATTAACTTAAACTGAGCTCAGCAAGTACCACCAGTGAAGGTCACCTACATGCACGAATGTTCTCAGAATTATCTGTACTCCTTCTACTTACTTCTAAGGCCAGTTCTGCTTTAGAGCAATCTGGGTTCAACTCCAAGACACAGATTATATCCTCCATCTTTTGTGTATAAAATATTATTAGGGTACCATTTATTACCCTAATGAAGAAAGGTATATCTAAGCAAATGGTATAGCCCAGATTTTAGCCTCATTTTCACAAAATCCCAGTAGAGTCCAAATGAGGAAAGTCTGACTATGTATTGAAATTTATAAAAGGTGGCACCTAGAAAAGCTAAAATATGAGTGTAAATCTAACTCCCTATTTGAAGATGGGGTCAACGAAAGGTGGTTGAAAGGAAAAGGAAATTTTTTTTTTTAATCTCAAAGGCAGAAAATCAAGAAGAAGCAGTGGGAGCTAAAACTCCAAAAGACAGATGAAGAAGTCCTGAATTGTAACTCCCAGGGTTTTAAGTGTTGAGATGAGTTTTCTTCATGGGAAACAAAAGGCAAATCAGTTAATGAGACTGCAGGTGAAGTGTTATGAATCTGCGAGAAAGCAAGCTGACAGCTTGATTGGCATATTGAAGGAGAGGAAGAGAATGAATGGAAAATTTATCAGATGAAATTTACAGATGCCTTTTTAACCTCAGAAGTGAACAGGGGTAGAGATGCAAAAAAGATGCTCTCATCCTTGGAATAAATGGCTAATAATGATGGGCCCTGATTGTCTGCATACAGGGAGGATTTATCCAACTGATATAAAATCTCATGGTTGTACCTAGAATGAGACAAAATCATGGGAATAGAATACCCATAAAGGGGGACTGAGTATGAATGGCTAATGCCTCTGAGGTATCCAGCAAGGCCCAGGTACCTTGAGGAACAATCTACTTGGTCCCAACAGAAACAAAAATAAATGGACCCAAGGATCATGGAGGTGGGAGTAGCAGTATTTGAGGATTTTTGTCTTCCCTCCGTTTTTCATTTTCTACTTGGAGCCCTGACCTTTTGACCAGGTGAGCTCTCAATCATATTCCTCCTTTGTTTCATGGCTCATTGCTTTTTCTCTGAAGCACTTCATTAGACAGTGTATCTGCTGAAGTTTTCCATTTGGCCTCTAGATCATTCCGGTGGCCTCGGCCAAGGAGACAGCCTCAGAGTTCAGAGTCTATCCATGGTCCTGGATTTGTTCCCAAGGATTGGACTCCAAACATAACGAGTATCAAATAGCTGAGAAGATGTTTAAGGATGCATGAGTACCAAGGACCATCCAACTTCCAAGGTAGAGCAGTGACTTGATAGTCATGGGACCCATTGGTTTTGACCCAGCCTGTTCATGGTTACAGCTGCGGCGAGGCCAGACCAGGTCAATGCCCCTTATGATTGTCCTTCATGGGCTATGTGCTGTGAGACACTTTCTTAACTTCCAGTGGGTCACACACTTATTCTTTACTGTATCTTAATGCACTGCTGAACCCAGATTGCTCCAAAGTGAGTGTGTTAGTCAGAGCTCTCCAGAGAAACAGAACCAAGAAAGGAATTGGCTCATATAATTATGGAGGCTGAGAAGTTCCAAGATCTGCAGTTGGCAAGCTGGAGACCGAGGAGAGCTGGGGGTGTGGTCCCACTCCAAGTTGGAAGGTCTGAGAACCAGGAGATCTGATGATACAAGACTCGCTCCGAGGGCAAGAAAAGACCAATATCCCAGCTCAAGTAGTCAGGCAGGCAAAGTTCCCTCTTACTCAGACTTTCTGTTCCATTCAGGGCTTCAACTGATTTGATGAAGCCCACCCACCTTGGGGAGGGCAATCTGCTTTACTTAGTCTATAGATTTACATGTTAACCTCACAGACATATCCAGAACAATATTTGACCAACTGTCTGGTCACCTTGTGGTGGAGTCAAGTTGCCATAAAGTTAACCATATTAGTAAGATTAGAGTGAGCAGTGCCCACTTTCTAGGAGATATTCTAGAAGGGCTTCCCATCCCTACTCACCAACCAAAATGTTTATCCCACCCTCTTGTGAGTTCAGGAACCAATCAGAATAATGAGAGGCTCTTTTTTATGTACATATGTCTTTTTTAACAGTAATGTTTCAATGGTCCAGAAGATTGATGAAAAGCCTTTATTTATGCTTTTGTTTCTTCTGGGCTCTGGAAAGCTTTGAGAATTCAGGACAAGACCCATGACTTTTTAGACTCATCAGAAGAGTGAAAAAAAGACAGACTTAGGGAAAAATGAGAGTCATCTAATATAAGATGGCTAACTCCTATGTATTAAGAAACATTACAAGTTTTTTAATAAAAAGTTTTCTTCAGAATTGGGATCGATTTCTCTGTTATACCACATGCTAGCCCTCTTTCCCCCTAGCTTCTAACTCTTCTTCTTCAACCTACAGCTGCTGTTCGAAACTGACCACTGTCAGTCACCAGGAGGTTCCTTCCTGTCAATACTTAAATTACATGTTAGTCAGGATCTCCCAACATGGATGGACCTGGAGATCATCATTCTAAGTGAAGAAAGCCAAAGAGAGAAAGAAAAATACCATATGATAGCACTCTTATGTGGAATCTTTCTCTTTCTTTCTTTTTTCTCCCTCCCTCTCTTTCTTTCTTTCTTTCTTTTTTCTCCCTCCCTCTCTTTCTTTCTTTCTTTCTTTCTTTCTTTCTTTCTTTCTTTCTTTCTTTCTTTCTTTCTTTCTTTCTTTCTTTCTTTCTTTCTTTCTTTCTTTCTTTCTTTCTCCCTCCCTCCCTCCCTCCCTTTCTTTCTTTCTTTCTTTCTTTCTTTCTTTCTTTCTTTCTTTCTTTCTTTCTTTCTTTCTTTCTTTCTTTCTTTCTTTCTTTCTTCTTCCTTTTTTCCTTTCTTCCTTCCTTTATGCCTTTCTTCTTTCTTTCTTCCTTTGTCCTTTCTTTCTTTTATTGAGGTATGGTTGACATACATATTATGTTAGTTTCAGGTGTACAGCATAGTGATTCAGTATTTTTGTAGGCTATATTCCATTACAAGATAATGAGTATAATTCCCTGTGCTATACAGTATATCCCTATTGCTTATCTATTTTATACATAGTAGTTTGTATCTGTTAATCCCACACCCCTCATTTGTCCCTCCCTGTGACTTGCTTTTGTTTTCCTTTGCTCCCAACCTTTTGTTCTCTCTTCTCCTTCTCCTTGCCTAGCTTCTCCTCTCTTCTACCTTTCCCTCCTTGTTGTTCTTTTGTCCTTCCTACTCTTTTGCCCGTCACACTTTGTTCTCTTCATTCTGCTTTTAGCCCTATCAATGACTCCACCTTGCAATGGATCTGAAAACCTCTCATTTTTCTAATGTCTTCGACTCTGACAAAAGCTAGGAATCCTCTCCCCGGAATACAGCACAGATGCGCATATTGGTCGTTGATGATGCCTGAAGCTTTCCAGGTCAAGAACTCCAGGAATAAGTGCATTTGTAGTCCAATTGTTACCATGAATCAAATGATAAAATGGTTTCAAGGAACCACCTTAAGGAGACAAAAACAACTTCAAATAAATTTGGCAAGGAGGTAGTCAGTATGAATGTTAAAAGATTCCACTGGATCATATAGCTGAAAAGGGAGCCTTGGAAATCACATGAGACCCAGAACGATTTCGGAGATCCACAGGCTCATAAAGTTGTTTGTTAGCCAATGGTGGAAATAGCGACGTGGCATCCTCTCCCTTCTGCCATCTATTGCTACATGTACAACTAGCATTGCCTACCTGTAGGTCACATCTTCTGTACATCTTAAAACCCCAAAGCATCATTTTCTCGTAAGGACTGTCATTAAAGTGAATTTAGTTAGTCAATAAATGTAATAGCCCTGAGTGGTTCTTTCTACAAATGAATATTTCTGAATATTGAAGAATAATTTTAGGCTCTTAGGAATTATTTTTATTTTGAACACACACACACTTTCACATGCATGCATGCATACACACACACACAATTCCTTCAGTCCCCTCTTCTTTCCAAAATATATTTTAGAACTTCTTCCTCAAGGTACTATCCTGTTTATAGGAAAAAAATTCCACTTTGCATATATGTCATCTTTCCCCAAGTCTCCTATTTGGATTTTTTTCTCATTTCCTCCCTACTACTCAGTAGAACCAGATGACAATTTTATAGTCAAAGGAATTTGCATGATATAAATGCACTATGAAATGAGCATAACAGAAATCTATCGCTCTATTGTAAATTACTAATATAATCGCACTTCCATCTGGGAATTCTTTAAAGCATGGTTAAATTTTTAGTAATGGCAAGTTAATGACATATTAAAAATGAAACAGGAGCTATTTATCTGAAGTAGCAACGATATTATTATTATATATTTTAAAAGGTCATCATTTATTTGAAACAATTATAGAATGACTCTAAGCCACACAGAGACTTACTTTTAAAAATATACATTACATTTTCTCACTGATACTCAGCCGTGTTTAAACAGTGGTGGTTGGGTTTTTAAAGGGAGGAAGCACTATATCATTATCTTGTATTTGTCCTTTGAACAAATTTGGACCATAGGGCATTGACCTTCTAAAATCAAAGCCAACAGTGCCACATCAATCAATCGATAGTGTTAGGTCTGCTCTCTCCTCTTTTGTCCTAGATTCAGGTTCTAGGGGTTGTATGAACTTAAGATAAAAAGAAATATGATGAAAATAACTTGGCTAGCTGGGAAAAAAAAAAAAAGTCCGCTTGGGAAATGGGGAAGAGTCAAGTGTATCAGCTAAATGCCATTTCTAAAAAAATAAATAAATGGCCAACTTTTTCTTTTTGGTAAAGATCTCTCCAAGCTATCATGGTAAACTGGACATGATGTGTGTTGGCAGTTAACTCTTGATTACCTAAGAAAATGAAGCACATAAATGAGCCAAAACAGGGTAATATTTGAAAAATTCTGTTTCATTTAGCATTTACCTTCCTGCTGTGTTTTTCCTTTTGTGTGTGTGTTGGGGGGGGTGCGGTGGAGGGTAATTAGGTTTATTCATTTGTTTATTTATTTAATGGAAGTACTGGGGATTGAATCCAGGATTTTGTGAATGCTAGGCACACGCTCTACCACTGAGTTACACGCCAACCCCCCCCCCCCCCCCGGCTGCTGTCTTTCTCTGGAATAACTATTAAAATCATTTCACTTTGCCTAAGGGGCACACCTCAGTCTGGTGGTGAGGGGTACAGGCTCCTTGGAGTGTGCTGGGATGGGGAAGACCCACATCAAGTGAAATATTTACCTAAAGAAAGTAGAAGTAATAATAACAGTACAAGTTTATATAACACTATACAATTTATAAATTTCACATAGATGTTCCCCAACCTTGGAGGTAGAAAAGGTGTATATAATCATCACCGATGGGTTACAGATGGATGGATGGGTGGAGAGAGAGAGAATCAATTATAAGATTTTATTTTTAATTGTCCATGTAGACACTTAAGTTTCAATTGAATGCAAACCCCAGTTGTCTCTCTCCTAATTGTTGCAGATTTTCTCAATTTTGCTGATATAGCTGTTGCACATCATTCTTTTGCATCCTATGTCTGAAGCTACCAGCTTCTACCTTTCCCAGGTGTAGCATCCAAACCAGGGACTTTGCACATGCACACATCTCCCAGTAATTGCTAATCTTACAGAGTTCAGACATTTCCAGGTTAATGTCTGTCTTGGATGAGTGTTTCAGTTATGGGAACATTTTGAAAGGAAGCTGTTAGCCATTCAAATAGGAACTTATCTGCACTAATTCATCCATCCCTCCGCTTATCAAATATGTATCAAGTGGATCATTGGTGTGCCAAGCACTCTCTGGGCCAGGAGGTTAAGAGTGAATCCGAAGTAACCTAGAGATGATTATACCAAGTGAAGTAAGTCAGATAGAGAAACATAAATATCATATGATATCACTTATATGTGGAATCTAAAATACGATACAAATGAATTTATTTTCAAAACAGAAACAGACTCACAGACTTGGAAAACAAACTTATCGTTACTAGAGGGGAAAGGAGGAAGGGAGGGATAAACTGGGGATTTGGGATTGGCTGATACACACACTACTGTATATAAAAGAGACAAACCACAAGGTCCTACTATATAGCACAGGGAATTATATTCAATGGCTTGTAGTAACCAAAAATGAAAGATTATGAAAAATAACATATGTATATATATATTAAAAAACACTAAATCACTATGCTGTACACCGGAAACTAATACAACATTATAAGTCAACTACACTTCAATTAAAAAAAAGAGTGAATCAAAAGTAGTCCTAGCCTGCAAGAAGCTAAACACAAGTCTGAAATCATAAAACTAGCTGGAAAGTCCTTGGGAAATTTTGGATGCTAAGAATTTAGCTCTTCCCAAGACAAGGCGTTTTCTTGGCCGGTGGTGGTAGTAGTTAGGGCAGAATAGATTTTTTTTATACATTTGAGAGACCCAAATTCAGCAATTTCAAACTTCAGCACACTAAAACAATCGCCAGGGCAATGTGTTTAAATGAGGTGCTGGGGTCCCACCTCCCCAGATACAGTGATCTGATTTAATTTCTCAGGTAGGGCCAGTGAATTTGAATTTTAAACAACCACCTCCCCCGACTCCACACATTCAAACAAATGAGCTGGAGAGCCCCAAATAGCCCTCAAGACGTTTTCCAATGAAGTATCCTTGGCTTGGGGGCCTTGCACATCTAGTCATATCCTTTCTTGGAAACTGATTCATAGAAGAAGTCGAGAATTGGTCCAAATGCTTCTCACAACGTGGGTGATCGTCAAGAATCCTCCTCTGTTCACACTGAACTGTTTTCTTGAAGCACGCGCTGTTTGCCTTGAATATAGAGATGGCTGTATTCTGCCTTGTATTCTGGTCTGGGTCTGTTCATTTCTTTCACTTGCCAGTGAGCTACCAAAGGCAAGCGATTCACAGTGAACAACCTCTCCCCTGCCTTGCCTTGGCACCTAAGGAGGTTTGCAACAAATGCATATTTTACTGAATTAAACGGGCAGGAGTTAAAACATTTAGAAATGTGTAACCTACTCAAAAATTGCTTGGAAGATTCTCCTCTGCTGAGCAGAAAGCCCCAGGAAGTGTTCTGTCCACCCTCCAAAGAGGCACGGGGAAAATGTTGTTACAAAGGACTGCTTCCCACGTTCCAAATTCTGGCTTTTGTGAATGTCTTTGTGCGAAATTCCCGCAGAACTGATCATTTCCTTAACTCGTGTTTTCTTAAACTATTTTCTCATGTAACACTTGGATCCAAATGGAAAATTTTCACTGAAATGGTGAACCCATTGTGAAGTTTTTTTCCGTGAGGTATCTGAGCAGGTCTTGTTTTATTAGTTATAAGCGTTCAGCGCAAACCCACACACCAGCAACACCATCTGTGAAACTGTCCCCATGCATCATTCCATTGTGCGACTCAAAAATAGAGAAGAAAATGAGTTAAATAAAAACACACAGCAGTGAATGTGTCTGGTGGGAGTTCTTCCTTGTGTTTTACATTATCACAGCAAAACACGAAGTCAGACTTGATTTTAACGTATTTAAGCAATAACCATCAAGGCACAGGGTACTTTCTGGGAATTAATGAGCAGCAGGAAGAGCTGATGGCCCAAAGTCAAACCAAGGACCGTTAACCCCAGCTAGCTATTAATTCCCCAGGAAATGCCTGGCCCTGAGGTTGGTATTACTATTTATAAGCCCTTTATATATGAAGAAAAGAAATGCATATGTCCCCCCCACGCCGTGTCTTCATTTTTGCAGAATGCCGTGGGAAAGCAGGGAGCTGAATCACACTCTCGTTGCTGCATCAGGACTTTTCTGCTAAATTAAAAGTAATTATCAACCTGAAGGCTTTGGTCTACAACCAGAGACAGACATAAGAGCCCCCACACTACCCTCCTCTTCCTCATCCTCACCACCTGGAAATGAAAGGGAAGTAGTAACGCAGCATCTTCCCGGGACATTTTTTAATGAGGTCTAACACACATGCAGTAAAGTGCACGAATCTTAAGCGGTCGGCTTGATAACGGTTTTTAGAGATGGAGTCACCGGCATTACGACCCAGATCAAGGTTTAGAACATTTCCAGAACCACTAAAGCCTTCTTAATTCTCTCTCCCAGGCGGGACCCCAATAAAGGTCATCACAATTCTGCTCTCAAGCCCATAGAATTGTCTTGCCTTTTCCTAAATGTTACATAAATGGAATCATACAGTGTGTACTCTTTTTGTCTATTTTTTTTTTCTCACCATGATGTCTGCGAGCTTCAGAGATGTTGTTACCTGCCCCTCTTTTCCATGGCTGCTTCAGAGTAACTTTTAAATACACTAAAGTTGAATAAAAACCAACACAAAAACAGAAAACTTTTTTCTTTTTCTGACCTACAAGAAGCCTGGATGCCGCAAAGCTTGAATGTCTGGATTCTGTTTGGACGGAGACAGTAACACCCATCTATGGGGTCTGGCCCACTACAAGTCAATGGCACTGTGTGTTTAAGGACATACTAAGTCTATATCAATTACTTTAAAATCATGGTTTTAAATACTTAAGAAGTAATTCCGAATAGGTGTCTCTTTTCAAAAATTTAGCTTCAAATATTTGAATCTTAGCAAAATTTCATTAACACGTGTTCATCAGATCATTCTTTCATAATAACAAAACAAAAAGCAAAATTAAAAAAAAAAAAAAACTCACCTGTGGTAAGGCCACTGCTTTACAAGGCTGTTCTGAGGATACACTAATCAGAACTGTGTATAAACAAACCTTCATAAGGGAGGAGGGTGTAGCTCAGTGGTAGAGCGCATGCTTAGCATGCCCAAGGTCCTGAGTTCAATCCCCAGTACCCCCATTAAAGGTAAATAAACTTAATTACCTCCCCACCTGACAACGTTAAGAAAAACTTTAAAAAGTAGTAAGTAAATAAATATTTAAAAAAAAAAAAAAAACAGGCAAACCTTCATAAAAACATAGTGGGAGGCATCCTCCCTAACTTCCCTTCCCTCTCCCCATTCTGAAAGGAGTTATTCTAAACTGCCTCTTATGCGCTAGGCTCTTCGTCACTTTTGTCCTCGCAACACTTCAAAAATGGAGCTATTGTCTTCTCCAGTTGACAGATGGAGAAACTCAGGAATGCCAGCTCATTTGCCCAAGGTCACAAAGGTAAGTGGCAGGGCTGGGACTCATCTCATCTGTCTGACTTTGAAATCCAAGCCCTTCCATCACACCCATAGCCAAGTGGGAAAGCGGGGGCCAGAGGAAGTCGGGGAGTAGGGAGGAGAGAAGGACTGATGCAGGACTGTCACTGAGATTCTAGCAGGCAGCGCTATGCTCCTGGGGGCACAGCTGAACCTTTAGTCCCTGGACTATTTAAAGTGACATTTTAATGAAACTTTGCTTTAGCCTGCATTTGCCTGTGTGAGGTATGTCTTCAGCACCCTCGCAATACTCTTGTAATGTTGACACTTAACATTAGGGAGAACTTACGATGTGCCAGGTACCGTTCTAATGCTTTCTATGTGCAATCTCATTGAACACCCTATGAGAAGGTACTACTGATCACCCCATTTTACAGAAGAGGAAATTGAGGCCCAGAGGGGTTAAGTACCTTGCTTGAGGTCACACAGCTGGAAGGGAGTGGGTTCTGAATCTGAATTCGAATCTGAGGAGCCAGATCCCAGGTGGTTGGGATCCTTGATCTGTTCTTATAACTACTATGCCCTACTGCATAGAGCTAGGATAATGTGTCCTTCTGTAAGCAAATTTGCCTTTGTCCTGTATTTTGACCCAGCCATCCACTTCAGATGCAAATTCCTAAAAGACAGAATGTGTCTTGTATTCTGTATTGTTTTTAAACTTACTCTGATTTCTGTATTAAGTGAGTGCTAAGTAAATATCAACTGACTCACACATCAATATACTCATTGAATCCTCCAATAGCTTTTCATTTGGGGGGATGGATCTCATGATGGATGATGGATAACAGTGAGCCTACTTCCCAAGTGAAAAATTAGGAGACCTTCTCTGAGCAAAGATTTTGTTTTTTAGTTTTTGAATATAAAAAGTATCTGGTACAATGATTAAATGGCATTTGTTGGTTATTATTCTGGTTATCTCTTGCTGTGTAACAAATCACCCAAACTTGGTAGCAGAAAGCAACAATCATTTTATTATGCTCTCAAATTCTGTATGTCAAGAATTCAAGCAGGGGACAGCATGTGTGGCTTATCGCTTTTCCAAAATGTCTGAGGCCTTGGCTGCGAAGATTCATATGGCTGGAAGTGGCTTAAATGGCTAAGTACTGGAATCATCTAGAAGTTTTTTCACTCACATATCTGGCATTGGGTCTGAGATGACTCAAAGACTAGAAATGATTACTGGAGCACCTATTCATTGTCCTCTCACGTGACTTGGGCTTCTTTACAGCCTGGTGTCTCAAAATAGTCTGCCATCACACATGGTGGCTCAGGGCTCCAAGAGAGAATGTTCTACGTTGCATCACCTTATTTTGAGCTCGCCTTGGAAGTCACATAGCACCACTTTTACTAGACTTTACTGGTTCAAGCAGCCAGAAGCCTGCTAAGATTCAAAAGAAGGGGATATAGATCCCCACCTGTCAATGGAAGTTATCAAAGAGTTTGTAGCCATGTTTTAAAATCACCATAGTTATGCATTTACAAATGGCCTTTATTACATAAAATGTGCACTGTCCCAAGAAAGCCAAGACCATGTCTGCTTCAATAGAGCAATGACGGAACTTGAAACTGTTGACTTACGCCTGTTAACCATAATACTCTGGTCCCCAAGTCCCCAACTAATTTTAATCTGTAGTCTTGGGACATATTGGATCTCCAGGGAATTCCTCTAAATTAAGCACTCTCATTAATGTAGGTGAGTTGTCATTACTTTTTCCCCCATTAAAAGGGGTGGGACATTCCAGCTGCCAGTGTCGCCTCCCCTGCTTCTTCACTCCTTCTGGGGCAGTGTTATAACTTGAGATTTTTTCTACCCATTTCTTCCCCGTCAAAGCTGCAGGGGAACATTTTCTGTTTCTTGTGTAAATTTCTTACTTACTTTGTAAGCCTTACCTTGTAAATTTCTTACTGGCTGGGAAGCTGTGATCCAGCTGAGGAGATAAATGTGGAACAGAGTAATCAATATCTAAGGTCACAACCTAGGTTGATAACCTTGCGGTGAATGTGGCTCCAGTTATCTAGTAAACAGTTGCACGGAGTATTTGCATTTGTTATCTAGTAGATTCGTCATTTTGTAACCATCAGTCTTTCTGTATGTTCAGTTGTCTTAATCTCGAATCAAGTGGTCCAGAATATCAGAGGGCACTTGGAGTTCATGTTTTAGTTCAATGCATGCATTTTATAGGTGAAGACACTGAGGCCAAGGAGGTCGCCAGGGAGTCTTCTCCAAGGTCAAGTGGCTAGAAAGGAACCGAGTACGAAACAGAACCCAGGTCTCCTTACTGCTGAACCAGGCTCTTTTCACCACCACCACCTGTGTCCTCACCACCTATTCCTAGACCTATACAGTGCCCTTCCTGTTCACTTAAAAGACCCTTATCTAGAGAGGCATCTGGAAGCAGAAAAGCTGAGAGACTTCTCTCTTTTTGCTTTTTAAAAAAAATTTTATTTTATTGAGTTATAGTCATTTTACAAAGTTGTGTCAATTTCCAGTGTAGAGCACAATTTTTCGGTTATACATGAACATACATATATTCATTGTCACATTCTTTTTCACCGTGAGCTACCACAAAATCTTGTATATATTTCCCTGTGCTATGCAGTATAATCTCGTTTATCTATTCTATATATACCTGTCAGTATCTACAAATTTCGAACTCCCAGTCTGTCCCTTCCCACTCCCCTCCCCTCTGGCAACCACAAGTTTGTATTCTATGTCTATGAGTCTGTTTCTGTTTTGTATTTATGTTCATTTGTCTTTTTGCTTTTTTTGATTTTGCTTTCCTTCACTAGATTGAGGGTGGGACTTTGGTAGGAAAATTAAAGAGATTGTAAGAACTGGAAGGGCTTTTGGTCTTAGGTGGTTTTGGTGTCTTTCTGGGTTTTTAACGGAAGGTGTAGGACCTTGTTGCCTGGAGGCACATTTAGGACTGGGAATTAACCTTCTGCTTAAGAGATGCTGTTTGCTCCAGAGTTGAGGGTACTAGAACAAGTTCAGAGGATTGGAAGGGTTTGTGTGAGACTCAAAGGTAAAAGGTAAGGATATAGAAACCTCACATATTCTGAATTTTTTCCAAGGCAGTCTTGACTTTTATTTTTGGCTGATTGCTTAGCTTTGTGTTAGATGGAGGGTTTTCTATACAAACTAAGAATAGAAGGAGGCTTCTGCAACCTGATAAAGAACATCTATGAAATATCTACAGCTCAGCTCACACTTAATGGTGGAATACTAAACACTTTCCTCCTAAGATCAGAAACAGGGGAAAGATACTGGCTCTCATTACTTTGATTTAGCATTGTTTAAAGATTCCTAGCCAAGGAAATTAGGGAAGAAAAAAAAAAAAGAAAGGCATAAAGATTGGAAAGAAAAAAGAAAACTGTCATTATTTATGGATGTGATGATTGTTTACCTAGAAAACACTAAGGATTTTACCAAAAAAAAAAAAAGTAGAATAAGTGAGTTTAGCAAGATTGTATGCTTAATATACAAAAATAACAAGGTTGATACACAAAAATAAATTGTATTGCTCTATACTTACAATAGACAATTGGAAAATGAAATCAAAAAACAACGTCACCACAATAGCTTCAGATGCCATTACATAACCTAGGAATAAATCTAAGTCTATGGATGATTATAGTCCCTCTCAATTTTGTATGTTATGAATTTCAACAGTTTCACTAATGAAATAGCTGCTCCAACCCAGGGATTTCCTACCTACTTCATGTTCCCAATTGTATTTTGCTATCAAATGCCTTCAACTAATCACACAATTTGCATCATCCTTGTACAAAGTAGAATGAAATTTATTCAGTAATAACATATCTTATTGAACATTTTTAAACTATAGTTTGACATTTAAAATAATGATTTTTAAATTGTGGCATTTGGGGAAATCAAGTTTATTAACTTGTCAAACAGCCCAAAACATGGGCACTATAAACAGTTGCGTCTATTAATTTTGATGGTTAAGTTACTCAAGTGAAGCTAAAGAATAGATAAATGATATTAAAATGAATTTTATACATCCAGATAAATATAGAAGTAAGTGAAATAATCATACTAGGGAGTTGAGCTGAAAGTAGGAACTCGGTAGAAAATTAGAAATGAGGCAATGTTTTCTCAGAAGGTGATAGTAAGATGTGCTTCTCATAAACTTGGACAAGCCTGATGTAGCATGAAGTGGACTTTTCAAAGTCCAGAAAAAATCAGTCTTATAGAGATTAACTTAAAGTGCAAGTTGCATCACTAAATAAAAGTGACCTTCTCTTAATTTTTGTGTAGATACAGCAAAGATCTAAGTCCAGTTTATGACCATTTGAGATCAGACTGTCAGAAAAATCTAGAAAGACTTAGCAAAGCTAATCAGACCAGAATATGGGGAAGCATGCACACATTGGATTCATGAGTTAAAGTTCTGGCTTCCTTTTAGCCTTGAATTCAGAAGCCTTCTCCCCTCCCATCCCCTCCCCTCCAACCCAGGACTTACTGGGACAAAAGGAACTTTGGACAAAATCTGCACATCTATAGTAGTGGAGAGAGGACTTTTCCACCCTCAGGAGCTACCATTATAAAAAAGCACGCAGCACCTATAGGTTTGACCTGATTATAGCAAAATGTTCTGAGATTTCCTTTGAAAGACACTTAGACTTTAAAGAGGAAACAGATATTAAAAGTCTGTCTAACTCATTGACCATCATATCATAGTTATGTAAGAGAATGTCCTTTTTGGAAATACACTCTGAAGAATTTAAGATTTAGGGGACATGATGTCATCAACTTACTCTAAAATGGTTCAGAAAAAAAAATTACACACACACATGCACACACACAGAGAGAAGATGATAAAGCAAAGGGGGCAAAATGTAAACTAGTAATGAATCAGGGTGAAGGGTGTACAAGAGATCCTTAAATTTGAAATGATATCAAAATAGAACATTTCCCCCCAAATGTCTGTCTAAATCATATACTTTTCCTGGTCAGCCATGTAATCTACCTATAAAAATCACATTTGAGGGGTTTTTAACCTCAACTCGAATTCTACATATGAGGTTTCAAGTGATTTTATGCATTGATTGAGAGCCACCACCTATTACATCTTCACAAAAAATTCATTATACTCATGGAAGCTCCAAGGAAAGGTCCTCTCTTTAATTAAGCAAAGTTGAACAAACATTTTATCAGAAATAATTTTGGAGTTGCCTGTCGATAGGGCCAACTGTCCCCAGGAAAATGATGGCTTCTCTAAGCTAGAAAGGAAGGAGAAAGATGAATGGAGAAGAGCAATCTTAAGTGTCATTAGAAGATGAATCTTTAATTTTATAAATATTTGAAAGCTGAAAAAGTAGAAGAGGGAGGTCTAAGAAGAATCATGGTAAAGGCTGGAGATAAGAACATATGGGAATAATAATTAATAATAATAATAATAATAATAATAATAGTCATTGTTGCTGGAGCTAGCCCTTAGTCTTATGTTCCAGATTGGAGAGTAGAAACTGTTTTTCCCTCACCGCCACCCGATGTAACCCATGAAGAGTGGCACTTAAAATAATTCTTGTTACATAAGAATGGCAAAACACGGGGTGAAAGAAGAAATATGTCCAAACCTGGTGAGAAAATGAGCCCAAAGACTGGTACAATGTCTTTCAAAACAAAACACAGCAGAGGAAAATTGCCCATAATTTGTTTGAACTGGAATTTTAAACTCAGTGCAGCTTAATTTCTTTTCTTTGATGAAATGTGTTTACTCTTGCTGGTATTTGCCCTAAACGATGAGAACATTTATCAAATGATAGTTCCACAGAGTGAAAAAGAACATTTCTCACTGGAAAGGGCATGGTTTTTCTGTGACCTGGCCTCAAATGTCATATGTCAGCATTTCCACACTGTATGGGTTGAAGCAGTCTTGAAGGGAAGCCAGATTCAAGGGTCGGGTACAGAGGGGAGATCTGATGAAGAATTAGTGACCATTTTTCACAATTGCCATACTGAATGAGAGACACTTGGGAGACAGGAGGGAAGGGGGCAGGGCACAACCACTGAAGGAATGACACAGCAGTTGAGGACAGGACAAACTGGTTACAACCAAGATGGCAGAAGATTTGACTTCCGGTAGACCTTGAGATCCATGGCACACCCACAGGCGCCATGACAGTTCCTAGGCTGACCATAAAAGGTCAAAAAAGTGGGCGGGGCCCAATTCCTGGAAATCCCCGCCCCTTCCCCAAAGTAATCCTCCTGCTCATTAGCATATGAAATTACTGAGCCCGTAAGACCTAACAACTCCACACCTCATGGTGGCTCTCTCTCTTGCCTTCTGAGATGGTCTATGGAGTGTGTATCTCTCTAAATAAACTTGCTTTCACTTTACTGTGCCTTGCTCTTGAATTCTTTCCTGTGAGATGCAAGAACCTATCCTCCAACAACACTTGTGCCTCGGTGCTTCCTTTAGGTAGTCTCCACCCATCCTGATTTCTACAAAGGTGAGTTCACTGTCATTTCCAAGGGACATTCCTCAGTCAGCCATTGTCTTGGTTTCAAACTTAGTGGCTTAGAAAAATACAAATTTATCCTTTTACAATTCTGAAGGTCAAAAGTCTGCTTCCCTCTTATAGGAGCCCTTGCGATTACATTGAGCTCGTCTGGATGATCCAGGCTCATCTCCCCATCTCGAGATCCTTAATTTAGTTGCATCTGCGAAGTCCCATTTGCCATGTGAAATACAGCACATCCACAGGTTCTGGGGATTGGAATGTGGACATCTTTGTGGGGGTGGTTATTCTGCCTACCACAGCCGTGTTGAGGGAAGCAATAGATCATTTGCCTTTCTAACCCTGTGATTATCATGTACCGCTTTGTAATGTGGACCTTATGATTTGTTGGCCGAAGAGAAACTCTTAAAGAAACCAGATGCAATACCTGTTTCATTTAGCTTCTGAAATTGTGATTAAAAGTTGGATGTTACTATCCATCCCATGACTATCAGCTTAATCCTGCCTTTAGAGTAGCTTGACACAACTTCTAATTGTCAGGTGTAAGATTCCTGATCGGATTTTCTAATTCGTCCCAGCAAAATTCTATGACAATGATCCAGACTTTAGCCCCAGTGCCTGACACAGAGTGAATTTTCCAGTAACGTGTGTTGGGTATGAATTCTCTCTTTAGCAGGTGGTGCCTTTAAGTTGCAAAGAATAATCCATAGACTGTTTTCTTGAGAGAGTGTTCACTTTCTGAGCACAATCATTTGGTTAGTGAAGTTGGTAGATGGTGTTACGCTGTCATGTGTTAAAATAAAAGTGATTTCTAGACAATTGGCGGCAATCTGACACTGACCTCCTGCTGAAGTAAGCCTTTTTTTTCATGTCTGGATCACAAATGATAAAACTCGCTACATATAAAAGGTCTTTTCCCAACAGTGTGTTTGTGAAGGGAAAGGTGTAAATATCTCAGCTAATTACAGGAAAGTTCTGATGTTGACTTTCAATTGCTCCTCACAAAAACCCTTGACCAGGTCTGGCTAAAGTAAACGTCCTTTTCCTTTTTTTTTTTTTTTGTTGTTGTTGTTGTTGTTTTTTGGAAGGGGGTGGAGGGTAATTTGGTTTGTTTGTTTATTTACTTAAATGGGGTACTGGGGATTGAATCCAGGACCTCGTGCCTGCTCAGCATGCGCTCTCCCACTGAGCTATACCCTCCCACCTCCAAATGCCCCTATTCTGATTTTGTGTGTATCTTCATCTTCTTTCACCTGATCGAACATCGTGGCCAATTCCTGTCTCTACCCGTGCTGAGTCATGTTGCCCTACTCACATTTTCTTGTTAGAACTGATAGGTGAACTGCAGGAAATTTTTGTTTCCCAGCTGCCAGTACTCAGAGTGGAGAATTCACATCATAATGTCTACATCGCTGATGGTTCTATACACTTGCCGATGGGGAGATACATGCAAAAATGGAATCCTAAATGGATGGCTCCACATTCATTTTCCCTTTGGAAGAATTATGCCCATTCTCTGCCTGCATGGAAGGGTTTCATACATCAACCTAATGTCTAGCAGAAACAAAAAACTTTCAGGCTGAGTTATTTCTGATAAATGACCCTCTCAAAGCTAGAATCCCCGTAATTCTTATGCACATGCCCCACGTCAAAGCCACCATCTTATGTTGGTCTATGAATGGTTGGTTATAAAAGCTGCTTTTCCTTGAACACTGAATTTCCAACTGGTCAGGCAACTGGCCATGCCCAGTGGGGTTCCGCAGGGCTGAAGCAACAGTGGAAAGTTTCTCATTGGAGATTTCAAGAGATGCAGAAATGGGAATCTGTAATAGAGAGCCAAGAATGTGCTAGAAAGCTAAAGGTCTAAGAAACTGGAAGAATCCAAAGTATGTCCTGAATGTCAAAGCTATAAGCAGATACAGAGACAGGAACCTAAGAAAGAGAGAAGAAAAAATGGAAATGGGTGGAAAATAGCAAATGGAGAGTATTCTGGAGCAAAGACCTAGAACAGGAGCTAATGTCCATAGTTTGCTTTTACATGCTGTTAAGAGCTGTGTATAGTGGGGAGTTTGGAAAGTTGTTAAATGTTCAGGTTATTCCCCATTTGCCCTTCCATTTTCATCCTCCACCTTTTTTTGAACCCCTTCAGATTCCATCACCCAGGTTCCCTTATTATATGGCTTCCAGTTGAGTTTGTCCAACGGAAATCTCCAGGAAGAGATCTGAGAGCAGGAGGAGAGAGAGATCAGAGTATTTATTTGTTCCCGATTCCTACCCTACCAAGTTGCAGATGGGCAGTGGCTGAGTTCTGCTGGACCCTTGGCTCCTGCCTAGTGGCTCTTTCCAACAGCTACAGATATCACTGGGTTCCCACAATTTCTCTTCCCCACTTTCCTAGTCAGGCCTAAGGATAATAGAAGCTTCTCATCCTTACTAAATCCAGGGTGCTTCAGCATCTTTTGCTGGTTCTCATTTCCCTGCTGTCACCTCTGTAAATATTCCCTTCTTCAAAATTCCATTTGAGCGTGTCTTCTGTTTCTTATTGCTGAAACTCCAACTTACAGTCTGTGAAATGGATATTTTCTAGAGTGGGCAAAAATTCTCAATGCTTCTGTGTGGTGTTGCTACCAGTTATGTAAGTCTGAATTCTGTGCTGTAAGTCACCCTTTCATGTGACTTGTGATGAGGAAGAAAATGCTTTGTTTCTGCCTTTTAGTGGCTTATGGTCTGCTAAGATCACCAGACTGAGCACACAAACTAGTATAACATGCCATACGAACCAGCAATCCCACTCCTGGGCATATAACTAGAGAAAACTCTAATTCGAAAAGATACATGCACCCCAGTGTTCATAGTAGCACTATTTACAATAGCCAAGACATGGAAACAACCCTAAATGCTCATTGACAGATGACTGGACAAAGAAAATGTGAGATATATATATATATATATATATATATATATATATATATATATATATATATATATATATATATATATATAAAATGAAATACTACTCAGCCATAAAAAAGAATGAAATAACACCATTTGCCCCAATATGGATGGACCTAGAGATTATCATACTAAGTGAAGTAAGTCAGAGAAAGACAAATATCTTATGATATTACTTACATGTGGAATCTAAAAAAATGACACAATGAACTTATTAACAAAACAGAAAGAGACTCACAGACATAGAAAACAAACTTATGGTTAACCAGGGAGGGAGGGATAAATTGGGAGTTTGGAACTGGCAGATACAGACTACTATGTACAGAACAGATAAACAACAAGGTCCTACAGAATAGCACAGGAAACTCTATTCAATGGCTTGTAGTAACCTGTAATGAAAAGGAATTTGAAAAAGAATATATATGTATAACTGAATCACTATACTGTACACCAGAAACTAATACAACATTGTGAATCAACTATACTTTAATTTTTAAAAAGTTTTTAAAAATTAAAAAGAAAACCTCATGAGAAGAACCAAAACAATAGTATAACACCACGAAGGAACTGCTACAGTACTGGTAAATGTAATGGGAGAATGGAAAAATTACCCAAGTTCACTTGGTGTTTTCAGGAAAATTCTCTATTGACAACATGAGGAAGGAATCACTGCTGGATAGATGATCTATTATCTTCCCTTGACTTTGTAAAGCCAGAGATATCCTTTTCTCCCCAGCAGACATCTAAGCAAAGATATCTTTATCATATAAGCCCTTCCTGAGTCAAGCTTCTCTTTGGTCAGGTTCCCCAGAACAGAGACTGAGAATTCAAGTAGGTGTTATTAATGAAGGAGGTGCCCCTGGGAGAAACCAGTAGGGGAATGGGGCAAGCTAGATAAGGAAGGCGAAGAAGCCAAGGGTGTGAGTTCTGGCGATACCCCAGCCTCAGCCTAATCCTACAGGGAGCTCATGAGTGTAAATTGCATCTCAGAGTTGTTTCCTTTGTGACAAGGGAAGGGGGAGCTTCCATATTTCTGTTCCAGTTAGTTATTGCTTATGCATTGCCCAGGGTAGGGGGGTGGGTTGGGGAGCCACATAAGCTTCCCATCAGGTCCAGCAAAGTGGATCCAGGAGCCCGAGGGTGGGTCTCTGAGGACAGTTGCAGGTGAGAGTAGTTAGGAGCAAAGCACATGGATGCTAAGGGATGGATATGTAGAATCCATAAAGAGCGTCTAGGGGATCTGACCAGCACACTAGCATGATCTGCTACAGAGCTTTTCCAGAAACATATCTGCAACTGCTTAACACACAGCTAGGCAAAATCCTAGGGAAAAATAAACAAGCACAACTTTCTTCATAGGTACATTTTTAGGTCCAGGAGGCTTTGGAAGAGCTCTTGAGTGATGCCTTGTATCTAAGGTGACCAACAGTATCCTAGGATACCAGATTTCCAGTGCTGAAACCTAGACGGTCCTGGGTAATCTGGGACCCAGGGTTGGTCACTCTACCTGGATCTGAAATGCCACTCAAGGAAGGACTCTCAGGTGGTCTCACAGAAGATCTAACCCAAGCAGAGCCAGTTGAGTATAGGAAGGCTGCAGAGCTCTCCTGATAGAACACTCAGTGGTTTCAACAGTGGCACTGAGAGCAGGTGTCTGGAAATCTGGGAAGAAATTGAGTCTCAACAAGGGATGTAGGGCTGCAGAAGAGGATGGGAGAAGGCTTTGACTTTTATTGTCTTTCAAATACCACAGTGGCCTTTATCACCCAGGGCAGCATGGAGTGCCCTTCTCAAGATGCATTTCTGGCTTTTGGCTCAGAGGAGGCCAAGGTGCAACTTTCTTCTGTAGTCCCAAATCCGGGTTCATCCGACACCAGCTGCCTCCACCTCCACTATGCCGCCTAGGTTTCACCCCAGCGAGATAAAAGTAGTCCATGTGGGGTGCACCAGTGGGGAAGACAGTGCCACACCTGCCTTGACCCTCAAGATCAGTCTCCTGGGTCTGTCTCCAAAAAAGGTTGGTGATGACATCACCAAGGCAACTGGTGATTGGAAGGGTCTGAGGATTACAGTGAAACTGCCCATTCAGAACAGACAGGCCCAGATCGAAACCATCCCTTCTGCCTCTGCCCTGATCATCAAAGCCCTCAAGGAACCACAAAGAGACAGAAAGAAGCAGCAAAACATTACGCTCAGTGGAAACATCACTTTTGATGAGATTGTCAACATTGCCCAACAGATGCGGCAGCGATCTTTAGCTGGAGAACTCTCTGGAACCATTAAAGAGACCCTGGGACTGCTCAGTCTGTGGGCTGCAATGTTGATGGCCACCACCCTCATGACATCATACAGGACATCAACAGTAGTGTGGTGGAATGCCCAGCAAGTTAAGAACTACAAAAAGAAAAAAAAAAAAGATTTAATAAAGGGTTATTTGACAACCAAAAAAAAAAAAAAAGATGCGCTTCTGAGGAAGACCTTGGTTCCCTGGGATACGAGAGGATGCTAAGATTCTCCTAAGCCTCATAGGAGTGGGCTGCGCTCTCCTTTGACCTTCCCTGGAGGTTTACTCCCAGATAAAATTCCCACAATAGTGCTTTCACACTCTTTATTCTTCAGGGAGGAGGTGAGGGAAAAGATGTTTGACATGAGTTTGGATTTTTTCTTTAAGCGTTACTTTGAACTCTATTGATGTGATAATAAATTTCCATTTAGCAATATTCTTGTTTAGCTTTGTTTCAAGTCTAATGTGAATGACGATGAGTAATAACACTTCAAATTATATCAATTTTCTATATGAGAAAATATGCCATTTTCATGCCATTTTTGTTTTTTGAAAAGGGAATCAAAGGGTGATTCATGACTCCAGTTTTTAACTTATGTATGGGTTGAGAATTTTTCTAAAGAATGTTGTCATGATGATTTCACCCTGGATAAGCTGAAAATGTTTCAGAGTCAGGGTTTTGAGTTATTGAATTAGAGAGAAGTTTGTATGCAGGTGTCAATTGTAACTGTAAGAATCTTTTGAATTTAATGATTCCCCAGAGCGAGAATGATGGTTCTTAATTCTAACTGCATGGGAAAAATATTTAGGGAGCTTTAAAATAATTCCAATCCCTGGACCCCACTCAAGATCAATGAAATCTGAATCGCTGGGGGTGGAGTCTGAGTAGGCGGGCTTCATGGACCCATGAAGTAGGCAGGGCCTCGTGACCCCGCCCACTTCCCCTGTCTCAATGCAGAGTTGCAAGAGGTCAAGCAGTGTTGAGTCTTGAGGGAAACAAACATCACCACGTCTACATCCAGGGTCAGGCAAAATAGGGATGGTCACTGCCTTTTTCCTGGTCCACTGCTCTTTGAGTCAACAGGCTGAGAGATTGGCTTTCTTTGTACCCTCTGAGTTGGTGAGGTAGGAGAACAACCATTAGGTTTTCCTTTGAGCCAACGTGGATGCCCCAAGTTGTACATGAAATGATCTGTAAACCTCATGGAAAGCCTTGGAAATTTTATTTCCTTCACTTGAGGCTTTGTGATGCTTGTATCATTGATGTTGATGCTCACAGCTGCTTCTTTTCCTTTTTTTAAATTCTGAAGATTCTGGTAACCGGTGGTGTATTTTTTTTTTCCTATTGCCCTGTGACAGATGTTTTCCTTCTTCCTCCCCATGCCTTTTCCCACTAACTATACACAGATAAACTTCACCTATGAACTCCTTAATCTAACCTGTGGAGAACTTACAGGGTTTAAACACATCAATAAATACTTTTACTTCCAACAAAAAAAGGGGGAGTCTCTGTATGAGACCCTTTGCAAGTCACCCACTAGCAGAAGTCTCTGAGCCGTAGACACCAAAAGGCGTGATCTGACATTTGCAGGACAGAAGCTAGAGGGCAAAGAAGGCAGAAAACCCAAAGTCCTAAGAGCCTTTCCTTATGATCCTCACTCTCCACGGAAGCCTTTGGCTGAATCTTATGTTCTTTGAATCACAGAATCCCTTCCTCCCCATCTTTACCATTGGAACATCGGCTACTGCACAGAAACCAGGGGAAGACAAAATTTATGCAAAACAAAAAGGTCTTGGGTGGACAAATCTTATGATTCAAAACTGATCAGGCATATCTTTGTTAATATATTCAGAAATAAAAATTGAGCTGATGAAAGGAAAGAAATCATGAAGTACCCATCATGAATGTTGGACACTATCTTTCATTCTGAGGTCTTTGCTTCCAAAGAATAAAATTAGTCAAAAAAAAAAAATGAACTGCCTTTCCTATCAATAAACAGGTGAATGCTTTGAACATTCTATTCCATGAAATACATGAAGTCATAATGTTTATATCAATCACTCTTTCCACCAATATTTATTGAGCACTTACCATGTGTCAGACACTGTTGTTGGTGCAGGGGCCACAGCAGTAAACACAATAGACAAAAATCCCTGGCCTCAGGGAATGTGTATTCCAGTGGGGAGATGTGGTCAATAAAAATAGATGAGGAAGAAAGAAAGGATGCTTGATGAAAACAGATGAGACAGAGAAATGTAAAGCAGGGAGTGGAGGTGTTGGAGGTAGAAGGTCAGTGGGGGTTGAGGGTTCAGGTACCATCTAAATAATCACCTTGGTCTGGGGAACTGGGGAAGTTTTGTCCTCACTCTTGGCTGGAATTGGCTCCTTAGGGAATCGGAGTAGGTTTGGTGACCTGGGACCCAACTGCTGAGTGGAACTTGCAGGGAAGGAGTCGGCCACCCTATTTATACCATCAAGTAATTTAGTGGTTGATGGAATTTATGTGCATTGTAAAGACAAGAGATCTTTACTGAAGACATCATAACAAAATACCATGAGTATTGTAATAACCTATCATGGAAAAGAATCTGAAAAAGAATATATGTACATATAACTGAACCACTTAGCTGTACACCTGAAACTAACACGACATTGTAAATCAACTATACTTTAATAAAAAAAATACCATGAGTAGATTACTAGTACATTTTAGACTTTTCTTCATAAGCCCAACTTAAAAAAAATCTAATATAAAAATTGTTTTTATTCGATTGTAATGCTTTGATTCCCGTTGAGGGCTATAGTTAAATTACTCCTGCACATTTTCATGAAGAAATAAATCCAGGAGGCCTCAAGCAGCTCCTGACCGTGTCAAACGTTTTTCAAAAGTTTGTAGAGTCTAGGTATCAAGATCCAACAACAGGCATACAGAGAATTAACTCCAGTTTTCCTTTCTTCAGAAAATTGACACTTTCTTTTGTATTCCTCCTGGCACTTCTGACTAAAGACTCTCTATTCATCTTCAAGTGGGGCCGACTTCTCTCAAATGTGTTGGGTTCTCTTTTATGGATAGTATAACAAGGGGGAAGGATTCGTGATATTGACAAGTAGGGGGAATTGTGATATTGACAAGTGGGTGGATTTGTGATATTGACTATGGATTTATATTGGGATCTGTCCCAGGCATTTCTTTTTTCTTTTTTTTTTAGTTTTTTTTGTGGGGGGGAGGGGGGAGGAGGTAATTAAGTTTATTTATTTATTTAATGGAGGCACTGGGGACTGAACTCAGGACCTTCTGTACGCTAAGCACGCGCTCTACCACTGAGCTATACCCTGCTACCCACACAGGCATACGTTTCAAAATGAGTTCCTCACTCGCAGTGACAGCGCCAGCATTTCTATTCCGGAAGGACATAGGTACTGCATCTAAGTGGAATTTGGAGGTGGGGGCAGGCAATGGGATCTGTGCTGGGGCTTGCTTGAAGCTACATTTCCATTTCAAGTCCATCATTTTTATTCAGCTTAGATATTTTAGGGGGATGGCTGGAGAGGGGGTGAGAGCTGATGGAGGTTATTAGAGAGGGTGAAATCCCCCTGCCTCACCTCCTCACCACAAATGCTTAGCAGACTGGGAAGAGCAAAGAAAAAAAGCTCTGAGCTGACCTTTCACTCCTACGTTTCAGCCCCTTGTCAGGTTTTCTCCTACATAGAGCTCAGAAATCAAGTCTGTCTTGCGCTCTCCTTCTCTCCCTCTTCTCCATCTCTCTCCTTTATCCACCTCACTCAATCCTTCATTTAGTTCCAGCTAATCTTGGCTTCTCAGTTCAACTTGGCAAATACTTATGGAGGACACTGTATGACCTCAGCATTCTCCTAGGTGATGGCGGGACAGAACAACGCACTGATAAGGGTACAAGTTGGGAACTGACAAGAGTTTAGGCTGGGAAGTCTTCCAGACTGATTTACATTTTAATTTGGGACTACTGAAGACCAAAAGCTAATTTAAGACAAAAGGTGGAAGCTATTTTAACCCACCAACTGGAGATGGAATTGAATGGGGGGAGGGCACAATGTGTACAGAGGACCCCATTCTGCACCTTTTAAAGACATACCGTCTAGGTATCATGTTATCTCAGAAGAAGAGAAAAATCTCTAAGGTCTTTGAACAGGTTAAGATTCTGTGACTTTATGATTCTCAGTTGTAGCCAAGTCCCATCTTGGAGGAGCAATTAGATTAAGTAAATTCTTAAGAGTCTTTCCAGTTTCTGGAAGATTCTATCCTGCTGTTGTCCTTCACGTATTGAGATGATTCTGTCTATCATTCTTGAACATCCTACACTTGAACATTTCCTCTGTGCTAGGTGCGGAAGAGGATGGGCTGGCATTACCAGGGGTTAATGATTCCCTGGTGGGTTGCTTTCCTAAGGCTGAAAAAACCAGAAATGTATTGTTTCACAGTTCTGGAGGCTAGAAGTCCAAAATCAAGGTGCTGGCAGGGCCCCCATGGGAGGATGCTTTCTTGCCTCTTCTAGCTTCTGGGCGTCCCAGGTGATCCCTGGCTTGTGGCAGCATCATTCTACCTCTGCCTTCATCTTCACATGTGTCTTCCCTCTGTGTCTGTATCTGTTCTTCTCCTCCAGTGAAAACAGCAGTCCTATTGGATTAAGGACCCACCCTACTCCAGGATGACTTCGTCTTAACTTACATCTTAATCACCTCTGTAAAATCCTACTTCCAAATAAGGTGACAGTCACAGGTACTGTGGGTCAGGACTTACGTTTTGGGTGGATGCAATTCCACCCACAACATCTGGTGACCAACAATGTTTGTCTATGTCTAGGAATAAGGCTTTGATTGGCAGCCATAAAGAGACCAAAACAAAATGGTCCATAGGGGAGGCAACCATGATTTGACACACCTGATGTGCTTATCAGTCGTACAAACCAGTCCTACATGTATTCATCCTATCACGTTGGCCCTTCCTTCCTTTGTTTTGTTTTGTTTTGTTTTGTTTTTGGTTCTTTCTTTTCTTTTATCATATAATGATATGGTTAAATATTTGGAGCTGGTAAATTTATGGGAAGATCTGGATCTGAAATGGTACTTTCCTGTGAGTACAGTAAATATTGAGGTACTCAACAGTTTATCACATACCCCAAAACTGTAAGAGAGAGTTCACCAAGGGTTTTGTAACTGAAGGATCTAGCACAGTATTCAGGTTTCTATTTAGCTTTGAATTATATGCACGCACATCAACACACACACACACACACACACACACAGTTTTATTTGGCTCACAGCATCAACATTTCAATCTGAGCATTATGTGGGTGGTATTGTCTTTGTCACCATTGTATTGTGAGATAACAGGTCCCATTTTTCCCTAGCACAAGGAGACCAATGAAAGTAACTGGCATTCTGCAAATTTGAGCCAGTGATGTTGCTCACTAACCTCAATCCACCAAAGTGAAGGAACTGAGTTCATGCTTTTCTTAGAACCAGAAGAGGAAACTCTGGCAAAAGAGCTGTCTTGTCATCTTCCCTTCCCTTGTAAATCATCTCCAGGTCCGCAATTCCCAGTTCTCATAGGAAAGAAAGGAGAGAAGACTCTGCACTATGTTCAGGCTCACTATAAATGATAACACAGCCCAAAGAGTAAATGAATAAAGAAATAGTAACTTTCTCATGGGGGAAAGCTAATGCTTTATAAAACTCTTTATATTGGGGTGAGGATCGGAATGGGAGATGCCAGTAGGATTAAGCTGTTACAACAAACATGTTTTGAATTGGAACCCCCTCTCCTTGGGTCTGCATGGGATGTTCAGATCTGTCCTTATCAATGACATTATAAAATGTTTCAAAAAACAAATGACGAGTGACACAGGATTCTTTGGAGACAGCACTTGTGCCCAGTTGCACTTTCTTATTTCTTTTTCTTTTATTAAAAAATTGTTTTGCACTTTCTTATTTCAAGATCAGTGAAAAATTCTCAACAGTACAGGAATGAAAAGGGAAATGTGAAATGCAGTGATGTTTGGTCAGTGAGCAAGGGATTTGTAGTGGTGAAGCAAAATACGGATAAAGTTATTTGAATTGTGCTTTTTATATATCAGCATAATTCGGGCTTAGAAAGGATCTCAACTGTGATTTTTGTTGGCTCAGTTTTGACCTGAACAAAACGGATTTGCTGGTTTTGTTTCTTCTTTTTATTCAAATAGGACACACCCTCCTGGTTTTGAGAAATCTGATTGTTATCTCTTAGAACCATGCCTGATGAAGTTCTCTTTCCAATTTTGGATGTTTGCTCATGCTGAATTCCTACCAAAGAGCTCAAGGAAGACTTAACTTGAAGGACAAAGATGATTGTCAAGTGAACTATGGATTAGGATCTGATTTTTTGATAGAAGTTCAATGAAAATAGTTTAGACAAAGGTAGATTCAATGAGGCAGACAAAAAACATGCTTTGGGGAATAAGCAAGGCAAAGCAAACACACAGGAACTTATTAAAGAAGCAAGCAGTGAGCAATTCATAACCAATATCTGATATATAATTTAAGACCCAAAGGTCACTTAATATCAACGCTGTTGCAACGCACAAGCGCAGAAAAATCTGGTTGGCAATTGTTCTCCAGCTTGCTTTAGCTTTTTTTATTTCAGGCAAGTGTTTCTCCGGAGGCGCACACACACAAAAATGTAAGAGTAAAATCGGATTTATCGGAGGCATTTGCTTGGATTAATTAGGTAATAAAAGCATTTTCAAATTGCTAATTTACTAAGCAATGTCACTGGAATGCTGAATTACTTTACTTTTATTATGATGATCAAAAGAAATAAATGCAGGCCCGGCCACAAAACCAAAGCAGAGAGAAGAGGCAGCAGTCAATTCTTTGCATAATTACTGGTATTTGTCATCCTTGCCTTGAAGAGGGGATCATCAGTTTTTCTAAAGACTGTTTTCTTTGCTTGGGAGCCTCTTCTTCAGTCTGCTGTTTATCATGCACGTTGTCCTCATTTACCCAGCAACAAAGACACTCCGAATATGCTTTTCATTAATTTAATGAATTTAATTTTGGTTCAAAATGTTAATTAAACAGTGTGCATTTCATTCTTACCAGGATAAAACTTAAAAAAAAAACTGCTTGGTTCTCAAGCGTTCGGTTAAATTACTAAAAGCAGAATTGAAGAATAGGGTTAATCAGTGCGAAATTGAGCATTGTGAGCCGAAGGTTGATTTTGATAATCAATTAGAATTAATCTTCCTATTCGTTTAAGCAAACACAAGCTCAAGAATCATGGCATCTCTAGCTTTTTTTATATGTAGGGAGAAATTTTTGCAGAAAACAAGTGTAAGAGGAAACAGAAAGAAAGTTTGTCTCAGAGAAAAACGCTAAAGAAAAAAGCTGCCAGACGAGATATTCCATCACGAGAAAATGAATGAGAATTTTATTATTTCTTGGCTTAAAAAAAAAAATCTGTCCTTTGCCAAATCTAAGAATGTTGCCAACCTGGAAGAAAAAGGATCCATTTTCCTACATAACCACATTTAATAATTTCCATGAGATTGACATTTTAGAACTATGGCAAAAAGCCAAATTAAAACTTTCGGGTTCCTAAAGCCCTAAAATCTGAACTCATTTTCTTAAGCAAGACCTACAATACACTTTAAAACGAATCCAATTAATGTAATTACAGAGGGCTTAAATAACGCATACACGCTGGATCTGTTTCTGTAAAACATAGCTGTTCTGTTATTTATATTTTGCTATTTTTAAAAATTAGAGATGTGGCCATACATATCAAGGAACTTTTTAAAAAGAGTGAATCTGTTGTCTTCTGCATCATTAAACTGAAAAAAAAAAAAAAGCCCCCACAACCAGTTAGCGTGGACATCTTATAGTCATGCTTCTGAATATCGCTGCGGTGGTAACACGGGAAGCAGCACATCCAGGTATTTCATGTAACAGAAACAAGGCACAGGCAGCAACTTGTATCCCGTGGCAGTTGACATGCTAATTTCTTCGCCTCCTCTCTCCGGCACGCTCCACCCCGCTTCACCAACCCCCTTCCTCCCCCCCCACCACCCCAGACACGAGGCACCCTCGGGGCCGTGGAAGGTGCCTTGCGGGGAGTGAAGAGGTACCGGAAGAGCGAGGGCAGAGCGCCTGGTACCCACACCCTTGGCGGCGGGGCGAGTGCGGGCGGCCGCCGCCGGCCGGGGGAGAGGGGAGCGGGTTAGGAGCGCGGGGTGGAGGCGGAACCCCTCCACCCTTCTCCGCCGCGGACTGGGGATCTGCGGCACGAGGCGCGGGGCCCACGGCCCCCCTGGCAGGGCCCGGGCGAGGATGGGGGTGGGGGGGGGGAGGACGAGGGGCGGAGCGCAGCGCGGCGCAGCGCGGGGCGGCGGGAAAGGGGCGGGGAGGACAGCTCAGGCTCCGGCGGGCAGAGGGACGGTGGCAGAACCTGCGGGCTAGGTGGGAGGCTCACCCTCGGGGAGGAAGGGAAGCAAGGAGCGCCGCCGCGGAGGAGCGAGGAGCCGCTGGGAGGCCGGGGGTCGGGCCGCCGCCGCCTCCTCCTGCAGCCGAGACAGCGCAGCCGGCGGGCGCACCAGCCGCAACGGCTACCCTGCGCGCAGGTGGGCACCCTCGAGCTCGGCGCTCGGTCCCCTCCCGGGCCACCGCGAGCCGGATGCCATCCCTTCCAGGCCACTGAGCTCGGGGACGAGGACTGGCCAGGTTCGGGGGCCGGAGGACGGCGCACGGCCCCTGAGTGTGCACGCTTATGCGCGCGCGCTGTGCTAGGTGGGGAAGAGGTGCCGAAAAGCTGCCTCCCTCGGGATTCACTCCCTCGGGGCTCCCTGTCTCCACCCCAACCCCCTTCGGACGAGCTGACCACCCGAGCGGCTTGGGAGGACTGCGCCTCCCCCTACCCTCGCCTGCAGTCTCGGTGGTGTGTGCGGTTCGCCCCCCTTTTCGCGATCCCCACCCAGCCACCATCAGGACGCCCCTGCTCCGGGCCCGCGGGACTGTAGGAACCTTGGGGGCGGGGGAGAGTGGTGGCAGGACCAGCCGGGGCGTGTGCGGGGAAGGCAGGAGTTGCTCGAGTGTTGTCTGCCGGGGCGGGTGCCTGAGTCCGCGCGCTCCCCTCGCGCTTTCAGGGCCAGAGGTGGTGGTGTTGGGGGGAAGGGGGGCGGGAAATGGGTTTGCTGAACTTATCTCCGGAGGCTGACTGCATACACGCACTTGGCGCCTTGTGCACGTTTGGACCAGGGCTTAATGGAGGCACGTGGGAGCAGGATTGGTCGCTGGCGGGCCCCCAAAAGAGCCTCTTGGGATGGCCCAGCGCGCGTTTGGGGTTGGGAAGGAAGGGAGAGGGAGAGTGTGAGTGTGTGTGAATGTCCGTCCTAGGGAGGCGGAGGAGGAGAGTGGCTCAAGGAGACTTCATTTTCCTGGATTTGCTGCAGTTCCTTAAACCCAACCAGGCTTTCGGGGCGTTAAAGTAAATTACTGGTAAGTGGGGACGGGTCCCTGGTGGGGCTAAAACGGCCCCCGGGTTGGTAGGCCTGCTGGCTGGGTGGCTTCTGGCCCTACCTCGCCTAGGGGGTGGGGGTGGGGGGTAGGGGGTGCTGCGTGTTGTTTTTGGCTTAAGGTGCTGGAGCTGGGACACTCGTCCTGGGTAGACTGTGGGACTAGGAGGAGGCAAAAAGCTGTGCGGTGCTGTCTGTTACTCTCAATTAACTCTGAAATCTCAGTGTCTGTCTGTCTCTGTTTCTTCCTCTCTCTCTCTCTCTCTCTCTCTCTCACACACACACACAACACCCTGGCGTAGTCTGCTTGTCTGTCTGTCTCTGTCTCTCACTCACATCCACACCGCACCACACACACCCTGGTTTGATCTGTTATTCTAAATTAACTCTAGAATCTCAGTGTGTGTGTGTGTGTGTGTGTGTGTGTCTGTGTCTGTCTGTCTGTCTGTCTGTCTCTCCTCCCCTCTCCACACATCCCTCTCATCTCATGGCTGCTTTGACTGATAGTTTTTGCTCATGGATTTTTATTCATCTACGTTTAAAATTTTTTTTTAAGATGGAGGTACTGGGAATTGAACCCAGGTCCTCACACATGCTAAGCATGAGCTCTACCACTGAGCTCTACCCTCCCCCATTTTTTTTAAGATAAAATACCTACCCGTATTAAAATCTGTGGGGTGTCAGAAAGACCTTTCAGCACTCACCCACATTCAAATCAAGAATAGGGCCTTATGATGACAATGCCCCACCTAATTGCTGTTTAGATTGGACAAAGCTCTAATTGGTGTTAGCATTAATATTATTTTAAATAGACATTTTACTACCATGTGAGAAAGTCATCTTTGCCTAGATCTTTCCCTCTTTTTGTCTTTGCAGCAATTTACAGAATTCTTAATTACCCGATTAACAAAATGGTCAAGTTGTCTTCTAATTTTAAAGGAAGGGTCTTGAAATGCGTTGTAGGTTGGCGTGAAAATGGTTCTGTGACTCCGTCTCTTTAATGACCTGATCAGAGTGGTGTTGATCTGAGACTTATGTATGGTTCAATTTCTAGATAATTTTATCAAACCGTTGCGGGAGAGGGACACCTCACCAGTTTTCCACACAGAGGAGAAGGAACACTTTGATCTCTTGGAGCAAATATTTTGCCACTTTGCCTCCAATTGTCCCTGTCAGATGCCTAGGAAAGATGCGTGGTTGATGAATAATACATGGCTTATTTCGCTTTTACGTCTACAGGTGGCAGTGTAGAAGCCAAGACGGGAGCTTCCAGAAGTGGTTTCCGAAAAATAAGAGTGAATATACCGGAGTAAGCAAGCACAGGGGTCTGAAAAACCACAGGTATGTAGAGCAATTAATCCATCTAACCGGCTTTATAATGATTGCATTCCAGAATCTTGACATTTACATAGACTTTTATGAAGTATAATGTATCTTGAGGTCTTCTCAAAGGAGAAAACAAGTGTATTTTATTTCAGACAGTGTATTTAAATACAAATACTGCTTGTTATTAAACTGCATTACTTTTGACTGCTCAAAAACAGAGGTGCCCACGTGCCTTTGCATTTAACCCGTTGTTTCTTGGTCTCTGCTTTTAAAGACACTTCCCCGGAAACTGTATAAAACTGCCAGTTTTATTGTTCTGAATAAATTACTTTGGGACACTGTTACCAAAAATCACCGGGTTGAGCCAGCAGAATGGTATTTGCTTTTTCCAAAAACGGTGTCTCACTGTTGACTGCACATCTCACTTATCAGAATACCGATGCATTAGGCGGCCTCTTTTAAACCAGCCCTTCTGTTTTTAATGCATTTTGTCATTCTTCCCTACCTTGCTGCTTTTCCAAGCCCAGCGTATTAGAGATACCTTCCTAATTTGCCCCCTTGACTCAGCTAACGGCGGGGTTAATATGGGATCAAAGATAATCAAGGTCTCAATCTCAGAAAGTTTTTCCTTGTGACGCAATTCAAAAGAATCTGCCTTGGGTCATCATTAAATGACAAAGTTTGGCCTATTAAGACCCTTTTTCACCCACTGGCTAGCATACTATTATGGATGGTAAAAGAAGCCAGAGCAGAGGTCAGAGTTCACCTTTGTGGATTTTTATTTTCTTTCCTTAAATTTGTGGGCCAGAGCTAATGGTGCCTTTTTTTTCACAGGGAAACTAAAGTTACTATGATGGTGGTTGTGCATGGGCGGCGGGGATCAAAATGGCAGTTACGAGAATGAAGCTTTCTCTTTCCTGGGGTGGAGGGGGTGTATGCCTTCATGCATTGGCAGAACGTGGTGATACCTTGTGATTTTTTTGACATTCTGCCTTTACAGCTGTGGAGGGGTTTGTTTAGCCCCTGCCAGTGAGAGTGTCAAACAAATCAGATACTGTTCTTGACGCTTAACATAAAGATCAAATGGGACACTTTACCAATAGAAAGCACACTGGGGGCTCTAAAGGCTGAAAGGTTGTTTACTGGAAAGATCGCATGGAGATGGAGTGGCTTCAGGAAAGCCCACAGACCTTTAGGAACACGGAAATTTGCACTGTGTGGGATTTGAATTCATTCTCTGACTCAGTAAACTGGGCAGTAACTCGTCCTCGCCCCATGGGTCTAAGAGGAGTAGGGTCTAATCCAAGTTAGAAAGAAAAAGCACAACGTTGAGATTTTATTCCTTTTTGGAATTAGAGCATTCTCATGATAGAGACACCAGGTGCTTTAGAGATGTTTTATTTTATTTTTGAGATATAACATATACACAATAAAGTGTACAAAATGCAATCATCTAAAGTGTACTGCTCAATGAATTTTTACATGTGTATATACCCATGGGACCCCTACCCAAGTCAAGATAGAGAACATTTCCAAGCACCCCAGAAGATTTCTTCCTCTTTCCCCTTCTGGTCAGTTTTCATCCCACTGCCAAGCTGAAGGCAACCACATTGTGATTTTGTTTTCACATTGTGATTTTTACAAACTCCAGCCACTAGTTTAATCTGCTGTTAACCCCCATATAAATAATATCACATGGAAGGGACTCTTGTGTGTGTGTGTGTCTTTTTTTACAGAACATAATGTCTTTGAGATTCATCCATGTTATGCGTATTTGTAGTTCATTCTCGCCTATTGTTGAGTAGTAATTCCATTGTATGGACATACCACAATGTGTTTAACCATTCTGTTGGTTTGTTGGATTATTTCCAGTGTTTGGCTAAAATGAGTAAAGCATCTATGAGTATTCTTGTGGCTTTTGGTGCACACACTTACTTCTTTTGAGCATATACCTAGGAATGGAATTGCCTGCTCACAGAGAAGGCTTATATTTAGCTTTAATAGATACTGCCAAACAGTTTTCCAAGGTGGTTGTAACAATTTAAATTCCGCCGGTAGCGTACCAGAGTTCCAGTTGCTTCACATTTTCACTAACACTTAGTTTTGCCAGTCTTTTGTAATTTTAGCTATTTTTGTGGGGGCATAGTGCTACCTCCTTGTGGGTCTTAAAACTTTTTAAAAATTTAAAATTGTGGCAAAATAGACGTAACGTAAATTTACCATTGTAAAACTGTTCCCATTGAACAATCACTCTCCATTATGTCTTCCCCCAGCCTCTGGCGACCACCATTTCACTTTCTATCTATAAATTTGACTACTTTAAGTTCCTCATATGGGTAGGATCATAGAATATTTGTTCTTTGATAAATAGTTTATTTCACTTAGCATAATATCCTTAAGATTCATTCATGTTGTAGCATGTGTCAATTTCTTTTCTTTTTAAGGCTAAATAACATTCCATTGCATGACTCTACACCACTTTCTGTTATTCCATTTGTCTGTCGGCAGACACTTGGGTCGCTGCTGACTTTTGGCTATTGTGAATAATGCTGCTAAGAACATGGGTGTACAGATATTTCTCTGAGACCCTGCTTTTATTTTGGGGGTACATACCTAGCAGTGGAATTGCTGGATCACATGGTAATTCTATTGCAATTTTTTAAGGACCCACCATACTGTTTTCCATAGCCACTGCACCATCTTGCATTCCCAAGAACGTACAAAGGTTTCAGTTTCTCCACACCCTTTCCAATGCTTGTTATGTTCTGTTTTTTGGGGTTTTTTTGTTTTTGTTTCTTTGATGGTAGCCATCCTAATGGGTGCGAGATGGTCCTTATGGTCCTACTTCATGTTTCCTGGTGAGTAATGTTGTTAAATGCCATTTCAGTTACTTCTTGGCATTTGGATACCTTTTGGTGAAATTCCTGTTAAAATCTTTTGTCTTTTTCTTCGTTCTTTGTCAGACTTCTTGTATCTTCTGCACATGAGTCCTTTGTTGGATGTACGTATTGTGGATTTTCTCTCCCATTCTGGCTTGTCTTCTCATTGTCTTCATGGTATTTTTTTTTTTGATGATTTTTAATAATCCATTTTTTTCCATGGCTATTGCTTTTTGTGTTCTATGCATGAAATCTTTGACCCCTTTGGGGTTATTTTTTTAAAAAAAAAAACCTTCCCTTTTAGTTAACTGAGAATATATAAAGGCAATCAGTTTGGATGCAGGAAATTAACCAGAAGTGTATTTCCAAAAAAGCACCCTAAAAATGAAAGTTAGTGATGTTCTTTGCTGCAGCAGGTGCCAGGAGGGGTTTGGAAAAAAGTGTGTTTTTCAATAAAATACATGGACACAGATGCTCTGACTCAAGTGGCTCCTGTTGCCTTCTCCTCCCCCCAGTTATGACCTCAGGGTCCCTCGAAAGTGGGAGGAACCCTAGGGAAGAGCTCGGTGGATGATGACTTGGCCAGAGGAAAGAATGTGGCAAAATGGATGGTCTCCAGTTTTTCCTTAATTGTCATCCAGACTTTCTGAATGATCCTTCTCTGCCTCTCTTCCATCCCCAAAGGAGGGCTGACCCTTGTTTGTTGCTACTTCTTTCCTTTGCCTCTGAAATATCTGCTGCTTTCTCGTCTCCATCTGCATCTTTCCCCTGAATGCCTCGTGTCCACGTTCCCTCTTGTCTTGAGCTGTCCCTCTCCCCCTGCCCTGTGTCCTGAAGACTCCCCAGGTCTTAGATCTCCTGCTCCCACCACCCATCCCTCAATGCAAGGTCCAGGTCGTGTTCTTACTTGCCTCTTAATCATCTCCCACTAGATACCCCGGCAACTTTATAAAAGATATCCATTTTTTCCTTTCCAGTCTGCTGTTCTGCTGTTACGCCTTCATTAATATATTTGCTATTCATCTAGGATCCCAAAGTAGAAATCTTGGCACTGCCCCCGATCCTCCCACGCAACTTCTATCACCCTCATAGCCCAGATTTAGTTGGTTGTCAAGGCTGCTGGGTCCTTCTTCTGTCTCTGAAACATCATTCAAAGGCATCTTCTCTTCTCTATATTTGCTACCTCGTGGTTCAGGTCCCCCATGGGCTTGTAATAATAGCCTCCCAATTGATCTCCCCGATTCTTCCTCTCGCCTCTAATCCTCCACCTGTCCTCTGCTTTCTTTTCCTAAAAGACAGATTTAATCATGTCATTTCCTCCTAAAAAATGATTTGTAGCTCTGCACGCCCCCGAGAGGCATTCAAATCCCGTCACCTGATTTACAGTATGACACCCTTCATTATTTGCCTTCAACCTGCTTCTCCGGCTCTGTCATCGGCCGTTTCCTCCCGGCAAGCCATCTGTCTTAAACTGTTTTCCATTCCTAGAACATTCCTTGAGTTCTTTCCTGCGTCTGTGCTTTGGCACACACCGCTGCTTCTACTTCAATGTCTGTTCCTGTCCACTGGTGACTTCCCAGTTTTTTCCCTTTAAAGCCAGCTCACACGTGACCTCGTCTTTCCAGCGAGCCTTCTTTTCCTCGAAGTCGACCCTGTTATTCATACTTCCTTTGGTGCAGTTAGAGGCATGATTCCGTAATTGCAGGCACTAGCGCATATTAATCCTTATACCCCCAGAACACTGCCGCGGATATGGAAGGCATTTAACAAATGTTCACTGAATAAATAATTCATGAAGAAGCTTAACAAAGCACCGCAATATTGGTTCGGTTAGTGGTTTAAAACAACCAGCATTTAGTTCGCTCTTGACTCTGTGGGTTGGCAGTTTGGACAGGACTCAGCTGGGCACTTCTTTGGATCTGGGCACGTTTTTTTTTTTTTTTGCTGGGTGAGTTGGGGGCTGGCTCCTCCGGGGTGGCCTCAGCTCCTCTCCACATGATTTCTCAGCTTTAACCAGGCTAGCCTGGACTTGTTAACACTGTGGGTGGCAGGGTTCTAAGCGAGTGTGGAGGCATGCAGGACTTCTTGAGGGCTAGGTTTGCAACGGGTACCAGGTTACTTCCTCTGAATTCTCTTATCCCAAACAAGTCACAAAGCCACCCCTGATTCAGGAGGTGGGGAAATAGATTCCCTCTCCTGAAGGGAGGAGCTGCAGTCATGTCGCAAGGAGCAGAGAGAGAGAGAGAGAGAGAGAGATGGAGAGAGAGAGAGATTAATTACAGCCATTTTTACACTTAGCTAGGAACAGGAATATGAGATTAGATGAGGCTTGTTCCAGAGGGCTGCTTCCACTTGGGTCACCAGCAGGGAGAACAAAACTTGACCCTGACTAATGGCGTCGACTGTTTGCATCTAAGAGGAGCCCTAACCAAGATAGCCCCGTGGTTCTTAGCATCCTCCATCTGCGCTCCCCTCAAGTCCTCTCTCCTTGTCCTTTTATCCAAAGTTTATTTGAGACAGTCCCAGTTTCCTTTGGCGTTGATGAAGTACCATTGGTGCTGTGGGCTGTCTTCTGCTGTATATACCCTCGGGCCCTGGGGACCTCCTCGTTGCGGAGCACCCTTGAGAATTTGCCATGGATTTGTCTCTAGCATCTGATTTAAGAGGCATTTTTGGAAGAGGAGAATGTCACGAAGTGAAAACAGATCTAATTGATCGGGGCTGTGCATCTGTGTTCTCCGTTACCACGTGAGAAATTTGAAGCTGTCCTCCTACTGAGAAATAGCAGTAGTTTACCCAGTCTTCGTGTTTGTGTGCTTTTCCAGCTGTTACAAACTCTTCAGAATGGACACATGAATCTAAATGTTTCTGATCTACTACCTATTGAAGAATCCTATAGAAGGAAGAGAGCACATTAGGAAGAAGCATCCTTACTCTATACAAGGAGGAGCCTAGCTGCAATATACATGAAGTGTACACTAGTAAATAGTCTTAGTAAAGCATGAGCGAGGCCAGTTTTCCAGAGATAATATAGTAACCATGGGTAGGTATGAGTTTGTCCAGAACTTGGTTTTAGTACACATCTGTATGTTTCAGGAGAGCTGGTTGAAGGAGTTTAAGAAAACAGATAAAAATTTTACATCATTCGAGCTTATTTCTACTAATCCTAGAGATACAGATGAACTGATAGGCAGCCAAAAAGCCTAAAAGAATAGAAGGCACTTAAAGGGCCTTAAGACCCCTAAAGACCCCTTATGACGTCTCTCACGTGTTTTCCTCCTGCTCTGCACCACTCCTAGATCGGCCATTGACACAGTTTAGAGGCATGAAAAATCCACAACTCAAGTAAGCCTCTGTCTACATAACAGATGTGCTACTATTTATGGGCGAAAATAGAACTTTCACTTGTGATAAAAATATCTTCTTGGAGCTTTTTCTTATGAGATGTTTTTCCTTTTGTTTTTTAGAGAACAAAAGATGTAGTTCTTATCTCACTTACTGTACCCTATTTATCGATCAGTTTCTTATTAAATCTCTGGATTGCATGTGCAGTTTATTTAACATGACAACATAAATTCAAGTGGCCACAGTGAAATGTTTTCAGAAGGCCACGACAATTTTGAGTTAGAAAATCAATATTTTTTTCTCTGTTAAAAATTTATCAAATCAAGGAATTTTAGCAGCTTGCAATAGGGTGCTGATTGAGATAGCATTTATAGGTTAACTTGTGCTTTGTTTTTCTAAAAGAGCTAGTTTGATATTATAGACAACATTGTAAAACATTTTATGTATTATATTCCCAACATGTTGCGTAATGTGTATATTTACTGATGTATAAATACATCTATACTATGTGGAGAGAGAAACATTGCTGCTCTGGTTCCCAGCAGGCTTCTAAATAGCCATGGGGCTGGACGCATCATTCTTACTGCTCTGGGCTTCAGTTATGTCATCTCTAACATAAGGGTTGGACTATTTATCTTTAAAGTCCCATCTTATTCTGACAACCCATCAGTCTTAAAGCTGTGGTTGTGTTTTTTTCCCCCTAATTTTATTAGCCTCTAAAAACTATTATTGCGATTAAAATTGTTTGATTGTATAAAATGTAGAATTACATGATTATAAGTAAGGTTAATGAAAGGCGATCAGTGGCTAGGTGGAAACCAGGATGCACTGATCCATCATAGTATATTCTGATTTATGTCATTGTAGAATTTTATCGTATTGGGTCAAGAGCAGAGTGACTATAATCTTAATAAAGAGTGTAAACTTAATGTTGAGTGGAGTGCCTACCCCTACACTGACCTCTTTATTCTCATCTTTTCAAGAATAGGAAGGCTAAGTTTGTACTGGACTAAGTTTGGGGGCTGCTATGTGACTTCCTCAGTGCTTGCCAAGTTTTTGTACTAAGCATGTGACATTGACTAATCCAGGTATGGTGTTCCTTATATTCATCCTGTTTTGGTCTGCCGACCTTGAATTTGGAGGTTGATGTCTTTCATCAGTATTGGAAAATTCTCAGCCATTGGCTCTTCAGATATTGCTTTTGTCCTCTTCTGTCCTCACTTCCCTCTGGCTCTCCAATCACATAATCATATTTCTTAGGATCTGTTCTTTTTTGTTTTTCTTTTCTATTTGAGTTTTAATGTGGATATTTTCCCTTAACCTTTCTTTTGGAATTATTTATTGATTTGTTTATTTTGATTGAAGTAGAGTTAGCTTACACTGTTGTGTCAGTTTCTGGTGTACAGCATCATGTTTCAGTCATACATATACATACATATATTCCTTTTCATATTCTTTTTCATTAAAGCTTACTATGAGATATTGAATATAGTTCCCTGAGCTATACAGTAGAAACTTGTTGTTTATTCCATCAACCTTTATCTTTAAGTTTATGAATCCTGTCTTTTGCTATCTCTAGTCTGGTATTGAACCCATCCGGTGAGTTAATATCAGACACTGTGTTTTTCTTAATTTCAGATACTTAATTTTTCTAGGCTGCCCATTTGATTTTTTTATATCGATTCTAATTCTCTTTTGAAATTCTCCATCTTTTCATCCATTTCCTTCCTTTTTAACCAGATAATCATTTAGTTTAAAGGTCTTGTATACTGAATCCAATAATCTGAATCTTCTGTGAGCCTGCATCTGTTGTATTTTTTTTCCTTTTGAATATTGGTTACATTTACTTGCAGCTTTTCTCATGTCTTAAGAATTTTTTAATTTTGTGCCAGACACAGTGGGTGAAAGGATCTTACTAGTTCTAGGTTACATCTTCCTCCAGAGACGATTTCCTTATTTTCCTCTGTTAGATAAATAACAGTGAGGTGCTGATCACCTTCACTCCATCAGAAATTGAATGTACAGGTTGCAAGTGTCTTTTTTTTTTTTTTCCTCCTGGACTTTTGATTGAAACCTTAGAGGATCTTTGTCTTCTTAGCGCTGAAAGACCGTGGGAGATTAAATTTTCCCCTTTGGCAGTCTTGGGCTTAGTCTCCTGTCCCCTTAATTTCAAATTCTTATGATTGTCTCAAGGAGAAAGCTGGTTATGTATTTGAGGCCACACTCCTACTTTGATAAAAACTTCATCTCCGATGCCCTGTGAAACTGGAGACTTCACTCTGGCTTTTTAGAAACCTTCAGCCTTAATAGCTCAGCTTCCCTCTCCCAGCTCCAGAACGGAACGAATGGCAGTATTTTCCATCTGTCACACTGGCTTTCGCATGTTCATCAAAAAGCTTTGCTGGTTTCTTTGCCTCAGTAGAAATCCTTTCTCCTGGTTAAGTCTCATCCATATGAGCCCAAAGTTCCCACAGGAAGATCAGTGATTATCTGCTCACCTCAGAAGGGCTCCCTTCATTTACTATTCTTTTTTAAAATATTTTTGTATTTTTTAAAAAAAATTTTATTGAAGTGTGGTTGATTTACAATGTTAGTTTCAAGTGTACAATTATATATATACACACACAAACATATATATACATATATTCTCAGATTCTTTTCCATTATCGATTACTATAAGAAATTGAATATAGCTCCCTGTGCTATACAGTAGGTCCTTATTGTTTATCTGCTTTATATATAGTAATGTTTATCTGTTAATCCCAAGTGCCTAATTGATCCCTCTCCTCTTTCCCCTTTGGTAACCATAGTTTATTTTCTGTGTCTGTCTATTTCTGGTTTGTAAATAACATTTTTATCTTTTTTGGAGTCCTTTATGGTCTAATGGAAGACTCATCCTTTTTTTTTTCTCCCTGCATGAAACATATAAAATGGGGTCTGCAATTTCAGAATGCATCATTTTCACGTCCTCATCTATTCTGCTCATGAGGTCTTCTGTTTAAACGTGAAACATTTTTCAGCTTCGTGATAAAAGTAATTTTGGTAGCAAGCACCTGCTGACTCATTCCAATCCTTCCAAAGGAGGCAAATGGGAATATATTAAACAATATGGTCCCCTTCAAAATAATTCCATTGCATTTGTTCAGTTTTTTCAGCTTTAATTTGTCTAGAAACCTTTTTGTAGGTAGAAGATGGTAATGGAGGTAGTTTCAGTTGATTTCAAGCTCTCTCAGATGGATTCCTTCTTGGATACATTTTCTTCTATTTTGTGTTAAAATGAGGCACGACTGTCATTACAGACCCTCCCGTTCGTGAGACGAATTTGCTGCAAAGAATTCTAGTACCATGAATAGGCAGCATCCATATGGTTTGCACATGTTAAAGGAGAGAAAGAGCCCCTCAAATGATTGAAATTGGAACCATTTCATTGTTAGGGAGCAGTTGTGTTGCTGACTTTTCTCTGAAGCTGTGTGAGACGTGGCTGGTGCCGAGAGCCCTGGGGCTAGTGGGAGCCCTGAGATCTAGTGTGAGCTCTGCCTGCCACAAGTCATTTGTCCCAAGAGACGCCTGTGTTCTCATCCTGAGGATGAGGATCTTGCCCTTTGGCTTCCAGTCGTTCCCCACTTGGAAATTAAGATTGTACTTGCATTTCAGTAAACTATATTGCAGGATCAATGAAAAGAATACGGCTATGCCAATTTCTTTTGACTCATGGATTTTCTGTTTGCGACACCAAAAGCTATGTGTCTCTCTCTAAGAAACAATAAAAAAAAAATAGTACCTTTGAGTTGTGAGTGCCTAGATTCAAATCCCAGGTTTATCGTTCATCTGCTTGGGGGCCTCGGGCACATCTTCAATGTCTATAAGCCTCAGTTTTCTCAATCGGAAAATGGGTAGAATAGGAGAGCAGCCTTACCTATTTCTCAGGGCTGTTGTGATGATTCACTAAAACTTCACTTCATGTGTGAAGGCTCTTTATAAACACTAAGGAGCTGTAAAAACGTCCATTATCATTAGGACTGGAATGACACCTTGTCAGCAGTAACCATCTGTTTGTTGTGGCTGTCACTGTCAGAAGTGAGATGGGAAAACAGCCCAAGGGTATTTAAATTATATCCACCTTGACTTTTGTTCCCCTTTCACTTTTTGTGGGGGGTGGGGGGTGGGAGGGAAGGGGTCTAGGTAAGCTGACACTGTATTCAAGGTGTAAGCTCTCTCTTTGAAGCCCTTGAAATGCAGAGCTGGTTGGGACGGTAGGATTATTTTCGCAAATCCTCCTCCTTTAAAGATGCAATTTAGAGACTTTAACTGACTTAAGGGAACAGAGCTGCTTCTAGGTAAAGCCCACAACTCGGACCAGTAAGTGTTTGCTCTCTGTTTAAACCTCGAGTTGGACAATTACTTCTACAATGTTGGTCAAGGAGCGAAATAAAGAGATTTCTTTTGCTTTCAAACACTGGGATTTTCCACTTCCTTTCTCCCTAACCTCCTGACATCGCTCACTTGTCTCCTGCCTCACAGCCCCCACTCCCATCCTGGTGGGTGGTGCCTCCCCCTACTTCAGAAGAGAGAGTTCTCCACCTCTCACCCAAAGCTGCTAACCCCCCCCCCAACAACAACATGTGCTTTTGATTCTGACCCCGTTTGCCTCCTCCGGGATTTATTCCAGCCCTTATCCTATCTGTGTCTTATCTTTCTTTCCCTTTCTGCTGGTTCTCTTTAGCCTGTGGAGGTACCCAAGCTTGTCATAGAATTTCTTGTTTTGTTTTTACTTTGTCCCACACACTACTTCTTTTCAGTACTTGGCTACTTGAAAGAGAAATGGGTAAGCCGTTTACTTTCATTCCTTTTCTTTTCCTTTTCTTTTCCTTTTTTCATTTTCTTTATTGTGGTAGAATACACAGGACGTAAAACTTGCTAGCTTGTACCATGTTTACGTTATACACGTCAGTGGTACTAAATACATCCATAGTGTCGCGCAACCATCACCAGCATCCGTCTCCAGGATGCTCTTCGTTTTGCAAAACTGAAACGCTACCACCATTAAACGGTAACTCCCCAGGGCCCTCTCCCCCAAGCCCCTGGCAACCGCCGTGCCCCTTACTGTCTATGTAATTTTTCCATGTATTCCTTACGCAAGGGTATGCAAGCACAGTGATGGGGGGGGGCTTGGTGGTAGCCCAGAAAAGTTCCCCGCCCTCCCTGTTGTCCTCTGTCTCCCTCTTGTTCCTCGTTTTCTTTCCTTTTTCTCACTCTCTGCCTCTCTCTTGCCCCCTGCTCCGCCCATTCCCCCAATGGTTGCAATCTGTTTGTTGGCCTCTCATGGGGACAACTTGGTCCCCAGCTCCTGGGCACTTCTTCCTCCTTTTGGCCTCTTTGATCCCTCCTCGGGATCTAGGCTGGCTTTCTTCCCCTCGTCTGATTTTTTTTTTTTTTTTTTTGGATGATGTCCTTCTGCAGGGCAATTCAGCAGCAACCCGGAGCCCCTCGCCCACTCTCCCTCCATCTCTGGTCTTCCAGCCGACATGGAGGGGGGCTGTTTCCTCGCACCCTTGACACACCCAGCTGAGCCATGCCTCCAGCCCCTTGCTTGTCTTCTTCATCCGCATTCTGCCCCAGTGCCTTCCTCAGGGAAGTCTTTACCAGCATCCTCAGCTGCAGCTCCACAGAACTTCGGCAGTCTCTCTAGCAGCCCCGATTTCAGTGCCAGTGGGATTTCCAGTTTTGTCCCCTGCCCCCCTCCGTGTTCAGAGAGTGCTTCCTGGGCAGGAACGCATTCGTTCATTCAAGTACACTTGCTATGTAGATAAGTGCTTTTCTGATTTAAGGGGCTGAATGTTGCTCAACCACAGGGAACATCAAGGTATAAAATCAGAAAAGAGAGGTGCACATTGTGCTGTGTTGTGGGAATCTGTGACATCAGCTAGTCAGTAAATCTTGAGTTATTTTACACCAAGTACCACAATGTACTAGGTTAGGTCGCATAATGGCCTTCCAAAGATGTCTGTGTCCTAATCTCTGAACCCTGTGAACATGTGAAATGGCAAAGGGGGAATTAAGGTTGCAGTTGGAATTTAAGAGTGCTCAGCTGACTTGAAAATAGAGAGATTATCCTGGATTATCTGGGTGGGCCCTCTGTAATCACAAGGGTCCTTAAAAGTGGTATGTACTGTAGGATCTCCTTAGAGCTAAAGTTCATGGACTGCTGCGGGCCTCAGATTGTCTTGAATATTGTTTTTGGTTAATGCTTCACTGATAAATTCTTTTCTATAACAGATATAATCATATCGGTTTTCTGTGATCTTTCTTAGCTGTAGTGAAAGAGAGGTCCTTCTGAGTCATGCGCTTTCTGCCTATCACCATATTGAATGTGCTAAATAATCCAAGAAATAGATATTAAGTCCTTTTTAGATGAGGAAACAGGCGCAGAGCGGTTAACTTACACAAGGTCACACTGCTAGTAACTGGTGACCCCGAGGGTTCACTGCACATAAAGAGAGAAATTCTGAGATGTGACAGCTTCCCTTTTTTGCAACGCATGCTTGTGATTTATACTAATTTTTAAGAAGCCTTGCCTTCAAATTTGAAAGTTGAGGATGAATTGGAATTTTATCAAAGCCGTATGACACTGTAACAGACGTAGACAACAGAGGACAAAAATTGACTGAAAGTTCACCAAAATCTTGATTATATTTTGATATATTTCCTTGGAGTCCTTTTGTTCCCATGCATATGAATGTCGTCCTTTCCCACAGCTATAATCATAGTCACATTGTACTTTTTGCATTTTACATTATGTATTTTTTCCTCTCATGTGTTTTTATTATCTTTAATAGGCGTAGATTGTTTCCAATTTTTGATTACAAGTAATACTGAAAGAACAGTTACTATCTGGGACATGCTGTTCTCTTGGCTGAGAGCAGGAACACAATCCAAACCATGCAACACAGTTAAAACCTCTGCTTGCAGGTGGTTGGTGACATATCTGCTCACATTTCAAAGTGTGATCAAAGTGTGTCCTGGGGCCAAACCCAGAGTCCGCCAGGTGGGCACACACACTTCTCCCCCATGACGGCCCATGACGGCCCACAGGTTGAGCAGCCCGATTTTAGAGAGGGAGAAGTAATTGGGAGTCATGATCCCATTTACTACCGGGAAGGGAAAAGAGAGGATTAAAACACAAAAATAGAAATAAATAAAAGCAGTAAATATAGACAGACTGGTGGGTTTTGAATCCAGATTCTGACCTCAAGCAGAGGCTCTGTCTGCAGGTGCTTCCTCTGAAGTGGAAAGATTTTAAAAAGTGATGTGTTGAAAGCATCACTTTGCCTGACATGGAATAAACTGCTAGTCAATGTTAGTTTCCTTTAAAGATGTAATTTTTTAAAAAATAAAGTATAGTCAGTTACAATGTGTCAATTTCTGGTGTACAACATAAAGTTTCAGTCATACAGATACATACATATATTCGTTTTCATATTCTTTTTCATTATAGGTTACTACAAGATAGTGAATATAGTTCCCTGGGCTATACAGCAGGACCTTGTTGTTTATCTATTTTATGTATAGTAGTTAGTACCATGTTACTGAATGAGCCATTTCAGTGCCCCTGTTTGGATGGAACTCGACTTTCTTGAGTTTTAACTCAAATATATACAGCCATTGTGGATTTTCTAGTCTTTAAAGAAAAGATCCGCCTCATTTGTGCATTAGTCTCCTTAAATTCCTTTAAAAAGTGCATAATTACTTTTGGTGGGAGCTAATTTTAAATTCCTGGTCCCTAGGAATCCCCAAGGGGTGAATATCAACATTTCCCCAATGATTATGTATTCTTTGTTACTTAAAGGGTGGTCCACGGGCCATCGGCCTCCCCAGCAACTGGGGGGCTTGTTAGAAATGCAGGACTTTGGGCTCCTCCCTTAGACTTATTGAATCAGAGTGTGCATTTCAGCAACATCCCCAGGGGATTCCTTTGTGTATTAGAAGCTGAATAGCACTGAGGTAGATGGTCCTTAGAAATGCTGTTTTAAAAGAAGTTTTCTTTTTGAATTATTTGCCTTTCAATTTGACCCCGATGAATACATCAATAATAATAATAATTAGGTAAAATTTAAAAAATTTATTGTATACCTCTTTATTTAAAATAGGCATAATTGGAACAGTAATTATTTAGAATCATTGTTTTTTTCCTTTTTAACTTCTAAGAAAAGCGATGTTATTTTATCTGGAAGTCTTGGATCTTGCTTACAAGCTATTGGGCCACGACATTTTGTTTGGCTTATTTGAATCTCGGAAGTCTCAGGTTTTTATGAGATGAAACTCAAGCAGTGTTACAAGTGATCTAACATGTAACATCTTGAGTCTTTGGAACAAAGTGATGATTCTTGAACTAAAGAATCTTTTGTGCTGCTTGTTCCTGTTCTTTGATGGTCATCTTGTCCTTGAGTTTCCTTACGTGTGGATTCTGTGTAGATATCAGCGGATCTAACTCACTGGAGGGAGGCGCTGAATGCAGTGGGGTTTAAAAATCCTTTACAAACTCAGATGCCCAACCTATGTGAAGTGTTTGCCTGGCTTTAGGGCAAATGTGCACCTGTGTTTGTCGATATAAATTTTATTGGAACTCAACCATGCCGTTTTACTTAATGGTCTGTGGCTGATTTCAACAACACAATGGCGGCAGAGGGACAGAGACTACATATGACCATTTATGGAAAAGATTTGTCAACCTCTGGTATCAATAATGAAAGATAGCTATTTGGATGTGTGTGAAATTCTTGAGCAAAGGTGTTGGAAGAGTCTTGATTCTTTAGATAAAAAAGGAGTCAATCTAACACTGATTAGGTTTTTATTTCTGTTCTTCCAAATTATCTGTTTGTGTTAGGGCTGACCATAGGTTAAATTAACTTTGCCACTTTTTGGACTTAACTTTAAGTCTTTCAACCACTCCTTTTCAGAGGACTGAAGACGGTGCTCTGACGCTGACTCTCCTACACAGTGCACTAGTTCATCAATGAACTGTGTATGTTTTTATATTTTTTGTGGATGTATGCTAGCTCTCTCCTGCAGCCCAGTGACTGTTTCCCTTCCAAACCTGCCAATCTCAGGCTCTTCCTTCCCTGGGGTGCCGCCTTGTGGTGGGCCGTGGGCCCTTCACTGACAAACTCCTGCACAACTTAGTCATCAAGGAAAGTGAATCAGCCACGGGGTGACTCATTGCAAACCCCGTTCCGGGGTAAGAAACCCCATTGTGTACCTAAGAGATCATGAATCATTAGACTGGGACGACCTGCTGGTGGATACAATTTGGAAAAAGTCCCCTATTATGATTCGAAACCCTTTTCCTCCTACTATAAATGGGCATAGAGTAAACATTAAAAAAATAAAAAGACATTTCTCATTAGGACTTTTGGGGATTTAATCTTAATTTACATTTTAGTTCAATTTCCTTAACGCTTTGTTCTATGTGGTTGTAGGTATATTTTTTAAAATACTATACATACTATATATACGTAAATACTTTTAAATAGTTAGATAATATTAAAAATAATATGCAAAGAACTGCATTATTCATTATCTGACTTTCCACTTAGTTCTAGATGAAATATGTTGACCACGCCACATCAGTCCACCAACATTCCATTGATTCAAATCACTACTGTAGTAACTGCCAAGTTCTTACGTTAAAGACTAGAATATTCTCAAAATTGGAAGAAAGATGATATCATTTATTTACAGTAATTTTTAAGTGATAAAATGCCTGTGTCTTAAAGAATCAATTGCTTAGATATGCTGCAATTAATGTCTTTAGCTCCAAAATACAGGAATTATGAGCAAAATTATGAACCAGATTATTCTTCCGTAGCTCTCACCAATCGAGTTGGATGAAGATGAGGAGAGATATGTTACTCATAAGAATTGACAGATCTGGGATACATTCAGCACAAATAGCACTTTAGAGATGTCTAAAACTATGGCGTTCAGCTAAATGTCCCCATAGTTTAAAGATATATTTGTTCCTGAATGTTGCCAAGGACCCGAGCGCTGTGAGCAGCTTGCAGTAGAGATCTGTGTGGTTGCTATGTGCAAAAGCCCTAGAATAAGCAAGCGGGAAATGATATCAGGGTGGGTAAATATTACTATGGTAACAACTAATTTTCTAGAGGAGAAATTTGGCAAAATAAAGCAAGAATCCCTAGGACTTGGGTAGAAATATATTTTGTACAAAATGGAGACTACCTCAAAAGAAAAGTCATGCTTTTGATTCCACTTTTTCTTAAGAACACTTTTATGACATGGAATCATTTACAATGTGACATTTTGAGTGGCTTGCTAATGCCCTGTTGGGTTTGGATAAAATCACAAGAGAAGGTGCAGAGCCCTGAGAGAAATCAGCGTCATTCCATTTTTCCATTTATTTTTCTTAGCATGACAGTACCAAAATATGCTCTTCACATGAAATACGTTGTTCTAGAGGAGGTAATTTTATTTTTTCTAATTCTGTTATCTCAGCTTACTCTTTTTTTTAATAATTAAAATTATTATTTTTATATTGAGTTATAGTCAGTTTACAGTGTTGTGTCAATTTCTGGTGCACAGCACATCAGCTGACTCTCTTGATCATGAAATTCTTTAAATACAGCCTGGATCTCTCGCTCTTACTTTTTTTTAGAGGAGGCACTAGGGATTGAACCCAGGACCTCGTGCATGCTAAGCACGTGCTCTACCACTGAGCTATATATATACCCTCCCCCAGTCTGGATCTCTTGAGTTGCTTCTCACTTGACTTTTCTTTCATATTTCAGTAGGATAGAAAAAATGCCCACATAATTATTAAAGCCATTTTTTGATCACTAAGTACTGACAGTTTCTTCATCTTTTCTTCTATTGTGGTGGTCTCATCCCCTAGCTACACCTGGAGTCTTAAGCTTGTACAAAATATAGATGCCTGTGCTTGGTCTCAAATTTCTGATTGCATTGATTTGAGATTGGGCATGTCCGTGTGTGTGTGTGTGTGTTAAACTACTCATGAGATTGTAATGTGCAGTCAGGCTTGAGAATTCCTGTTCTAGACCCTTAGCAAATCCTTAACAGTTAACCACCATCATACTGATGATCTGTAAAATGCTGTAAAAGATGTTAAATTGCGGTGGATGCAGCTGGTTATAACTAGAGTGTCTGGTGGTCTCAGAGCTCTCTGCAGCTCTGAGTTTCTGGGGTTCTAATCCCTGTACCGTGGGAGATGTCTCGTTAATGGCTGCGTTAGCCAACTCATTTGAGACACTTAGCAAGGAAACACCTTTGTGAGGAAGGAGACCTAATCTGGTGGGGTGAGAAATCAGAGTTAAGTGGTAGCTTCACTCAGCAGAATGATGGTCCCACCATTCTGCGCTGAAGACGTTCCATGAAACGATCCCATGAGATTGGTTTTATTCCATTTGGACAACTCGGGACACGGAGGCTGAAAGAGGATACCTGAATAGGAGGTGCCAGGGCCAGGATTTGCAGGCAGATCTGTTGGTCTCTTAGATAATATTCTTTTTGCATCTTATCACACTGATTCTCACATGTTGCTTGAATCTCCCATGGCCTTAGTTGCTTGGGCTGTGAATGTAGAAATAAGGACAAGAAAGCTCACGGGCAACTCATGCTGCCACAGTGAATACCTATGTGTTTGAACATCTTTGGACCAATGTGAATGCTCATTGATGGGCGACATAGAGATCCTTAGTGTCTTCAGCCTGTGAAGGCTCTTTATTACTTTTATGGAAAAGTTATACTGTGATCATCTACTATATACACGTAAAAGGGGTTCTCACAATTCTTTCCGGAAAAGAACTATTGGCGTAGCCTCCTGAAGTCTTATTTATTGAATGTGTTAAATGTAATTTATTGAGAGTTCTGTTAAACTTGTCATCTAATAATGATTTCAAGTGAAGTAGTTCCTGGTGGTCAATTTTTATTAACCGAATGACTGGTAATGTCTTTGCTCAGAACTTCATATGTCAGTTTAAGACTGTAAACTTATTAATAAAAACGGGAAGATACCCCCTCCTTCCAGTTATAGCAAAGATAATTACAAAAGCAATTTCCATTTACTGACCTTCTATTATGTGACAAGACACTGTAGATATATTCTCTCTAATCGGGAGTTAAGTGGAATTCTTATTTTGCAGTAGAGAGGACTGGACTTAGCTAAAAAAGACTTTCCCCATACTGCAGTGCTAGTGAGCGGTAGAGCTAAGACTGAAACCCAAGTCTTCTGACTCTAGAAGATCTTGCTAGGGAGACTGTTCCTCTGTTTACTCTGTTTAAAAAAAAAAATAATGACATTTCACTAAATTTCTTCAGTGATTGTTCCCAATTGGGATTCTGCTTCCACCCTCCCACCCCCTGTCTTGTAGCTGCTTCCATGGGGATTTTTAAAAACCTTTTCTGCATGTATGCACATGTATGAAATGCACTCTACATACAGAAATGTGGTTTTAGGTGCGCAGCTGAAAGAAATATTGTCAGCGAGCTCCCATCTCTCCACCACCAAGGCCAAGAATTGGAATGGTCCCAGGACCTCAGAAGCCTTGTCTTTCCCCTTCCAGTCAGTGTCCTTTGCTCCCAGAGGTATCCTGACTCTATGCAAACCTTATTTTGCTTTTTAATTTTCTACCTAAATATTTATCCCCAGATGATGCAGTTTCGCCGATTTTTGAGCTTTATGTAAATGGATTAATATACTACATACTCTTGCATCTGGCTTTATTTGTTCAACATATTCATTGATGTCGTTTTCTGCATAATGATCTTACACATATTTTGTTAGATTTAGTCCCATGTATTTGTTTGATATTATCAAAATGGCATATTTTTAAACATTTTATTTATAACAATTGCTGATATATACACATAAATTCTATTTTATTTTTTTAACAAATTTTATTTTTGAGCTTTGATGTTATAGTCATCAATCTTGCTAAAAACCCTTTATAATTGTAATAATAGTGATCCCTTTGGTTTTTCTATGAATATAATCTTCTCATCTGTAAATATTAACTCTTTCTTTTTAATCTTTCTTTTTTCTGCCTTATTGCCATGGCCAAGACCTCTAGTGCACTGTCGAGTAGAAGAGATGACAGTGGATGTCCTGTCTCATTCCCTTTTCTAAAAGGGACTGCTTTTGATGTATCATCATTAAGTATTATGTTTATTGTAGTTTTTTGGTATGTATCTTTGTTTAGAATAGGAATTTTCCGCCTGTTGCTTATGTTTTAGATCATTAATAGATGTCACTTTTTCTACATCTATTGAGATGAGAAGATTTTTCTCCTTTAATGTATTAATATGGTCAATTATATTGACTGATTTAAAAAATTATTTTAAACTGAGTGTGGATTCCATATTTAAATTCAATTTGATCAGGGTATATTATTCTTTTAAAATAATGTGGATTTTGTGTGCCAGGATTTTCTTTAAGATTTTTGCATCTGTGATCATGAGTGAGATTGGTTTTCACTTCTTGTTTAGTTCTAGTTGTGTTTTTATGTTTGGCTCAATCTAGACTCCAAGCTGTGGATAATGCCTTTTGCTCTGTTCTGTGACAAGGTTTGTATCGTTTATCCATAAATCTTTGTGTTAAGTGTTACTGCTTTCTTCAAGTTTTGGTAGAACTTGCTGGTACAGCCATCTGCACATGCAGTTTATTTTTTACCATGAGAAGGTTTTAAATTACAAATTCAGTTTCTTAAAGCACTGTTCAGGTTTTATATTTCTTGTGACCATTTTGATAAATTCTAGTTTTTGAGACTTTTTCCAATTTATCCAAAATTTTAAACTTTTTGGAATAAGGTTGATTGAAATATACTCTTTAATTATCTTGATTGTCTGTAGTTATGTCTCTTTCTCTATTTTATTCATCAGTCTTTATCAAAGGCCTGGCATGTTTATTAATCTTCTCAAACAGCCAACTTACACGTTTGTGGATCATCACTATTTTATGCTTTTTTTCTACTTTATTTTTGCCCTTATTTATATTTCTTCCTTGTGCTTTCTTAGTTTATTTTGCTTTGAATGTCTTGAGATACATACTTAGCTTGGTCATTTTTAGCTGTTCTTATTTTTAACATATATATTTCTTATTCTAAGCAGCTTTGGCTCCATTCCCACAAGTTTAATGTGCAGGATATTTGTTATTCAGTTTAAAATATTTCATGTGGGTATTTGTTTCTTTGACCCATGAGTTACTTAGATATGTTATTTACTTTTTAAACACTTTGGGGTGTTAATTATGCTGGACAAACATCATTTCTATTTCATTTAGTTCCGCTAGTGATAGGGTTTTTTTTTTTTTCCAGCTTTTGTTATTCGGAAAGTGTCTTTCTCACCTTCATTTTTGATAGATATGTTCACCACTTTTGGGATTCTAGGTTGGAACTATTCTATTCATATTGTTTCTTTTAGCACTTTGGAGATACCACTTCACTGTCTTCTGACTTCAGTGATTTTTTTGGTGAGGGGTAGTCAGCTGTCAGTCTTAATTGTTGCTCCTTTGAATGTAATTTGCTTTTATTTCCCTCTGGCTACTTTAAAAATTTTTTTCTGCATCTTTAGTCTTCTGCATTTTTACTATGATGTGCTAAAACATAGATTTCATTTATCTTTTGGGCGTTTATTAGGATTTCTGGAATCTGAGAATGATACCCTTAGTGAATTTTGGAAAATTCTCAGCCATTGTTTTTGTACATTGTTTCTAGCTCATTTTTTTCATTCCTCCCTATCCGATGAAATACGTGTTAAATATTCTCCAAAAAAAAAAAAAATAGTGGCTTAAAGCAGCAACCATTCCATTCTTTCTCATGGTTCTGTGGGTAGACTAGGGCTCAGCTGGGTGATTCTTCTGCTGGTCTTGCTGAGGATCTGTCACGAGGCTACAGTTAGAAGACAGCTGGGACAAACACTGAAGATGCCTTCACTTACATGTCTGGTGCCCTTGATGGGGACATCTGGAAGTTGGTGTCAACGGGGATGACAGGACATCTTAGTCTCAGGATTCTGTCTTCCTCTGGCCTCTCATTGTGGCCTCTCCACGTGGTCTCTGCAGCGGGGCAGCTGGGCTTCTTACATGGTGACTCAGGGCTCCCCAAAGAGGGCTTCTAGGAAAGTGGAAGCTGCCAGGCTCTCTTAAGACACAAACCCAGAACTGGCATAGTTATCATTTTTTTTTGTTGTTATATAGAATCTTCTTTTAAAATTTTAGTATAGTCAGTTTACAACGTTGTGTCAATTTCTGGTGTACAGCATAATGTTTCAGTCATATGTATATATTCTGTTTCATATTCTTTTCCATTATAGTTTACTACAAGATATTGAACAGAGTTCCCTGCGCTGTACAGTAGGACCTTGTTGTTTATCTATTTTATATATAGTAGTTAGTATCTGCAAATCTCGAACTCCCAATTTACCCCTTCTCGCCCCCTTACCCCCTGGTATCCATAAGTTTGTTTTCTATGTCTGTGAGTCTGTTTCTGTTTTGTAAATAAGTTCATTTGTGTCTTTTTTTTTTTATTCCACATATGGATGATATCATATGATATTTTTCTTTCTTTTTCTGGCTTATTAGTTATCACTTTTGCTCTGTTCCTTTAGTTAAAGATAACTGAAGCTTTAGTTAAAGCTAACTTAGATTTAATGTGGGAGGGGATTATACAAGTTCATGAGTACTGGGAAGCATGGTTCATTGTATGTCCCTGTCTTTGAGACTTGCTACCATATTGTTCATCCCTGTCCTTTTGTTCATCCTAGTGCCTCTCTGTAGTTCATTCCAAATACCTTTTTTCCCCAGACTTATCTTTCATTTCACTAATTCTTTCTTCATCCGTTGAGTTTCTAATTTTGCAAAAATTGTATTTCTGGGTCTAGAATGGATATTTTCTTCTTTTTTCAAATCTGTATCATTAAAAAAAAGTTTCCAGTTTCCTACTGAAAGTTTTTGAGTCTGGCTTTTTGTTCTTGAATATGTTTTAAGTGTAGTTTTTTATACTCCAGTTCTGACAATTCTAATATTTGGAGTCTTGGGGTTTCCCCCTCCCCGCTGTGTCTTGTTGAGCTCTGCTGACTTTTTCTTGCTCACGGTTTCTTTTCTTCTTGCATAAGTGATTATCTTTGGTTGTGTCCAGATACTATGTTTGAAAAGTTGGAAGTTTTATGCCTCTAGAGAATGTTTCTTTCTTTTTTTTTTTTTTTTGGTCAGATGCCTGAAGGTAGCTCTCTGGAATCGTCTTAGTCTAGGTTATCTGAGCCACCCCAACGAATTGAAGCTTGGCTGTAAGTCCACATGAGGGCTGGTTACTTTCTGTTCACTTTATTTTTTCATCCCAAAATGAAGTGACTTACTCTTGGTGGGTCCCACCTTCCGTTTTTTTCTCCCCCAGAGCCATCAGAAGTAACCTTCATCCACTCATGTTCCTAGGGTATCCGCAAACATACCCCAGGCAAAAATAGCCCTATACATACTCTTCCATCCACTTCCAGACTTGGTATTCAGTTGTTCCTCACCATCTTGATAGCTCTTTGATACCTTTTAAGATGTTCTCCTTTGCTCAACTTCTTTAGTTATCTTCAGTGGGAGTGTTGGCCCCAATTATTTGATCTCTCATCACTGAAAGTCAAAGTTGCTATAGTTTTTAGGATGGATTTACCTTTCAGTCTTTATTCCTTATGTTTTATATGCATTCTTTATACTCAGAAGTAATACATATATTAATGCTGATCATGGAGGACCAACTTGTTATAGCCCTAGTTTAATCTCTGTTCTGGTCAGGGTTGGCTTCCTCTGTCCTGCCTCTCTTTAAATTATTTTACAATCGTAGCCCGTTAGAACAGCCTCGTGACTGTGTAAGCCATTGCTTTTCATTATGTGGCTCATGCGCCTCCAGATAATCTGTGGGAAGTTATTTAAAAATGATCTGGTCTAACGACTGCATTTTTCATACAAGCAAATGTAGAACAAGGATGGTTGAATTTAAAGTTGTGACTTAATTAAATATAGTTACACTGGGTATGATTAAGTGTATAAATGCCTATTTGTAAATTTGTCTAGTCTGTTGTATTACAGTATTCTAATTTGTTTGGAAATGGGGGCTCATACCTTAAAGAAAATGACCTGAGTTATGTGTAATAGCACTCAAGGTGACCTTTACTTAGGCAAATTAACTGAGCTTTACTTTTTTTTCCTAGCACCTTTCAGATTCTTAATAAGTTGTCCATTTGGATTTGAAAGAGGAGGTGTGTTTCTTGCCATGAAACTAGCCTTGTTGGGTTGCTGGGAAATACAGATGAAACAAAAGTGAAAGTACATCTCTGTAGTGAGGTGATCATTTGGCAGCCCTACTCATGGAAGATCACTCTTAAATCCTACCAATTGGCCAGCTCCAGAGACCCAAACTCCTGTTCTGACAGCATCTCTTTGTGATGTTCGTTCAGGCTGTGGCTGGAATGTCTTGAGAACAGAGTTAACTTCAGACTAGAATTACCTAAAAGTTCCACAGACCAGTAGGGTTTTTTTTTTTTTTTTAATTGGGATTTTTATAGATTGCTTCTTACTTACTCTAGTTGTTTAGTTGTTTTCCATTTTAACTTTATTAGAAACGTACTAAATTTGTTACTGTTTTATTTTATTTTACTTTATTTTATTTTATATTATTGTACTTCCCAGCTCCTTATGGCTTGGTGGGGTCATGCAGTTGGTTGTGGCCCAAAGAGTTATGTTTAGTAACACATGGCATTTCTGGGCTGTAGCACTGAACTGTTAGCAGGAAAAGCTTCAAAATCATTTTCCCCTCAGCCATGGTGAATGGTAATAGTCCAGAAATTGACCACACATCAATTTCTATATCCCCGAGTACGTATAACACCAAGCAGAGCTCCTAGCTGGCCGGTGTGGACATCTAGTGTCCTTGGTGGTTTGAAGTTATTGCTGTAGCATTAGCTAGCCGATCCCAACTGATACAGGCACAAATGTAGATCAGAGGACAGATGTAATGGTGAGGGCGTGTGGAAAGTCTGTTATGATTGTGCCGGTATTTAAGTGAAATTGGAAGCTGAGTGTGAGGTGGGTGAGGAGGCACTGGGGATTTGAAGAGAGAGCAAAGGGGATGAAATAGTCATTTGGGAGAATCTGAGAGTCATTGGACCAGCAAAATTCATCATGATTATCAGAGGTTGGTGACCATGAATAAGGTTTGTGCCGGAGTGGGTGTGTCTTTCCTCCAGCAGTGTAGTGGGCACAGACATGGTGTAGGCAAAAAATTGGATCTAAGGCTGTGTTAGGTCTTGCCAGGCGAGGATGACAAAGGGAGAGAGTGGAATTTCTTGAAATCATGAGCTTTGGAAAATGTGTAGTTTCCTGTGAGTGTAGCCATTTCAGAAAGGAAGGCCGGGTGAATAAAAGTTTGCCCTGCTTTTTTTGCTTCATCGACTTGAGTTACTGTTCTTAGAAATGTGTCTCCTTAAGTCACTTTTCTATTTCAGAGACATGGATGATGTAGTTAGCATTTAGAGTAGTAAGGGAGTAAAGACTGGTTTGCTAGAATGATGCAGGAACGTTGGTTCATGGAGTCACAGTTGCCTGTAATGCCTGAACACTCCGTCTATGCATGAATTATTCATTTTACTGCCTTTGTTATAATGGCCACAGTGTTCAGTCTCTAAGATGGTCTTGTGATACATCCTTCTCTTTGCTAAAACGCTGCTTATCAGCAGTCTCATTTGATTTAGAAGCCAATTCAGCATACCACGCATGCCATCCAAGAAGAACGTCAGGCTTCTTCCTGCTATGGAAATGTCACGCATGCTGAAAATGACAAAGTTTGTCGCAAGCAGTGCTTTCAAGTGTTTTCTAATCATTCTGCTAGCATCTTCGAAGCAATTTAATTTGAGAGTTTTCATTTTCAATCAGAAAAAAAAATCACTTAAATATTTGTTCTGGTTTTTTTTTTAATATCAAAATATGGAGTTGGAGATTTAGAATATATCCAAAATATAGTGAAGGCAGTGGGTATTTTTTTTTTAATTGTGGTAAAAAAAAAAACCCAAAAAAAAAACAACCCTGGCATAAATTTGACCACTTTAACCTTTTTTTAAACATGTTGTACTGTGGTGTTAACTATAGTCACGTTGTTGTGCAACAGATCTTTAGAACTTTTTCATCTTGCAAAACTGAAAGTCTGTACCTATTAAACATCTCTCTTCTCCCTGCCAACCCCACCCCCCAGCCCCAGCCGCCACCATTCTACTTTCTGTTTCTAACAGTTTGACTACATAGATGGAATCATGCAGTATTTCTTTTTGTGACTGGCTCGCCTGGTTTATAGCATCATGTCCTCAAGGTTCAGCCATGTTTGTAGCATATGACAGGATTTCCTTCTTTTATAGGGCTGAATAATATTTCATCGCACGTAGACACCACATCTTCTTCATCCACTTACCTGTGGAAGTCGTGTGTCTTTTTTGTAAAGTGTTCTGATGCAAGCTCTTCTTGGAAGTTAAAGCAACCTAACCACAGAGGACCTCGAGGACTCAAATCCCAGTCACGTGTGGTAAGAATTCGAATTTTTCTTTGTGATATTTAGCGTCAGACTTGGACTTCCATACTCGCCAAACCTGGCATTGCCTCACCTCGAATTCTAGCACAAGTGGTTTGGGTTCCCACTTCCCCCAACACCTCCCTCTTGGTTTCCCCTACTCCTGCCCAGCCCTCTTGGAATTACAGTCCCTCGGACTGTCCCTTAAGGGACAGGGTGCCTGGGAGGCGGGACACTCTGAACTACTGGAGGGCGTCATAAACCATGGCATTTTCTCCTCAAACTGTCTGTGTTTCACGCCAGTGTCTAGAGGGAAGAGATAAGGGGACCGGGGCAGGGCAGGAAGGGTTGACCTATGAGATCATGAGGGTTAATAATGGGGTTTCACCCCGGACTCTGGGCTTTTCTCATAGATGAGCGGCTCTGTGGATTTCAGCCCCAAGCTCAGAGTCGAAGCAACTCTGGCCCAAGCCGAACCACACAAACAATACCCTCTGTGCTCTGGGTCGAGTCTCAGTGTTGCCGGAGGACCAGAGGACAAAAGTTTTGACTAGGAGGAACCCGTGGTTTGGGAGGCTAAATCACACAGTGTGACTTTCACCACACTTCTTCTTAGCTCCGGTTCTTCCTCTGAGCAAAATGATGAGGCGGATGGGGAGGCTGGGTTTGGATTGTGGCTGGGGTCCTTGTCCTCAGGGATGCTGTCGAGTCGGGAGTTTCCTGTCCTTGGCAAGCACGAGCTGTGAGAATGAGCCTTTTTTTCCTCCCTCCCTGGCCCTGATTTTTGGATAAGGGTGAGGCGCAACAGAGGATGGGAGAGTCCCTTCTTTTTCTTTGCCCTGTGAGTTGCTGGGACCTACGCGTAGAGCGTGTGGTCCTCACTGTGTATCATCAAAAAATGTCCCGGTCCTTCCTGGTCTCGGGACTGGGGTTGTGGGGGAGACTTGCCTTTTTCTCTGCTTCTTCTTGGATTTCCTCCAAGGAAAGCTAGGCAGGGTGCTGCTGGCTGGGTGAGGGGAGAAGCAAAGCTTAGGGAAATGGCCAGCGGCTTTTGGAGAAACCTAAGGTGTCTGGGGAAACGCTTATGTGCCTGGCATGTGGCTACCTGGAGACACCAGACCCTCTGGCACTTCAGGGATGGAGCCTGAGGATGTGGGGCAGGTGGGGCGGTCCTGCGGCAGGGACAGCTGGTTCTGTCTTGCCTCCCAGGGCAGCGTGCCGGGGAGGAGGGGCACACTCCAGCCCTGCCAAGTGGCAGGGCAGTCAGCTGATTCTCAGGCTTGAGTCAAGTGAGGGCCCTGACAGATCTGGCCCCTGCAGTGAGGGCTCTGCGTTAAGAGCCAGAGGGAAGCCAACGGCTTTCTGCCTTGTGGATGCCAGTTGGGCGGTACAAAGAAATAGTTGAAAAGATCTTTAGCAAGTCATTTTGTGGATGTGTATGGCTTCCAAGAGATAAATTTACATCAGTGAATTTTGTCCCCTCACATTTTTAATGAAAATCTCCAAGTCTGTAGCAAAGTTGAAAGAATTTTACAGTGAACACTAGTATTTTAAGATACTTGCTTTATCAAATATCTAACCATCTAGTTGTTCATCGAGTCGTCCATTAACCCATCTCATTTTCTGATGCATTAAAAAAAAAAAAAGACACCCATCAGTGTTTCTGCATTCTAAGTTCAGTATTTCTTTTTCAATGTTTTTTTTTCCTTCTGAGATCAAATTGACATACAATGAAATGTACAAATCTTGTGTAAAGTGCTGTTTTTTCTGTCATTTTCACAAAACCAAACTTTTTCTTTTGGACAGAATTGAACTGCTGGCTAGCCACAGAATTTCCATAAATGATTTAAGAAGTGAAGTTTTGCAAGTAGTTGGGAACCATAGCATATGACGAGCATATTGGAAAGATGATGCTCACTGTAACATGAACCCTGGCCCTTCTCTTGCTTCCCTTCCCCTCTCTTCCATCCCCTCCACACACAGGAGAGAGGAAAAAAGGAAAGCAATTAATTGGTGAAGATTTTTTTTTTTTTTAGGATGCTCCACAGTGAAGGGTGAGCTCAAAAGCAACTTCTAGTTTTTGCCATTTGCATGTTGGCAACCACTTTCTTATACTTTTCCGTTTCTTAAGAAATTCAATGAGAACGTCTAGTCACAATATTTCATAACAAACAAAAAAACTGTTCCTCGATTCAGTATAGCCATTTTATAAAGTCCAAATAGCTAATTCCGTGGCAGTTCATGATGGTGTGTGTCCACGTAGAATTAAATGTCCCTGTGAAGTGGTGGATTATTTTAATATGCGAAGGTGCATTTGTCATGCTCGTTAGGAAAATGGGCGATGCAGATGTTGATTTCTGTTTATTACTGATTCACTGGGGAATCCTTCCTTGTAACGTTTGTTTTAATTGTCCATACACCACGGCTGTGCTAAGCTGCTTGAATGATGGAAAAGAAGCTACTCAGATAGGACAAGAATTTGCTGTGGGTGTGTGTGATGTCCCGCCTTTAAAAGGGGAAATGGAGGAGATTTGGTTTTGCACGTAATTTAGTGTGTGTGTCCAAATGCCAGATGCTGTGGGTTAAAGAGACATCTGTAAGGACAGAATGTCTAGGGGGAGCCTACTGTCTGCTCAGGAAGAGGGGATGTAGGTACATAATAGGTCAGGAAGGATTTAAGGCAGTAAAGTGTAGCATGAATTCAAAGAGCATGCAGTGGCTGGCAGCTGCAGTGGTTAGGGGAGGGTTCTAGGGGAGCACGTGCTTTGCAATGGTTGGGTGTGGATGGAGCGAGGAAGGGGCGGGGGCTTTGAAGGTCTCTGAATGGCTCACAGCAGAGATGCGTTTTCCCTCAATGCAGCATAAATTGATGGCAGATAAGGTTGAAAAGATAAGTTGGGGCGATTACATCAGGCCTTAATTGACAGATAATTTTAAAAGACCAGAACAGTCCGAAATTTCCTGGATTATTTTCCACTCCCCTCCTGGGATTAACAGAAATCTTAGCAGACAAGGGTCTTTTTGTCAAAAGAAGGAATGGTGTCCATTTACCGCCGTGTTGTCTGAATAAAGAATTTGTGTGAACTATTTCTAAATAGGTTGATGAGAAATGATGGTCAAACAAACATATATGACTTGAATTTTTCATCCTAAAGTTTAAAATGTAGGTGTCACCTTTTCACGAGAAGAAATGTGACCATGTACGCCTTTTATTGATGGGGATATGGTCACTGTTTAAACCACAAACGAACTCAAAATGCCCAGCAGCATTCCTTGTGTCCAGTTACTCATCTTTTAAATGTTGCAAAATACTGAAGGGATAGGAAAACCAGAAAGGGCGGGGGGAGTTGGTGGTTTAAAAAATATAGTGACTAACTGACTTGTCCTGACTAATACCAGTGAACTCATAATGAGTAACAATAGTGAATTTAGAAGGGCTATAAGTAGAAGGGGAACTATTTAAAGATTGCTATAATACAGAAGGCAGCTGAATTGGTCGCAAGGAAGGATTCCCTCTGGGAAATATGGAAGTAGTTCATTTCACCCCTACAAAGTTCTGTTTCTCCAAAGGAGTCATCTTAGGGAAATTAGACCGAGTTCTTTCAAATATGGCTCCTTTTCCACTTGCTTCCTGGGGGGGAATTCTTGGCAGATGAACTTGCTTGGGGTTTTGCATGGAAGAAATGCCATAGGTGTCCGGTGGGAAGCAAGAACAAGCAATTGATTTCAGAAAGCTTGGTTGGTGGTGCCTGTAAACTGGAAACAAAAAGGTTCGTTTGAATTTATTTTCTTGGTGTCTGTTTCTAATCATGGTAGAAAAGTATAAGAACTGACAAACCATCTTTTTTATAAACATAGAGGCTATCTTTTTTTTTTTAAATGAATGCTTATAGGCTATAAATAGAGCAAAAATACAACTGGCCAAAATGTGCAAAGACATGTGGAATTTCCAGTTATGTGAGTGTTGATCAGAAAATATTTTCATTCTGGTTGAAAACAGTTTGAAATGTTCATTTATTTTCCTTGAAACTCTTTTTCCCAGCAGTATTTGACCCTAAGCCAGATAAGGGGATTTGCCGTCTATCATAGCGTCTGTTTTATTTCTGTTGACATTGATTATTGAGTGGTCTCTTGTCCTCATTTGACTTAAACTCCCCAAGGACAAGGACACCACGTGGGTTATTATTGTCATACCAGCGCCCACCTAACCCAGTGTCTAGCATATAGCAGGCGCTTATTATTGGATCAAAGAAATAACTTAGAACAACATGGATCACACATTAAAGATGGATTCATCTGGCTGTGTCTTGGGGATTATGATGTCATAATTTTTTTTTTCTAGAAAAAGGTATCAAAGAGCTACACCTAGGGCACGGCTGGATATTCAGTTTTGAGCTCAAATCTTTAAATGAGCTTATTTTCCCATTTTTTTCTGCTGTTTTGTTTTTTCTCACTTGAGATTTCCAAGGACTTGGGTCACTCTTTAATTTTATATTCTCTATATAAAATGTATATGAAATATAAATATATTCCACATACGTATGGAAGATAATCTCAAGTTCTATTCATTTGGGTAAGGCTTTGGATAAATAAGTAATGTTCCCCTTTTAGTATGATACAGAAGTAAGAAAATTAACTCGAAAGTACATGAATTTGAATGGCAGGAATAGGAAAGAGAAAGCCTCAGGTTTCCTTGGTGAGGATATTATCTAAAGTTCTTTGAACAATTAATTAAATGGAATATTTATTTAAATAAATGTGAGCCCACAGGCAAGTTGATGAGCAGTTTTGCTTTTTTCCTAAAGAAATCTAATGGTTTAGAAATAGTGAATTGAAATTTTTATTAAAGCATGTATCCTGAGGTCCCCTCGGTGTAATGTCTTCAATGTGAAAAGGTATATGGTTGCATTTAAAATTGGAGCTAATTTAAGTAATTTTATCTTAAATTTAACAGACCCATTTTCCAGACTTACAGGTGGTAAGTTTAGAGCACCAGAAAAGCTATACTGTAGTGCTTCGCGTTATATTTAGGGAAAATTTCATCCACAAATTTTGCAATCACAATTGCAGCAAATTGTTTTAAAAGGGAAGAGTTTTTAAGATGGAGTTTAGTTATTACATTCTATGCTTTATAGGTTTTGTTGGTACATGAGAATGAGAAACGCATGCAGAGAGAGGGATTCCTATGGACCTTTCAATTTAAGAATTGCAGCGGCATGACCCCTTAATCCAAATTGAGGGCATCTCCTTGTTTTTATGTCTTCTGCTTTTGGCTAGGGCCAGGCATAAATAAGTAGATATTGTCTCGCTTATGTAGAATCACTGTTTCCAGTTTATTCCATAGTGCGATAAATGCTTATTCTAGAAAATTCAGAGATTGAATGTTTTCCAACCTTATCTAAGTTTCGAACTTTGGAAATAGGTTAGTAAACAGCATGAGTCTCTTTTCATTTTGACATATAAGCGCCTCCGAATGGTTTTTAATCCTTAAAAAAAAAAAATTCACATGAGTGATGTTCTAAATAGCTTTCCTAAAATGAAACTTCAGAAGGGAATGGCACCCGGCGTCGTGGGTTTATTAGAGCTTCTCAGCAGAGAGCAGTGGCAGACTAAGGAGTGTGGACGGCAGGGATGTTTCACAAGGAGGATATTGAATGGACCAGGAAATGCTGCAGATAAAGAAGATTGGAGTACGGATGGCAAACCATACTGGCACCAGGTAGATTCTTAGCTATTTGGTTTTAACTTAAAAAGGAGCCTAGGTTTTAACTTTCATATAAAAAAAAAAAGGAATCTAGAATAGCTATCCTTTCCTTTAAGCAGGAAAGCTCAGGGAGGTGTTGAACAGCATCAGAGTCATGGAAACAAAGCGGACTGCCGTTCGCTCCCTCTTCAAAGTTGCTTTCCAGATCTCAGGCACTTTTCAAGTGTGCAGGAGGAGGCGAAGGTTTTCCTGTCGGTCACCGGCCAAGATAATCAGTTGCCACGGACGCTATAGATAGATGAGGTGGCACAAAGTAAGGGCTTGAGAAATGCGTTGAAAGACCAAATTCACAAATCTCTGAAAATTTCTAGAATGATAATGAAGCTTGAATCCCAAAAGAAGACATTTCCAGCAAAGAAAGCAAACCTTGTTTTATGCGGGGAATCACAGCATAGAATCTGTTATACAAAGATATACTGGGCACCATGCCCAGTAGATCTATAAAATGAGCTCAGGAAACATTTCTGTCAGGTGATGGGTGGTAGACAGGTGAAGAGAGGTCTCCGGTCACTGAAGAAAATAGGGTGCCATCTAGTGGAATCATTTCATTAGTGGAATCAAAGGGTATGTAATGCCTTAAACACTATTTTAGAAGCTTTAAGTTCTTAAGAAAACTTGTAACATTGTTTTCCTTTCTCACTGTTATCTTAAATTCTTTTTGTCTTCACACTTCTTAAACGTTTTATTTTGAACTAATCTTACATTTGTAGAAGAGTTGCAAAAATAGTACAGAGAGGTCTCATTTACCCATCACCCAGCTCCCTCAATCTTCCATGAACAGTTAACCAAGACCGGGAAATGAACACTGGTGCAAAACTCCTCGTTAAACTCCAGACTTTGATTCACATTTCACCAGTTTTTTCCATTTATGTCCTTCTGTTCCAGGATCCCATCCCGCAGTGCTTTTAGTCATCATATCTCTTTTATAGTCTCCAATCTGAGACGGTTCCTCAGTTCAAAGAGTATTTATTAAAAACATGTCTCTAGAGATCATGGCTGTTGTAAAACACATCTGATTATACAGGAGATAGACAATTAAAAGGTAGTTATAAAATATGAATTGTCATCTACAAATATTTATCCTGCTTAGACAATTTCATCCCCCCGATCCTTTAAAATAGCTTTTTGTATTTGCAAAGTACTTTATAAGTTCTACTTGTTCTGAAAAGTAGAGGCAGGAACTAATCTTTGACAGTTTTCTCATTTTACTTAGAAAGGAAATTAAGCCATAGGGAAGTTTTATATTTTGCCTTAATTGGAACAGCAGTCTCATGTACACTGGCAGGTAGGAAAAAAAAAAGAGGACAAATTACACAGCAGTTGCAAAGTAAATCTCATTTTCCCAACAATTTTATTATGACAGTAACTGAAATTTTGAAATGAAAGACAAATCTTCTGAAATTAGACTGTCTAATAAATCGGGTTTTATTCTTTAAAAGTTGGTATCTTAAATACTTTCAGATGCTCTCAAAATATTTGTCACATTTAAACAACATATGTATTTACCTCTCTTTTTAAAGTAATAGTTTAACCATCTATTTCATGAGCTCCAAACTAATGTTTTGCTGCTTTGCATATTGAAACAAATACTTCTATTACAAGTTATTTTGAAAAATACAAGTAATTTTTGACCCTAAAACAGCATCAGGGCTTTTTTTTTTTTTTGCCCCCAATTAGTATAATGGTTTGAAGAGTCATGATTAAATTTAGAAGACACTGTGTATAAAAGATGAAAATAACACATTGAGAAGACACAGCCTGAAGCTTATTTTATTGGTTTATGGGCTTCATTACCCAGAGTATTGCCTTTTACACTGCGATCAGAGTGAACTCTGGTGTGGCCAAAAGTAGTGGAAAGGCCTGGAACATCCACGGAGGATATAATGTTTTCGTCTAGTGCAGTTTCATATTGGCCTTTCCCAGATCAGCTCCCACTGGGTGATGCTCTATGAAATGAAACTGCCTCCCAAAGAGGACTGATGTGGCGAGAGCCTCCTTCAGCCAATGGAGTCACCTTACTCGGAAGACGCATCATCCGGTTGACATTGGCGTGAGGGAAGGATGGATGTGCTCTGGCGTCAGGATGCCAACAGGTCTTTTGAGCTGTGGTCCGCCCATAAAGTAGCCAAACTGCAGATGCTGGTGGGGTTTTGGGAAGCCAGAATGTCTGCTTTCCCAGAATGCTTGACTGAAAGATACAGATGTGTTGCTTTTCTATGAATTGTGTAACTGGGCCTTCTACATTGTGTTTTTCTTAGTACATATTAATTTCTGTCTTTCCCTATGTGCATAGGTAAAGTTACTTGAGAGTGGAAACAAACACAAAACAGAATTGCTTGCCTTTCAGGCAGCCTAGGGAAGTAGATAAATCAATCTTTCAGGTTTCTCACCTACAATTAGGAACCCTCCTCCTTTCTCTCATTTCCTAGACCCCAGGCCACCCAGCTGGGCCACTGGGGATGGGGGAGGAGGGGGAGGAGAGACACTTTTAATTTCCTCTCACCTGGTGTCCTCTTTGCTGACAGAAATATATTAGCATGTTGTATTTATTAATTTATTGGTGACTGTCAGCCGTATTATTCTTTTCAGGTAAAATACCTGAAACTTAACCAAAGCCTCGGGGGCATAATCACCAGAGACCAAGGACTTACCACGTTAGGCTTGGGAACATTCTCGAAAGTGAGCATCTTGCCACTGCTCAGTTGCTACCCAACACGGGGGCTCTCCCTGCCAGTATCTCAATCACGTGAGAAGCACGCAAAGTAAATCTTAGAAAAACTACTAATTATGTAAATATGGTCTCCTGGAACACAGGAAGCAAGCATTCTTCTTGCCTATGAATGAAAGGAGGCTTTCCAAATGAAGCCATTTACATGGCAGGCTAGATCATCTTATGTCTTGCGAATGAAACTTAAGAGCTATGTGAACACATTCTGAAAAATATGAGAGAAATAAAGGATTTACCTATGTAACTATAGACTTCTGGAAAAGTTTATATGTTCATTCGAGACTGGACCCTTAAGACATGATCTTCACATTAAGAAATACTTTTTATGTTACTGTTTTGCAAGGTCGATAATTATTTTTCATGAACCTCCATATTTAATTTTGACAGCTTGAGGTTACCATCAGGCATTTTTGATAGCATTTCGGCTTCCTTTGTGTATTTCTTCTCTTAGAGTAAGTGGAAAAAAGTCATACTGGTTCTTTAATTCTCTTCTACTTAAACATTTCTTGGTGCTTTTTAGGAGAACCTTTTCAAAATGGTAGAAGTAAGACATTTTATGCGTAGTGGTAAGCTCCCCAAAAAACAAGCTGGACTAAGAAAAGAGGGCTTCATGCTCCCCTTAGAAATATGGAGAGTTGAAGTTTCACTTTGCAGACACTGTCTTTTAATACAAAGCCACTTCTGCCTAATGGATTTTCTTTTACTGACTCTCAACGAAGGTGCTTATTAACATTTGGCTACAGTAATAATTCTCCAGTTTTAAAAAAAAATGGACTTGTATGATTACAAACCGAGAACACTTCAAGTGGTTATAGAACAGGGCTGTTGTAATGAAGGAAACTGTTAAACTCTTCCCTAACTTGGTCACTGTTAGATGCTTTTGAATCCTTATGTTCTGTCAACGAGCGATCTCTCTACTTATGGAGTTTGTACAGTTCTTAGTCCTTAAAAAAATGTCGAATATTCTATAGTTACATTGGGTTCTTAGAGCATGTAATATTATCAAATTGAAGGCCTATGAAAGAGTCTATGCAGTGTTGAATGAATATTAAGGTTTTCTCTGTATTGAAATTTATGAAAAATCCATTTTTCTTCATGTACTCTAACTATCCCCTGCTTTTAAAATAGTCTGGTTTTGGGCACACTGTGTTTTTATGACTTGTCCTCCATTATCAAGAATGTTACAAAATGAGGCCTTCGCTGGTATGTTAACTTGATTCTAGTTTGTATGTATCACAAAAATATATGTGATTCTTCCCTCATCGGTACTAAATGAGAGCACTCTTTGAGTCTTGGATTTTTTGGGGGGGCGGTGTGGCATTCAGCATCCTCCACTCCTAGCTCTGGGCTAATAAGCAAGGGTGTTCAGATTAGTTAAAAAAAAAATCTTGAGGGGGAGGTAGTTAGGTTTACTTATTTATTTATTTTTAGAGGAAGTACCGGGGATTGAACCTGGGACCTTATCTATGCTAAGCATGCGCTCTACCTCTTGAGCTATGCCCTCCCCTTGGAAATTTGATTAAAAGAAAAAGGAGGCGTTGTGGTCTATCCTGTTTTGGGGTGAACAAGGGGGTCTAAAAAACTTCCTTTAAGCCTGCTTTTCACTCATTGTGTTATTCCCCCCCCCTTTTGAAGTCTTTATTGCTTACTTATTTTTAAAATTTTATTTTTTATCAAAGTGTAGTTGACTTACAATGTTAGTTTCAGGTGTACAGCAAAGCAATTCAGTTATACCTATGCATGCATACATATATTTTCAGATTCTTTTCCATTATAGCTTATTATAAGAAACTGGGTATAATTTCCTGTGCTATACAGTAGGTCCTTGTTGTTTATCTACTTTATATATAGTAGTGTGTATCTGTTAATCCCAAACACCTAATTGATCCCTCCTTTCGTTGTGTTGTTTTTTTAAACTCTGGTCCCTCCTTTTCAGGAACCACATATTAAAAGATAAGCGTATTTGGTAATAAAATTCCTGGCCTAGAGAGAAGTGACAATGATTGCTGTTTTCAGAAGAGAAACATCGTGCTTTAGAGTTAGCTAGATTCATCCCTCCTGCATTTCTTTTTTTTCAACAGGTGGAGAAACCGAGTCACAAAACGTTGCAGCATCCTTGGAGTTCTAGAAAGAACTAAAATAGCATATGGCTAATTTAGGACGGAAAGATGGGAACAACTTCTCCTTGATTGGTGCTCTCTTGAAGAGAAATCCTTTTGCTCATCTCGGTGAGTATATTGACCTTCTGATGACATCACTTGTGATTTCTTTAAAAAATGTTAAACTTCTATTGGAAAAAACACGTACGTTGCCTTTAAAAATGAAAGCTTTCGGCAGCATTTAGATCAGTCCATATGTTACGGTTTAGGCCAAATGAACCAGCCAATTTCAGATCTGTTTTTTGGAAAGCTTAGGTATATATTCACTTGAAATTTCTGTCAAATCACAGCTTGCGGAAGTTTTTTCCAAACGTCCTTTCACTTACTGGTGAATTAAGGATGCTTCTCCGAGAAAGAGGTTGTATGCTCCTGATTTGGGCCCGCCATCCTTCCCTGGTGCTCCCCTGTGCTGTGCCTGCCTGTCCCCTACCTCTAAAGCATCGCGCTCCTCGCGTACTGACTACTTCCGTTCTGGTGCTCCTCTGTCCCCAAGTACCTGGGCTCCCTTCCTAAGGGCACGGGGCCTGGGGGTTCAGGGCCAGGTGGAGAAGCCCTCCCAGGCAGCTCTGTCCCCCCGACCCCATCCACGACTGGAGAGTTCCAGTGAGCAGGTCACCTGACTGGAAAGCTTCCCTGAGGTTCCGATCTGCAGTCAGGGTAGAGGATTCTTGCTGTAATGACTGAAGGACTCATTTCTTTGGGAAGAAACTCAGAAAGTGACATGGATGATATGAACCTCTACTTGGAATTCGTGTTTGGGGGGTCAAAGGACAATATGAGAGGTTTTCTCATAGTCTCTCCTGGGTTTGTTGGACAACTGTTGTGTGTGTCAGACTCAAAAATAGTATAACTGCACTGAGTCGTTACTGCGATGCCATGAGGAAGAGATTATTGGCCTCATTTTAGATATTAGGCCACAGATACTGAGGAGACATCCAAGTCATTTGCCCCAAATCACATAACCAGTGACCAATAAAAAGGTATGCATTATCCTTACTTATCTGATTTCACCAAACCATACCAAGAAAAAAAAAAAAACAAAATGAATGTTTGGTTTGCTATTTACTTCCTTACTTGATACTTCATATCAATACGCATGACAACAAAACAGTGATTTTTTTCAGGGCAGATATTTTTTGCTTGGCAGAATTTTTGTCTAATCATGCGATTGTGTAATTTACGCCCCCAAATGTCTTTGGAGGTCCCGCAATACTCCAGACTCTGTACTAGGTGTTCTGGATACAGCAGTGAACATATATAAAAATAAGTGTTAATTCTGGCCCCGTCCTGAGATAAAACCAGGAGAGCTCTGTACATATTTCATCCTGTCCTGTCTTCACTCTCAAGGCACAAAAACATAGAGCCCAAGGTTAATGGTTGTCATTTTCCCATTGACTCACAGAATCACTGAACTTGGCCAGTTCCTGAGGGGCTGAGGGAAACGTGAACTAAACCATTCTATTGTTAATAACTTTCAAGGAGGGAGACCCCACTCAGCCTTGGTGGTCGTTGCTGCTTTTGACGTCTGCAGCCTGTTGTAATGATGATCAGTTACTTCTGCACCAGCAGAGTTGGCAGGTATCAATGAAGGTTGAAGCTGAATGCATTAAGAAATTAAAAAAAAAATCTTCAGTTCTATACCTTTTACCAAAATAAGCACCTTTAGAGGTTTTGAAATGATGAGCCAAGAGCCCAGGCAGGTGGGTGGTCAGACACCTGTTTGGTAGTGCTGTGTACTGAATCTTACCCATTCTGGTAACAATCCTTGGCAGTTACTCCTGCTTGTCTGTCGCAAACTATGTGTGCAGTTTACCCCACTTTGCATTGTGATTTAGAAGCTTCTGGAAACAGTCTCTTTTAGGAGTTATCTCAGTCATCTCAGAGGTGACTTGACTTGGCTTTGTCTCCCAGAAGGCTCCGTGCTTCATATAGAACTGCATACTTATTTTGATCATTATCATTTTGGTTACAAGAGCCTGACCTCCTGATACAATACAATTCTCAGGTCTGGGGCTACAGACTTGAGTCTGTTCTGTTAAATTCTCTCATGTGGTAACTTACCAGGTGCGAAGCAGAAGTGATGGTCACTTTCACCTCAAGTCTCAGATTCTATGATTGTGTTTAATCCTTTGAAAGCACAGGAGACAGAGACACTTGAAATGCTTCCATCGTGAGGGTGTTCCCCAAAGAGTGACTTGTCTAACTTTCATAGGAGTTTCCTGTTCAAAGTGTTCCATTGATCAGATTCCGAGCTAAAACTAGGAGCTTTATCCGTGCGTATTTCATCATGGTCTTCCTTCACTGTCAAGGTGTTGAAACCTAGAATCCTACATTCATCCGTTCTCTGCTCTGTAGAACTTTGGGTTGACTCGGCAGAGGGCTCCTGCTCTCTGGGGTCTATCAGGCTGGTTGCTGGAGCCTGTTTCAGGGCCTTCGTGGCTGTGGTGCTAACTCACCTGCAGTATCTGGGTCATGCTTAGCTTGAATCCCCTTACTCTTTCATCCTGGTCCAAGAAAGGATTCATGGCCAGAATCATCACTTCTTTCAGTGTCCATCATTTTGTCTAGCTCCTAGGACATGGGACCTTCTCCATGTCCCTGTCTACGATTGTGCTTCAGATGTAGGGCAAAAGCACTCACTGGCTTGCAGACTTGAACAACATGAAATTTCACTCCATCACCAAAAGATCACATAGGCTAATTCCCCAATCTTCCAAAGTGAAACTTTTCCATTGGGATCACTATGACTCTGGGGCTGGTGGGTTATATATTTTGGGAAGAAACTTTAAGGCAGTGGATTTCCACTCCTTGCATTGCTCCTTAGTAATTTAATACTCGTTTCCATTTTATTTTATTTTTTTAAAAAAATTTTAGAGGGGTGAGGTAATTAGGTTTATTTATTTATTTATTTTATTGAAGTATAGTCAGTTACAATGTGTCAATTTCTGGTGTACAGTGTAGTGTTTCAGTCATACGTGTACAAACATCTATTCATTTTCATGTGCTTCTTCATTATAGGTTACTACAAGATACTGAATATAGTTCCTTGTGCTATACAGAATATTTATTTGATCGTTTAATGGAGGTACTGGGGATTGAACCCAGGACCTCATGCATGCTAAGCGTGCACTCTAGCACTGAGCCATACCTTCCCCACCCTTATTTCCTATTTAGTTATCTGTCTGATTGTTTACCGTCCACATTCCGCGCTGAAGTTCAAATTCCATGATGATAGGAACTGTTGTCACATTACCTCCTATACAGAGTAGCTGCCCAGTCAATACTTGTTTTTGTATGTCGTGTAAAGAACACTATGCCGGGACCCTGGAATTTGGGCTCCCGCCCCATTTTTGCCTCAACAAGGTATGCGACCTTGGGCCAGCTGCTTCCTGTAACAAGACCACAGTCTCCTCGTCTGCGAAATAAGGGCTGAGACAGGGAGATTCATGAGGTTGCCTTCAGCTTTATGAGTCTCAGTTTGTGTGTCTGACTCAATGGAGGAAGGATTGCAGCCAGTCAGTTGGATGCCACGACCTTGTTTCCAAACCCAGGCTGACTCCATTGAGGTGCCCGGCCTTGAGCTGACAATGGCTGGCCCATCGCCTTCCCCAGGAGCCCATGCCAGAACCCGAGTCACCTCCTTTGGGACATCTGGGGCCAGTGTTTTCCAAACTTTTTCTGTAGCAGCCTAATTCTCTTCAAAATAAGAAAAGAATTCAAGAGACTACTCGTAATGTGTGGACAGAAGCCATGACAGCTCTTAACCGGGGTCTGGGTGTCTGCTGCGTGGAAGATGGAGGAATCTCAGAAGGTGGTTCAGAGGGCAGTTGCTCTGGTGGGAGAGGAGGGTAGAGACATTGTGGCCTTCCCCTGGCCAGCTTTACACTTAAAATTGACCTCACTCCCCACTCTCACCTCCCACCCCTGCCTCACCTCCAGCCCCACAGTTCCCAGCTAACTCAGAACATTTCAAATCCTCTGCCCTGGCCAGCTAATAGAGATTCTGATGACTCTAGAAACTACAGTGGAGTGTGACAGGCCAATCTCAGGAGCTAGGAGCCTGAAATTTACCCTCCCCTGATCCCCCGGTAACCTCCCCCTACCATGATCTGATTACTGCCAAGAGGACTGGAAACCTTTCTGTGACAATCTGGAAAATCCTGGATCGAGTTGTCTCTTCTCTCATCCAAGGGGAATCAAACTTGAGAATTCAACAAGAACTTGAATACTAATTCCTGCAAAAACTGCAACCTACCAAAACCCGTCTGAGATGAAATCAACAACCCGGGTAGTTCTATAATCATTACTAAAACTGGATTCATAGTTTAAAAAACCTTTTGAAAAAGAGATCTCCAGACCCAGGTGGTTTTGCTGGGAAATTCTAACAAACATTTGAGGAAGGAGTAACGCTAATTTTAGACAGTCTCTTTCAGAAGAGGGGAAACTTCCCAACTTAAGCTAGGAGACCAGCATCACTCTGATACCAAAGATGGTTAAAAACAAAACAACAAAGACAAAACCCCAGACCAATATACCTTATGAATACCGATGTTAAAAATCATCAAAAACACTAGCAGTATTAGTTATCAAATTTATGTATGTATGTAGAGTTGTTCGTAATATTCCCTTATAATTTTAATGTCAGTGGGATCTGTAAGTGATACCATCCCTTTCATTCCTGATACTAGAAAGTTGTGTTTTCTCTCCTCTCCTTTGCTTTGTTAGTCTTGCTAGAGGCTTAACAATTTTATTGATATTTTCAGATAACTGGTATTTTTCTCATTGATTTTCTTTCCTTTTCTTTGCTCTCTCTCTTTTTCTTTGCTCTCTTTTTCTTTTTCTTTTTTTCTTTTTTGCTTTCAATTTCATTTATTTTAGTTCTTATCTTTGTTATTTCCTCCCTTACTTTGGGTATATTTTGCTCTTCATTTTCTTGTTTCTGCAAGTGGAACCTTAGGTGATTGATTAGAGATCTTTCTTTTTTTCTAATAGAAATATTGATCATAAATTTCCCTGTAAGCACTATTTCGGCTGCATCACAGACATCTTCATATTTTCATTTTGTTCATTTTAAAAAAGATTTTTTTTTACTTGAGACTTTTCCTTTGGACCCATACATTATTTAGAAGTATATTGTATGATTTCCAAGTATTTGGGAAGTTTCATTTTCCCAATGTTATTGGTTTGTTATTGGTTTCTAGTTTAATTGCGTTATGATCAGAAAGAATATTTTGCATTATTTGAATTCTTTTAAATTTGCTAATAAAGTTTACTTCGGGGTATAGTCTGTCTTGGCGAATGTTTTATATGTCCTTTAAAAGAATGTGTTTTCTGATTTTGTTGGTTCGAATGTTTTATAAATATGAGATTCAGTTGGTTAGTGGCATTTTCTGTCTACTATTTCTATATATGACTGAGAGGAGTGTTGAAATTTTGCAGTATAACTTTAGATTTACCTGTTTTTCCTCCGAGTTCTGTCAATTTTTTGCTTCATATATTTGGAAGGTCTGTGGCAGGGTACAAATACATTTAGGATTGTCATGTCTTCTTGGCAAATTGACCCTTTTGTCGTTATGTAGTGTCCTTCTTTGTACCTGGCAACTGTCTTTCTTTTGAAGTTTGTTTTGTCTGAGAGAACTACAGCCACTCCAGCTTTGGACGTGTTTTCATGGTATACCTTTTTCTATCCTTTTACTATTTTTTTTTTTTTTTACTTTTAACCTACCTCTTGACAGTATTATACTTCAAGTGAGTTTTTGTTAGCATGTGGCTCATATTTTTAATTCATCCTCATAGTCTTTGCCTTTTCATTCACATGTTTAGACCATTTAAGTTTAACATCATGATGGGTATGCTTGGGTTTATGCCTGCCATTTCATTATTGTTTTCTGTTTCTTCCCTCTATTTTTCAGACCTGTTTCTTGTATTCTGCCCTCTTTTGAGTTATTTGAATTTTTCTTAGTGGTTTATTTTAATTGATCTCTTGTGTATCTCTCTGTATGGCTTTTTTTTTTTTTTTTGGTACCTACTCTAGGAATTACAATGTACGTATTTCATAGTCAGTTTAGAATCAATACTTTATCACTTTAAGTGCCCCATAGAAAACTTAACCATGATGTAGTTCCCTTTATCCTCCCTTCTTTTGCTGCTTTTATCTGATCTGTTAACGGTGGCATACTTTGAAAACCCCATACACAATGTTAGAATTTTTGCTTTCAGCAAAGAACTCAAGAGAAGTATAGTGTTTTCTGTTTACCCAGATATCTACCACTTCTCTTTTCCTTCATTCCTCATGTTCTTTGTGGTATCATTTCCCTTTGAGCTTTCTTTAGCTGTTATCTCAGAGGAAGTCAGCTGCCAGTGAATGGTCTTGGCTTTCCTTCATCTGAGGAGATCTGTATTTCACCTTCATCCCTGAAGGATAGCTTTTTGAAAGCATAGAGTTATGTCTCTTGAGAAATTCAGGAAGTTTCAGCTGTTATATTATTAGATTTTATTTTCTTGCTCTAAACTCTTCCTCCTTTTTCTGGGACTCCCGTGACACAGAAGGCAGAGCTTCTGTCCTTGTCCCCCAAATCCCTGGGGCTCTGTTGTTTTGTTTTTAAATCTTTTTTTCATCTGTTGCTCAGACTGGCTAATTTCTCTGGTTTTATCTTCAGATTCACGGCCTCTTATCTCCAGTGCTTCACTGAGCCCATCCAATGAGTGTTTATGTCACTTACTTTCTTTTTCAGTTCTCAAGTTCCCAACAGTTCTTCTTTACACATTTTATGTCTTTGCTCAGACTTTCTTTTCCTCTGTACGTTTCAAGATTGCACATGATTGGTGGCTTGGAGCATTTTTATAATAGCTGCTTTAAAGTCTTTGTCAGTTCAAACAGCTCTGTCATCGTGACATTGGCATCTGTTGATCGTCTTTTTCCATGCGGAGTACTTTTGGATTTTATCCAGAACATTTTGAATATTGTGTTATGAGACTCTGCATCTTGTTGAAATCCCATGGAGAATGTTGATATTTTCGTCTTAGCAGGCAGTCTCGACCTGGTGAGGTTCATAGAGTAATTTCTAACCCACTTTCTGTGAGGTGCATTGCCAATGGCAGTTCAATTTCCCAAGCCTTGGCAGTGCTGTTTGGATGTGTCTGATACGTACCCCTCCACCTGGTCTGGGACTTAGGCAGTTCAGTTCCCGTAGTCTCCGGGAGGCTGTTCTGGAGGAGATCCATGCATGCAAAGCTGTAGGTGAGCCCACAAGTTCAGAAACAACTTATGGGGTCTCTTTCCCGAACTCTTCCCCCTCAGTGATCTCTCCAATACTTTCCAGTCCCCCCACCTTTTTTTTTTTTTTTTTTTTTTTTTGGTTATTTAGCCAGAAAGCTGGGGATTTCATTACTCTGCTCTGGCACATACTTTCACAACTGTCCCCACGTCCCCGTGTCCAAACAATAATAGGTTTGGCCCCATCCTCTTGGAACCACAGCCCTGCTGAACCCAGAGGAAGGTCCTCATCCCTGAGAATTCTGGTCCTGGGGGCCCCTATTGCCCCTTGGGGGCTGTGGCCTGAGAGAACAGAGAGGAGGGGAAAAACTGGGGGACTTCCCCCACTCTCTGAGCGTCTGGAGTTTTCTTTCCTGTTCCCGAGCCAGAGCCGCAGGGCATCTCCTGGCTCCCTCTCTGTCAGTTCTCCGTGCCTGCTGGCAGTGTATTGGGTTCGTACTTGGGGCAAACTGGAGGAAAATGTAATGGTAAACTCACGGGCAGTTTGGTGCTATTTCGAATTCTGGTCTTTTCCTAATCTGCCTCCTCCGATTTACTTTGCAGGCCTCAAGGAGCTGCTCCAGGCAGTCTTTCCAGGTTTTCTAGTTCATGTTCCCTGGGAAAGACAGGGTGGAGCGTGCTCACTCCAGCTTCTGCAGAACCGGAAGCTCTGTGTCTGCTTTTGAACGTGTAGAATAAGATGAGTCTAAACCAGGGATGTGTGAACGGTCTCCTCAGTGTTACTCTACCCAGCTTTACAGCTTTGCTTGAAAAACCATCCTTAGGACCCAGATGCACATTTTAGGAGGAAGGTGGGATTAATATTGCCAGTCAGTAGTGTTCTTTCCATCATCTGATGAAAGAAAAATTGCTTCTTTCTTGACTCTACAACTAAAATTAAATAGCAAGTGTTTTTTTCCCTCCTTAACCTATTTATTAAAGTGAAAGTTCCTTTTCACGCACACAAGTTATATACACAAGCCAAAGATTTCTAAAATCCTTTTAGTCCAACTAGAAAAAAGACCCTAAAAATAGTGCTTCTGTAAATTGGAATCCAACCAGCACTCTCTCTACTAAATGAAATACTTCTTTAATGAAGAGAGCTCCGTTGTGCAGATTTTTTCGGTGCCCTGTTTTCGATTCTGAAGATTAGCCGGGCTTATAATTCTGGGAGAAGTGATTATTGTGATAATAGTTCAAAGAGTTCAGTTAAAATCAGAGAACCAGCTTCCATGAACAGTCGAAGTGAAGTTGTAGCTCCCTCCCTCAATAGCTAAATGGTTAAAGATATTACCAGGGGGGTGAATGGTACTCAAAGACCTGTTGTTCACGAGGGGTGGGGACAGGAAGCTATGTTGGTGTTAGAGGAGAATGGGATGTTTTTCGGGAGTAGGGGTTTGTCATTTCCAGGAGCAGGGCTGGCAGCACGGTGGGAAGGGCTGGCTCCAGCCTGAGCCCACTCACAGGATGTTAGGAGGAAGTGTGACTAAGGTCACGGCCACGCCACGTGGTGGGCCAGCTGGAAACAGTGCAGGGGCCACTGTGGCCACACATCCTGAGTTTCCATGGTCTAATGCAGTGGGCTTGAAAGAAAGGGTGGATGCAGGATGCTGGCTGGGCGTGCAGAGTGCGTGGGCTGTTCTGTCTTAAGTGACAGTGGGTGGAGATTACAGCATTTCATCTGCTTTTCCTTTGACACCTTTAAAAGATACAACCCACGGTTTTCAAGGGCTTCTGCCTCGGTCTGCCAGAGTGATCTTAAACCCTTTAACATTCTTAGGAGCACGAGGACAATTTTTTTACTAGAGTACCATTTACAACAAATACGGAAATTGGAAAGTTGCTGAATTTGAAATGCTCTTCATATTAAGCAGTTTATTAGGGGGTTATTTTAAAACCCTTCGTATGTAATTTTCAGATGTCTTCACATCTGAAAAGGATACATACATTTCTCTAGACTTCATCTGAAAAGGATGCAGACATTGGTCTTCACTTTTCTTTAGAAAAGGGCTGTTCAGGATGTTTAGCAGGTTGGGTTTCAGAATTTCAGCAGCTTTATGGTGTTGTCATCCAGTTTGACAGACTGAATGTGCACTTAGAAGAAATGAAATGTATTTTTAATTGCTGGAATGTATTGTACCTAAGGAACACGGGAGAGTACATGTCAGGTTTCAGCTATGATTAATATTTTGCTGGTGAGTTTTCAACGACATGGCATGCTGAAACTCTGCCTCTGTTTGAACAATGTCTAGTATTTCCTGATTGGGAAAAAGAAAATGGGTCTAGAATCTTATCCTGAGTCCATTAGGACTTGAGAAGTTCTCAAATGAAAATTAATTTCTTTATTTAGAAAAAAATTTTATTAAAAAGTATGAAGTATTAATCTTTTCCCTCCCCCAATGAATTATTTAAAAAATGCTTTGAGGAATGAGGCTAGGGTTTCCCTTTAGATTTACCAGGTAGTTTGAATTCCAACCCTTTGAGTTCAAGTATCACCATAGAAGCTTGGGTGGGAGGCTATAAGTCCTGTGGGCTGTTGCCATTAGACATCGTTGGTGAAGGTACTGTGTTTTTAAGGCCATGCCTCCTGGCAAGAATTCACTGAAGTGTAAAAAGCATTTCGTTTGAAATGCTAACGTTTACTTAGTTCTGGTGTTCCTCCTAAAAATTGGGACTTGTATTCCTCCTACGGAGAGAGAAGATAGAAGAAATCATAATCTTTATATTATTTTGAATGTAATTCCATATTCAAAATATGTGAGCTTATAGGTAAACAGCAAGGTCCTACTGTCTAGCACAGGGAACTATTTTTAATACCTTGTAATAGCCTATAATCAAAAAGAATATGAAAAGGAATATATATGTATAACCGAATCACTGTGCTGTACACGAGAAATTAACACAACATTGTAAACCGACTATACTTCAATTAAAGAACAAAACAAAACAAAATATGTGAGCTTACCTTTGAAATAAGATATGTGAAATGGACAGGTATCTGCTTTAGAAGCTACAAATTCTTCAACAGAAATGGAGAGTGGGAACCAGCATTTCCAGAGTGCCTGTCACGTGCCCTCCCAGAAGCAGGTCACTCGTTCTGCTTACGGTTTCTTTTACTTTTCACAACTGTCCATTGAAGTAAATTTATAGATCTGAAAGAAAATGAACGCGTACGCATAGGCTGGTGAGTATGGCTTTTGTTGGGTGGGGACTGAAAAGAGAGGAGGTTAAACAAATGGGAGTATTTGGGGACTTAAAACAATGGTTCTCAATGCTGAGAATGACTTTGCCCCTTAGGGGACATTTGGCGATGTCTGAGGTGGTGTTTCGGTTGTCACAACTGAGGAGTGGAGATGCTATTGGCCTCTAGTGGATTGACACCAGGGACATTGTGGAAACATCCTACAGTGCACAGGACAGCTCCCCCCCACCCCAACAACGATGAATGGTCTGGCCCCAAATGTCAACAGTGCTGGGAGTGAGCAACCGTAACTTAACATTAATGTAGAAAAGCAATTAAAACCAATGTCCACCAGAAATTGACACATTGTAACTGACTGTACTTCAAAAAAAAAAAAAGAATTTGCAACTCAAAGAAACAAAACCAAAACCAGTGTTCTCCCTGCCTCACTGAGATGTATGGAAGACATTTTAGCCCGAGTCCCCCATCCTAGCAAGTAGTTACATGATTTCTAAGACCTCTCAAGTAGTGGAAACTATAGCTTATTAACTAAAAGGAGCTACATGTGATTCCCAGGGTCCATTATTTTCTAGGTTTTCACTTTCAGGACACGCTTCTTTTTCTCAGTCCTGAATTTCTCATGGTATAGTTTTGGCTTCTTCCACTGCTACTTGGTTTGTCCATCTTGGAAGTAATAATCAGCTGGTAGTCATTCTGCATGAAATATTCTTTTGTCCAAGGTATTTCGAGTCTGCCATTACATTGCCCCCTGAGCTTTAAATACCGACATCCAGAAGGAGTGCTCCAGTGTATCAGCATTGTTTAGGTTATTACTAAGCATGAAAAAATGGTAGTAGGGTCGCAGAGTCAGAATATAATGCACTGTAAGGATATGGCTTTGTTAGCATCAAGTGGCATTAATATGTGGTTCTTGTTAATAAAACACTTAAGTTCTATTTTTAAATGTTTAGCTTATGCCTGGAGACTCGGGGATTGAATTTCAAGGCCTCAGCCATTTCAAGGTCCCATGCTCCCATCTGCCATCCAAACAGGTTCCCTTTTTCAGCATTCCAAGTGGCCGTAGGTTTGTAAAAAGGTAACATACCCATGGTATCTGGTGCAATCCATCATTCTTAGACATTTTGGAACACTTAGCACAGTTTTAAATGTCAGAACACTGAAATCGATGAAGAGATGGAAGGGAGCCGGGACAAGGGAGCTGGAAAGCTGAAAGAGGTGTGGTTTGGGAAGAACGAGGAGAGTATCGAGTAAATCAACAGTGGTTCATTCTGTGTATCAAATATTTTTGAGCGCCTAGGAAATGTGAGTTCTTGAGGCACTGGGGATGTGAGAGAGAGAGAGAGAGAGAGAAAGAGAAGGGATGGGATTTAGCTAGAACTGAAAGGGCAGATGGAAGAAACAGCAAATACAACAATCTAGGCTGTGGATTTTATAAAATAAAACATTTGATCATAGTCGTCGGAGAAGACCAGATGTCTGCTTCTCAGTTTTAACGAGGGAGTGTGCTTTAGTTACCTGAAAAAGAAATGATTTCTGCCCTCTGAAAATTATGTTTTAAAAAGATGCCACCACTATCTCTCCTAAAGCAAGAGGGTATATACGGGTATAAATAACACACAAATGAATGATCTTCTTAATTATAAAGACTGAATTTCAATTTAAAAAATAGTTCCCCCCCTCCACATTACGTTTTTTTTAAATGTTGAACAGTGGACATGCAGACTTTTGTTGTGGTAATTCACTGAACGTTAACCTTTCATCTGCTGATAATTTAAATTCCAAAGAAAAAGACAAACCAACTTAACCATTTAAAACAATATTTAAAAAATACATCTCTTGGCCTGAACCGATTTACCTCTTATATTGCTTACCGATTTTCCTACTGATCTTTTTAACCCCCTGAGGTGAGCAAATCTGCTGAAAAGGGTGGTAGGTGACTTTCACTCAGGGAGGGAGGGTCTATCTTATTTTTTTAAATTGAAATATAGTTGATTTACAATGTTGTGTTAATTTCTGGTGTACAGCATAGTGATTCAGTTTTATACATAGATACAGATATATATAGATATAGATATAGATATAGATATAGATATAGATATATATTCTTTCTCAGATTCTTATCCATTATAGTCTATTATAAGGTATTGAATATAGTTCCCCGTGCTATACAGGAAGACCTTGTTGTTTATCTATTTTATATATAGTAGGTTGTATCAGGGAGGGTCTGTCTTTTATATCCTGTCCCCTTCCATTTTAATCTCTCAAAAGAGCCTTTTAAAATTTTTTAAAAATTTGGCCTGAGTTATAATTGTATATCTATCTGCTTCTAACAGGGTGGCGCTGAGTGAGGTCCTTCCTCTCTAATACCAATTTTATTAACTTTTAAAACGAAAGAGAAAAAACAGTGGTGGATGAGGCTAGATAAAGCAAGTTTTGCAAAAAGAACCATTACAGCCAATTAAAGATACGTAGGGTTCATTATAGTATTATCTCTACTTTTGTAGATGCTTTTAGGAGTTTCTACAATTAAAATATTTTTTCAAGAGGCAGCGGAAAGAGATGAAACTAACTCCTGTTCCAGGACTACCACTGGTGTTCTTCAAAGGTCTGGGGGAAGATTTGAACACAGCTAGAGGCCAAGTACAAAGGCAGGCACCTGTGGTATGGGATCAGCTCAGGAGCTGTCTGGGGTCCGGGGAAGATGACGGGAGTAGGGGGGAGTGTTTTAGAGGGGGCGCAGATGGAAATTCCTTAGCTGTGACTATTAAGTCCTGACCTTCCTAGATCTGGCTCTTAAAAACCCTCCAGGAAAAGGGCTTTTCCAGTGAAGCCTATCCTCTGCTCATCCTTGCTCGTCAGCCCTATCATTTCCCCTTTCCTCTATAAATTGGCCTAAACCTTCCATTGCTCTGAACAATGGTATATGTTCGTATGCCGAATATGGTACCATCTCCCAAGTCTTCATGCTCTCAGCAAGATGATCAAGGATTTCTTCAGTCTCAGCCCTTCCAGGAACTGTGCATTTCAGGGACACTTTGGTCTTTGCCCTGAAGTTCTTTTTTTTTTTTTTTTTTAATTGAAGTATAGTCAGTTACAACATGTCAATTTCTGGTGTGCAGCAATTTTGATGTTCTGATTAAGTGCCTCATTTCAGTGGTTGGGTTTCTGGAGCCATCTCCTTATTACCTTGAAAGAGTTGTTTTATTCAGATGTACAAGATATACCTTAGGTAGAACTTTCACCTGTCCATCTTGGAACTCACCGATCCTCAAACCTTACACTTGACTTTCTGTGAAGTCCAACCAGAGCTACTGAGAGCAGAGACTTGGAATACGTCAAAAACTCCAGAAGTATATTCTGATATAAGAACCCCAAAGATGTTCCTCACAATCCCACGAGTACCCACATGTCCCTTCTAATTCTCCAGCAATGACCAAGGCTCTGAAGAGCAGAGACTCAGAGCCCAGGTCTTAGCTCTCTTCTGAGGCTGGAGATTGATGTAGCGCCACCTGCCACCCTCATGTGGAACTGCACATACACTCTCATTTACTGAGTGATTTTTATTTATTTATTTTTCTTGGTAAAACCCTTAGTGAAATATTAGAAGAGGGAGAAAAGAGAAAAGAGGAAGGAAAGAATTAGATTGAGACTGAGGTAATCATAACAGCAAAACAAAAGAGCTTGAAGAATTGAGGTGTGGAGGGCAAATGCAGTAACCCTGATGTTGTTAATAGTGGCTTGTGAGGAATTTATAAATTTATACATGGATTCCCTTTACTTAGAACCTGCTATCCCGTATAGTTACCCTAAGCTGTAGTGTTTCTCTAATGGAAGAGAGACAAAAGAAGTTGGGTTCCAATTTTCTGCCTAATCTAATATTTGGTTCTTGTGCGCTCAGCAGATACATGTTGAACACATGTACGTGAACACATCTGGGCAAGATGCTGGGGCTAGTGCAGTAGGCAAGACAGATGCAGACCCCTCTTCTAATGTAAGAATGCACACTAGCCAGTACGTATGTTGTCTTTGGCCCATGCAGTATTATAAACAGGGCAGTGTTTCTTTCTCGTGGAAAAGTGGGAGATTTGGCCCTCCTGGACCTATATCCCCACATGGTAAAACATCAGGGAGGTTAGGGGAGTGGTCTTGAAAAATGCCTGCCATGGTAAGTAGAAGTCTGTGTTCTCCAATCTGCCCTGGCCTCCGTCTCTCATTTGTTTTTGAGAGTTTAGCCCTAGGGGACATCTCGGTTGGGTTCCCCTGTAGAAACGTGCCTCCTTTTCACAGGGGTCACTCTGTGGGATGGGGAGGCGTGGTGAGAGCTGGGACAGGAACTAGGGACTTCTTACCTAGTTGGCCCTTTCCTACATCCTCATTGGTGCCGGTCACCTTTGAAAGCACATCCTGCCTCTCCTTCTCCAGTGCTCTGAAGGCTGGGCACCGGCAGGGTTCAAAGCTTGGGGGCAGAGAGCAGAGAACAGAGTTATCTACAGGGGCTCTTCCGACTTCTACCAGATCACGTCCTTTGGGCTATTTTACATATTGGGCTTTCTTGTAAATTTCCTTTGAAGAAAGCATTCCAAAGCTTACAGTAATGTCTGTTTCACAAATTTAGAGCCTACATGTTCATGTTATTCATTATCTTTCCTAACCTTCGTACCCACTCTCTCCAGTTGCATCTTGAATTCTTGTGGGGGGGGGCATAGTCTCTGTTCTTTCCCAGAGCCCAGCCTGGAACTGCACATAGTGAGGTAAAAAAAAAAAATAAGTATTTGTTGCACAGGCAGATCAGCATTTCATTTACTGATGGTCAGAGCACAGAGTTTATAGATGACACACATTTACATTTTAATACCCAAAGACCCCTTTCCTCCTGAGGGCACAGCCATACCTTGCTCCTCTTAAAAAAACGTGTGTGTAGTTTTGAAAATCGAATCCATCCATACCACCATCTCTCTCTTTTTTTTTTTTTTTTTTTCTTTCATCGATCGGGTTTTGTCTGTTTAAGCCCAAGGCTGAAAGTAAGGGACAGGTGGTGACAGGCCTGGCTGGAACAGACCTGGGAGCCTCAAGCCACCTGATGTAGGGAGGTAGGGAGAGCTGGGGGCTTCGACAGCATTCAGAGTGCAGATCACAGTCCTCTCAGAAATACCTTGGGGATTCCCAGACTCTCCCGCATGAAATAGTGTACTTACAACACGGCATCTCTCACTGGGCAAATGAGTACCGTTTAGGGGAGCCCCCACATCCCAGGGCAAGGTGGAAGGATGGCTGAACCGGCAGTTGGGAGCCCTGATTTGTTTGTTAACCTCACCACTTGCTATTTATCTAACCTTTAGCGGTCACTGAACTTTTCTAGGCCTGTTGTATCTAATTTTAGGGATTAAATACAGTGGAGCCCTCACAGCATGATTTCCCCATAGGTTCGAGATCCCCTCTCTGACTCAGACAAGGCTTTCTGCCTTAAGTTTCAGAAAGATGAAAGGCCCTGAGGCAGGCATACATATAATTTATTGATTAAGTCTCTGCCACATCCCGAAATGTGAAGGTTGTATTTGTATTTTAATCTTCACTAGATGTCTCCGTTAAAGCAATGTAAAAATTATTTTTGCAAAGCACATTATTGATTGTATTCAAGAGTTGGAGTACAGTTGACGCCCGCAAGGCTAGGTAACAGACTGAGTCGCACCATTTTTTTGTGGTCAGTTCTCAATTCCAAGATGAAGATTATGACTTTATAATAACGGTTGCATACAGCAAGTCGCTTTAGCTTCCCAGTAACCCTATGAAATAGGTCCTGTTGGCTCCTCTTCGTTTTACAGACAAGAAAACCAGCACAGAGATGTTCAGTTAGTTGCCCAAAGTTAGACAGTTCATAAATGGTGGAGCTGGGACTTAGCCTGGGTGGTCTGGCTCCCCAGTCTGTGCTGTTAACCTCACTCTGCTGTCCGCCTCTAGAATGAATTAATTCAGGGAAACCAACTGATTTTTTTTTTTCGGTCATCGATCATGGTCAAAGAATTTTGTTGTCGCTTTTCACAGCCACACCCTGATGCACAGCATTTCTGCAATAAACTTGAATGTCATTTGAAGGTAACTGATCTGTTCAGAGCTCAAGAAGCTCAATGATTGGGCTTGATGTCTTCAGTTACCAAGAACTTGGTCAGCCTCAGTTCTGTGGCCACAGATAGACTCTACCTGAGGACTGCCAACTTGTCAACTTCCAAGAGAGACCAAGGTGTGTCTCTAACCAGGGTGATCTGTGTCACTGCTAGAGAGACAGTCAATCTGAAGTTTGTCTCGTGACTCCAGGTGATGGATCTGTATAAGCAACGTAGTTGGGTGTTTTCACACACTGTGACTAAGATACAAAGGATCCCACGGCTATAGTTGCTGTCGTGGCTTTGCGTTATTATTTGGTACTGATGCACTTTGCTTCGAGTTCATTGTGTTTCTTGGCTATGTAAACGAAAAGCAAATGCCATGTATCACTCACGGTTCTGTTTCATGCTGGCGGTTTACCATTTGCCAGACATTTCAATGCGTAGCTTCAGATCACTCTGGGTGACGTCAACAGCAACAAAGTCTTTGTGGGCCAACCTCTCCACGACACACCGGGTCCCATCATCCGTCTCCTAATTGAGGCTCTCGCAATTTTCATGTGTTTCCCAGCACCATCCATTTCTCCCACCCACCCTCCCCTTCCACTGTGCTATTTGTCTTTGAAATTGTTGTCTCTGTTTACTGCTGTGAATACCTCGCCTCCCAGGCTCCATTGTCTTCATTCCATTAGGCTTTGTGTCCCCACTTTCCCCCAAAATGACCCCATCGAAAGTGCCCAGGACCTCCACGTTTCACATGAGCCTGCCGACAGGATGTGCCCCAGCTGCTCTCCTGCCATCTTCCTCGAAATCGTTGTCTTCGCTTGGCTTCCGCGATGCCACACTTGGTGCTCTGCCTTCCCAGAGGGTGCTCCTTGCCAGTTCTTCTTTGCTGATTCCTCCTGGCATCGCCCCAACCTCTTCTTATTCAAGTGCCTCAGTCCTCCTCCCACTTCTCTATCTGTCCTCACTCCCGAAGTCAGATTAATCTCTTGGCTTTAAACACCACTTAAACACTGATGATTTCATCTCGGAACTCTCTGCTCAATTGCAACTTCATCTCTGGCTTGGATGTCTGATTGGCATCTCAAACCCAGCGTGTCTAAAACCCAACTCTTCACTCCGCTCCGTGAACCTCCCTTCTCCTGTCATACCCGGACTGCCCCATTTTTGGAAATGGCAGTTCCGTTCTTTCAGTTGCCCAGGCTGGAAACCCTGCAGTCGCTGTAGACTCCTCTCTTTAGCTTCTGTCTCCCGTCAGCAAATGCTCTCTGCTCTTCCTTTAAAATATATTCCAGAATCTGACGAGTCGCCATTATCCCCACCCTAGGCCAGGCCACTGATCTTAAAAGTTATCTTCTCCTAAGGCAGTCCACTCTCCTGATCAAAAGCCTTGTATAGTATTTACTTTTCTCAGAGTAAAGAACATAGCCCTTGAAAGATAATAACCTAGAAAGCTCTCTGTGATCTGCCCCCCACCACCCCGTCCCTGCCCAACCTACTCAGTGTCATCTCCTCCTTCTTCCCTCCTTTCCCGTTTGCCTCTAGTGACCCCGGCCTCTTTGCTGTCCCTGAAACTGACCAGGTAGGATGCCACCTCAGTGCCCCCCGCACAAGTTCTTTCCTCTGCCCTTACCACTCCCCGCCCCGTTTGTTGCGGGGGATCTTCATGGAACCCACTTCCTCCCTTTCTTCAGAACTTTGTTCAAATGGCTGCTTGATCAGAGAGGCCTTTCTTCCCTGATCACCCTAAACAAAATAACAGCCACCCCTACACTCCTGCACCCACCTGCAACCCCAGGATTGTTTGCCTTCTCTATCCTGCCAGAGATCTCATCACCACCTAGCATATTTTGCATGTATTTGATCGTCTGTCCTTCCCCTCTGGACTGGAAACTCCATGAGGTCAGAGACTTTGTCTCTTGTTAAATGCTGTGTTAGCCCCTGAACCTAACCCAGTACCTGGAAGTTAATAGAACTCAATAAAAATTTCTTCATGAATGACTGAATCAATCACCCGAACGAGGTAGTCAGGAACAGGCCATGGGAAATGAGGGTTTTCCCAGGCTGGAAGGGGACCTCTCGCATCTAGAATATTCCATGTAGTCTAAGGCACCCCCTCTCCTTCCTATTTGACCACTTTTGAAAAATTGGGATGCATAATAGAATGGACAGCCTCTCCCAAGTGCCATCTGCCAGGCAGCGGTCAAGATGCAGTTGCTATTGCCCATGCATTGACAAAGTTGGCCACAGCCATTCACGTGGCCAACAAAAATTTAGTTGAGTTGAATTGTTGGTTCCATATATGACAGAGGGTACCTGCCATTTGATATGCTCTCAATAAGGTTACACTTACCATCCTTCAACAGATGTATGGATAAAACAGTTGTGGTACACGCACACACACACACACACACACACACACAATGGACTACTACTCAGCCATAAAAAAGAATGAAATTTTGCCATTTGCAACAACTTGGATGGATTTGGAGGGTATTATGCTAAGTGAAATAAGTCAGACAGAGAAAGAGAAATGTTGTATGGTGTCACTTATAGGTGGAATCTAAAAAATACAACAAACTAGTGAATATATAACAAAACAGAAGCAGACTCACAGATACAGAGAACAAACTAGCGGTGACCAGTGTGGAGAGGGGAGAAGGGGCAAGATAGGGGGAGGGGAGGAGTAGGAACAAGTTACTGTGGAGAAAATAAATAAGCAACAAAGGCTACATTGTACAGCACAGGGAATGTGGGCAATATTTTATTATAACTATAAATAGAGTATAACTTTTAAAAATTGTGAATCACTGTGTTGTACGCCTAAAACTTATATAATATTATGCATCCACTATATCTCAAAAAAAAAAGATTACACATATTGAAATAAAATTTTAGTGGCACCAAAACAAAACGTTATTGTGTACACAGAAAGAAAAGCATGCGAACAGTGGGGAGTAAATTCGATATTAGTGGAGCAAATGTTCATTGTTGGAGAAATGACTGAGGTCCCACATTCTCTTTCAAAGCAACAACTAGGAAAATACAAGTAGTTGAAGCGGTGTTACTTGTTGCCGAGATACATCCAGAGGGACTGCCAGTCACACGCCAGGCAAATGTAAGTGAAGGCAGGAGAAATCGCCAAATCTCGCGGAACAAAAGCAACGAGAAAGTAGTTTGACTTGTCACTCAGGGCTGTGTTTAAGGCATTGTGTCATAGTTAATTGGCAAAGTTCGTTTCTTTCCTCCTGGTACATAAAAGAATAGAATGTCTTGCAATCAATGACATTTCAGGTTGGGTGAAAGAGTGGGTCTCTTTTCCAATTTTATAAATCTTTATTTTGCCATTTATAGTTATTAGTTTACATGTTAGATTTTCTGATACCAAACGCTGCTCTTCCCTAGGCATTGAACAAAAAGGGAAGAGACTAGACCAGGTACTTGTGTGTTACGTGTTTCTTGGTTTTTCCCATCGAATGCCTTTCTCCGGTGTTAAATGGAGAGTTAGCATCATTGGGAATAATGACCCCAAAATGAGTTCTGACTTTGGTTGTTCATGATTAGTTGGAAGATAACTTTTTCAGACAGCTACAGGTTTCTGTTTATCGATTTTTTTCCCTTGAAATAATTCCAGGCTCCTAAGAAGTTAGAAAAAGAGGGTCACAGGAGGTGAGCCCAGAGGCAGCGATGTTACAGAGGGAGTCACACATTGATTGTCACCTCACAGAGGAAGTAATCAGGGTAAATTAATTTGTGACCTCAAACTCTCCAACAGAGGAAGTCATCATCGATTTGTTTTTGTTTCAGCCCCAGGTTTCTTTTGAAAAAGTGGTTTTGTTGTAACTGACTATACGTCAATTAAAAAAAAAAGTTAAGAAATAAATTAATCCTTGGGAGTTTTATAAAGAAACACATAAACAAAGCAAATTAAAATGCACTATAAAACTCGAAATAAGGCAGTTTGGCATTCTAGAATCACAGGATCGGAAGGGACATCAGGTCAGCCACCCCTTGGGTAGGGTGACTGTCCCTTCACCATCCCTGCCAACCTGGTATTCCTGCTCTTCCAAAGGCCCTCCTCTGCCTGGGACCTCAGTCCGGATTCCACGTGGTGGGGCTTTTCTTACCCACACATCCGACAACAGCCAGTTACCTCTATGCTTTCCTTCCGCTTCAATAAGTCGAGATCCTTTAATCCTGTAGTGGTTTCAGTACTTTCCCTCACTCCCCTGCTTCTCGCCTCTCCCCAGGCTGCAGTTTTTTGATGGCTTGGCCACATCCTGGAGAGAGGATAATGATGGATCAGCTACACGCGAGAGGGAGCTGAGAGATACATTTTTGGAAAAATAATGACAAAGAGGATTTGGTACAAGATTAGAAACAAAAGCTCGCTATGAAAATCATGTTTCGCAAATGAAATCGTGCCCTCCCTTTCTGGTTTCTCTTTCCCATTTCTGTTATTTATTCCCTTCTACCAGCCAGACTTCCAGGGTGTGGTCTGCACTGCCAGGGGCCCCGACACCCCCTTCTCCCCAGCCCGAGCCTCCTACTCACTTCTTGTTTTCTGCCTCACTGACTCTTTTACCTCATCACCTCCCAGCCGAGACCACCACCAGCATCGTCACAGCCACCTCCACCATTGGCCTTGCCTGGGTGCCTGGCTTCTAAATTTCTTTGGGTGCTGTTTGTGATTTCTCTCCCCTATTGCTAGATGAGGACCTCAGCAGAATTAGGGACTGATTTACAAAGTCTTAAATTCACTTACACTTAGCATCCATTATGCCTTGGGAAATTCTGCTTCTCCTCGTGTAAAACATTGCAGTGGTAAACCCCCCCCCGCCCCTTCCCCGCCACCCCAAACATTTGATATATTGGGGAGCAGAAAGAGCCCAGGCAGGGTACCCCCGAGGACTCTTCTTTTCTGAGCATTCCCACTCTGAGGATTTTTTAAATTCGTTTTCATATTTTTTTCATTAAAGGTTATTACAAAATATTGAACATACTTCCCTGTGCTATACAGCAGAAACTTCTTTTTAATCTATTTTTATATATAGTGGCTAACATTTGTAAATCTCAAACTCCCAAATTTATCCCTTCCCACTCACTTTCCCCAGTAACCATAAGATTGTTTACTATGTCTGCGAATCTGTTTCTCTTTTGTAGATGAGTTCATAGTGTCCTATTTTTCTTTCTTTCTTTCTTTTTTTTTTTTAGATTTCACGTATGAATGATATCATATGGTATTTTTCTTTCTCTTTCTGACTTACTTCACTTAGAAAGATCATCTCCAGGTCCATCCATGTTGCTGCAAATGGCATTATTTTATTCTTTTTTATGGCCAAGTAGTATTCCATTGTATAAATATACCACAACTCTTATATATGAGAATTGATAAGATCTTTGTTTCAATGTCTTCTCCTGCAGCTATACTTATAACATTTGAAGAAAGAGAAAGAACTAAAATATGAATTGAAAAATTTCTGAACACTTCTTCCCTTGAGGTAGATACAAGTCAGGATGTGACAAAATTAGGTTTGGGAATCTAATTTCTACTACATAAGAAACTAGAGATTTTAAGTAGGGAGAGGACGGATTTGAAAGGGAGGAAGTCAAATACTGTAATATTGTTAAGTTGGCTGGAGTCGGGTGGCAGGGACCTTGGGGGCTGGGGAATAGAGATCCAGCTCACCTGGTCTGGAAACAGATCTAGCTCCCTTGATATGAACCCAATGTTGGTATATTTTTGTAGACAATGTGAATATATCTTGACTAAAATCTCCAAACTGTTCATGTAGATAGGCAGATTTGGAGGTAGGTAAAACCGGGCATACAAATGGGTCATCCCTAAACAGCTCTTCCTTCCCGATTACAATTTCTGACTCGAGAAACACATAGGCATGGAAAAGTTCAAAGCTTTCGCCTCTTCAGAGTGGTCTTGAAAGAATTTATTTGGAGACCTTAAGAAAGGTCATGCTAGAACAAAAAACACTGTTCCATAAATAGACATGAACTTTGGAAAACCTGACAGTGTGATAGACACTCTTCTTGAGCGCCTGTGTGTGGAATATTCGGTGAGGATCCTACAAACCATAGGGTGCATTGGCTTCTGTACATAATTTCTATATCTATGTTGAAAAGAAAAAAAAAAAAACCATGTGTAAATAACCAAAGGGTCAATGCATTTGAGCTCGCTGGTGTAGTGAAACATGGAAATGTGTCAGTAAAATTCAAAATATGTTGTTTTGACTTCCTCATGCATCGACTTGCCCAGGAGTACAAAATATTTGGTCATTGGAGCCTTTTTCTTTAGATAGCTAGTTTTTCCCTTGGTAATGTTTATGCTCCACAAATAACTAAATAGATTGCGTTAAAAATACGGCAGAAAAGGACATACCTTTCAATAAGTCTAGTTGGATAATGCACCCTGACTATACATAACTGAGCTATGGTCTTATTCTCTATGTAAGTTAAAAAAAAAAAAAGCCACTCTGATTTTTATATGTTTTGATCCATCCTTCTCTCAGTATCACTCCTAATAAATTCTTTTTTCCCTGAATACATTTTTTAATTGATGAGGATCCACTTATTTCAGCAGAAGGCAGTTCAAAAGTTTGATATGACAACTTGATTCTCCCCGAAAACTATCAAGGAAAGGAGCGCGCACTTTTCCCCGAGGGTTTGCTGTTGGTCGCAGCATTCCCATTGGGATGCTCTTGAGGTTCAACTGGTTTCTGAGCGATTGTTTTCATAAACTCAGAATTTTGCTTCCAGCGCTCACGGCTTGATGGCTTATAACCTAGTCTCTACCCAGGATCAGCCATACTTGTCTTCCCACTTATCTCTAAGGGCCAAAGATTATCTCACAGAAGCTCCGAAATAATTGCTGTGTCTGAAGTTCACATGTCAAAGGAAATTTTTAAAGGGAAGAGGGTGAGGATTGAGTTCAAACGCCTCAGAATTTTTGTCAAGGATTATATTGATTAACAAAAGCACTCCAGTATCACCCGGCAGACACGGGAGAGAAGGCAGTGATTGTAATTAGTTTTTAGTGAGTGCCACATATTTGATAATTGCTCTGATTCACGCTATTATATTCCTCTTTCTTCACCCACAGCAAAACAAGCTTAATTTGATTCATACCCTTAGGAAGAAAAAAAAAAAAAGCCTAAGATTACTCACATGGCTGTGATTCAGCTCTTGGCTCCCACCTCCTCCTCCTCCTCCTCCCTTTCTCCCACCCTGCCCACTCCCATATTCACTCCCACCCAGTGGCGTTGCCATCAGAAAACTGAGTCAGTTGTTCTTTCAAATGGGTGGGGACAGAAGACAACTAATACAAACTTTTCTGAGCGAAGTATACTGCTGAGATCTGAAATCACGGCAGGAAGACAGGCAGAGTGGCTGCTTACATAACATGAAAAGCATGGAACGGAGGCAAACTCTCATAAAGAAATGTTAAGATCGTCTTATGTAAGTCTAGACATAGTTTGTGTGCACGTCTGTAGAGGCAGACTCATAGCCACATAGGGCAGCTTTCTATGAACATTTTCTAATATTGGGGCTCTGACATCCACTGTATCTAAAAGGAGTCTTCTGATCTCAAAGTAGGATGCTTCGCTATCATCAAAAAGCCAGTCTAGCAGTTATCCAAAAATTTCTGATCGCTGCCAAACATAGGTGATAGAGTCGTTTTGTCAGCCTTCAAATGAACAGTGTGACTTAGAAGCCTAACATTGTTGGGGTTCCCCCCCCCCGAGGATTTGGAAAATTGGTACTGGGGGTGGCAGCTCACCCCCAGTGAGCTGATGGTGGTGGCAAACATTACTGACGTCATGATCTCTTTCCTTCTGTGTATTTGCTCATTTATCCCCCTTCTCCCGATGACACCAAAGCCTGGATGAAACGAAGTCAGTTTCCCAAGTCCCCGCAGGTAATAGTCCCAGAGCCAGTATTGAAACCCAGGCTGTCTGTCTGCATCCTGACCTGTAGTTGTGGTTCGTGGGAACCCGACACAGTTGGATCATTTGGTGTTTTAGAGATTGTCTGGAGACGGGAGTGGTGACCGAGAGGGAGCTCTATGCCCAAGTTCCAAACCTGCCTTTCACTGCACTGTTGCATCTCGGGTCTCTGTGCGTCTTCCTTCTAACTGACTTCCCGGATGGAGGGGAACGGAATCAAGCCTTCCCCCAAATACTCATTTGTAATCCTTATCACCTCCTCTCCGTTCTGCTGGCTGTCCCTGCGTTATGTTACCATCTGTCTCAGAAACATTGCCTGGATAAAGACAAGTTGGAGCAGTTGCTCGCCCTCAAACAAAACAGAGAATTATTCCTCTTTTCCCCCAGAGCAGTATATTGGAGCACCATATTTGAGGGAGTTCCATATTTATAAAGCTTGCCCGCACCTCAGCGATGTCTGGTTGCTGTCCTTTTTATCATTCGTCAAATATGTTCCATGCTGGCTGGAAACGATTAGCTTTTGTTACTGGAGGGTTTGTGGGATGCTTGAATTTCTTCATATAGTTTTCACATGGAAATCCACGTAGTTTTCTCCTTAAAGAAATAAAATTTCTTAATGAAAGACAGCATAGGAGAGAATGCATATATGTTTCCTTTCGGACCCCACCCTGCACACCCTCCCTCCATGGTTTTCCCTTAGGGTAACTATGCTGGGATTTTATGTCGTGACCCTGTAGAGAGAAAAAACAGTGGATCTCGGGTGCTTTTTTCTGGGTGGGAAACCACTTCCTCATGCCTCTTGTTTGGGGGCCCCTTGTTGATGTCAGGGGTGGTGCGTGCTCTGTCCCAACAGGGCTGTCGTATTTGCCCCAGTCTCTGACCTATTCACCTTCTTCTCTGGCCGATGAGTTTCCATGTCTTGACCCATCTGGGCTGACTGGAGTGGAAATTCTTCTTGAATGTCTTCCCCAGCTGGCCCCAGCCCGATCCTTCACTGGCTTTTGGAAACTCCGAGAAATTTGGATAGAAAGGTCCCAACAGATGTCGAATGTAAAAGCGGATGAGTACTTAAACCACTGAAACTCTGGGAGGAAAATACGGATTGACTAGGTGTTTGTCATCATTAGTAAAATAATTACAAGTGATTCTTTTGGAAAAAGTTTTGGAATTGTGTTTCCCTCAAGCAGAAATGTTATTTAGGAAATGACTAAGGTGTGTGTTACTCTAAAACGGTGGCGCAAAGAGCAGGTAAAGGGTAGAGGTTGGATGATAATAATAAGAGAACGGCCAGTCCTCACACAGCGCACGTCCATAGATTATATATATTTTAAATTTTGGGATGTGGGGAAGGTAATTAGGTTTGTTTATTTATTTTAATGGCAGTACTGGGGATTGAACCCGGGACCTTGTGCATGCTAGGCACGCACCCTGCCACTGAGCTCTACCCTCCCCCGGTCATATATTATATTTTTAATCCAGATGCCACAGTGAGGTATAGCCAAGCCAGAATTCATACCCCAGCAAGTCTGGCTCCAGGCTTTGAAAATATTTTACAGGTTCTTTGAGCTGCCAAAAATTTACGTGTTTGATTTTATTAATATGCTGTTTTCATAGTCTGTGTTTATTTCCATCAAAAGCCATATAATTATAGATTTTACGTTCTTTATGTATTGTAGAAAGGTAACTTTAAGCCAACCATTTTACTGACAAAAGCCAGTGGCTAGATTAATACATCCCTGTTGAAGTATGAATGTGTTTTCAGAACCGAGTGAGAAATACGTGCACAGAGTTAAAATGGAAAGGTGTTGAAAGTGTAATTTGGAAATGCACTGCCAAATTGTTTTGTGTGGATTTAATTTCTGGAGCTCAGTGGGCTTATTCCAGTAAAACCCTGAAGGGTCACTTTTTGCGAAGTGCAGAGTCACCTCCCGAATGAACTGAATTTCATTGTTTCCGTGTGTATCCCTTTCGTCTGCCCTCCTCTACCAATTGGAAAATTAGATAGTTGAACATTTTTATGTATTATAGAAATAGAATGTATTATTTTATTTTATGACAAAATTAGCTCTCCATCAAGGCGTAATCAACAATAAATGTCGAGCCTTGGTCCAAGCAGTTGCTGACTTTGCTCAAGGCTAAAGGAAGTGTGCTGAGAGGAGATAACTGTAGTTAAACTGCTCAGACCGAGCCTTCCAGATTTTTTGTGTGGGGACTTGCACTTCTTATTACTGCATTCTTCCTGTCTGTGTAATACCTGGGAACAATTTATTCCATGTGATGCCACCCCCGTCTTGGTAGTAAACTTTTTTTTTTATTGAAGAGGAAGACTTTTAGGCATGCCAATTTATTTAATCGGAATTTTTTCAGATGACATTTGAAGATTTTTCAAGTTTTTATTTTGCAGCTTGTAGGCAGGTTGGGATTAAAGGACAGTACAGATGTGTGTGTGTGTGTGTGTGAGAGAGAGAGAGAGATTTGTATTGCATGTATGTTTGTGTGTGAGTGGCTTACGTTAGAATGTGCAGTAAATGCAAAAGTGAAATCTGCAACATAGCGCTCTTGCCCCCTGACCACTTCCTAAAGAACCTGCCATGTGGGCTGCAGGCTTAAAGACTTAAGCTTAGATCCTCAGGATGGAAAGAGTCGGAGTCCCCCCACCACCCACCCCACCCCCACCCCCTGCTTCGTGGTAAAAGCCTCCAGCAGACCTAAAATTATAAAACTGGTTTACTGCTGTCATGTGAACTCAAATGTTCGGTTAGCCTCCGTTGTAAAAATTTCAGCAAACAATTACGAAGTTTTAAATATTTGGGAATAGGACCAGCGCCTTGCCGTCCCTTAAAAATAATCCTGCAACTTTCTCCTGTACGGAATCCAATTCTTTGAAACCATTTAGAACGTGCATTCTGATCCTGAAATGTACGAGTTATAAAGGAAAAAAAATGTGAGCTTGTCAGATGAACTACAATCATCAGTCTAATAAAACTGAGTCACATCCAAATGGGCTGAACTTATGCTACCCTCCCATTCTGGGGAAAACGTGGCTGGGGGAGGCAGTCTGAGTCATCACCTGGTTTGTTTGACATACGCTTCCTTCCATAAATTGGGAATGGCAAGCAGCACGATGTTCCGGGCTTGCCTCGGAGGAGCTCTTGGAGCTTGCACGATCAAAATAGGGCCTTTTAGGTTTGAAGGTTGAAACGGAGCCCATATTTTGGCTTCAGATGTCGGGGGAGGGGGAGATACCGACAAGACACAAACAAGGAACAAATGTAAGTACCGTTTTGGTGGGGAGGGGGGGTGTCAAAGAAAAAGTGAGGGTATTTACAGTAGAATTCTTCCTTGGACATAAAAAAGATTTAGGAAATAAATTGAGAGTGTTAAAATGAAAATAAATTGGTAGCTAGTTCACTAAGTGGGAGCTCATTTACTTAAGAAGAACGGTCTTGATGTGAAAAGTCCAAAATGATCATGCGCGAGAGAAAGAAGAGGGAGAAAGAAAAGGGGAGACGAGTGATGTGGTACTCACAGCACGAATTTGTCCTGACAGTGTTTAATTTTGCCTGATGTATCCAACCATTTTGAGAGAAATGTATTTCATGGGAAAAAAAAAAACAACACTTTTTCAGGGCAGACTTTGAATCTCCTTTAGGGGTATTTTGAGGGGCAGAGAAGAGCTGGGGCTTGTGTGTCTCCCGTATTTTCCTACCGTGGCTTTGCAAAAAGGCTCACCCGGGCTTTTTTTTTAAAAAAAAAAAAAAAAAGAAAGAAAGAAAGAAAGAAGTTTAGAATGTAAAAGTGTTGGGGAGACCGGAGAGGAAGGGGAAGGAGGAGGAGACGACCTCTAGCTGAAGTGGGTTTGTAAACTCAGTCTCTGCTTTGGGATTTTTTTTTTTTTTAATATGTGCCCGCCATTCCTCTGATTTCCATCCTGGCTTGCTTGTGGCTTTTTCTCTGTCTGTGTGAGGCTCGGGTGTTCCCTGTTTTAAAGCCGGAGTTGTCACAGTCTGGGCGTTTTCTGTTTCGGCTTATGGCTTTTTTTTTTTTTCTCTTTTCCTGAATGAGTGTCCTTTGTGTAACCCCAGTAATTCAGAAATCCTTCTGTCAGAGGGACTGCCCTGTCATGTGACTTAGGTACTAGGTGCAGCCTGCAATTGGTCAGCAGCTAATTGGCGGGTCCCTATAAGAGGTCCCGCTTTGGGCGTCCGGCCACTCTCCTGCCTGGGCTGCTGCTCAACAGGAACGGGGGGGGGGGGGGGGCGACGGGTCCAGTGATTCAGCCACATGTGATAGATGACCAAGGGACTACTTCCTTGGGGTCCGCACATCAGTGGAAGACACCCAAACCGGTGGTGGCTGACTCGCTCAAACTCTGGCTCCCTGAACTGGTAACTGTCACTTTAATATATAGCTTTACTGATTAAACTCAGAAAAATGCAGCTAAAAATCTTTGCCAGGAACTTGTGTGGACTTACTCCCTGTTCCCTCCGCCCCCCTCTTCCCCCTTCCCCCCTTTCCCACCCTCTGTTCTTATTCGTTTTGTCACAGGAATGAAATGCAGATAACTCTTTAGAAAACTTTTCGTAGGAAAAAAAGCGCCTCGTGTGATCTGGAACAAAGACATTTTATAATCAGATTTATCAAGCTGTGAAGAGGGCGTTTTAGCCAACGGAAGCAGCGGCATTCTGTCACCGGGAAATACTGCTTTATCCAGAATTGGTAAGCGTAAAATGGCATTGCTCCCTAATAGATATCATATGGTGTGTGTGGGAATTGTAAAATTGTTCACAGACCCCTAACAACCGTGTTGAACCAAAGAACACATAAACAGAGTGAGGAATTCTAAAAAGGAACAGCCCAAGAATAGAGCATTACAGGCTACGAAGAAGCCAGGTAATTTAACAAAGATGAGCTGAGCGTTACCAGTTTAGCCAAATATATGTCCTACAGCTAGTTGGGTCCACCCCCCGTCCCTTTTTTTCTTTTCATGAGGGGGAAAAAAATAAAGATGGGTTGTTTGGTAGAGTTGTGGCATTAACGTTCCATGGATGTAGATTTCCATTTAGTCTAAAGAGTATGTATGCTAGATGTTTGAAGGGATGCTTTCAAAATTAGTCAACTGGCCCTCCTTTCCCTCTTTCTACCCAAGGAGGTCAAGAATTTAGTTAGAACTGTACAAAATGAACGCTGAAGTAATGTATTGGAGCAATATCCTGCTGATTGTGAAGGGCAGATTAAGATGGTACGAGATTTTTTTTTTTTGCATTTGTGTCGTGAATTTTAAGATTGTTCTATTTGATTGCGTTAGTGCAGGGAAAAGGTGGTTCTTTCTATATGTTTCATTTTGAGAGACATTTTGAGAAATCATGATCAGCCGTTTTTACTGGTCTGCCTGTGTCTCTCTTCCTCTGAAACCTTAAATTCAGTTTTCTAATCTGAAATCCAAACAGCCCCTGCGTTTAAATTTCCAGAAAAATACAATAAACCTTTGAATAACTGCATTATATACAATAGATTCTTGTTCATGAACTGTAAGGAAACACAGTTTTATATTAGGCATTGAGTGTCTGATTTCTTGATTTGGCTTCCTAAGAATGATTGTGTCGGAAAAGTTGAATAAAATAAGAAAATAAAACTAGAATGATGGGTGGCTACCTGATTTTTACCAGTTTCTTATTGGTCAGCAGAAGCAATCATGTGATGTCCACTCACAGAAACAGATGGAAACATATTTTGTTCTTTCACTGCTAGCAAACATACAGGCAGTTTTGCTGCTTGCCCTATATGAATGTGACTATATATAATTAAAACTGTTCTTGATAGAATTGTAAGTGTGGGGCTATGGAGGACACAATGTTATCTATTTACTTTTTAAAGTACCTTGTTTCAAACTGAAAGTTGAATCTGCATTTCTGACTTTTGGTTTTCATTCTGTTACTTTTGAAATTTTTAAAATCTTTCACTTGGAAGGAAAAAAATGTATAATAAAAAACAGGGGAACAATTCTTCAGTTTATCTCATTGGCATGAGAGTGAGATGAGAGTGGAGGGGAGGAAAAGCAATCTAGTGGCATCTGTTAAATGGTCTTTTTTTTTCCCCCTGCTTATATACTTCGAGAACTTTTAAGATTATTTTTCTCCAACTAATAGCTCTCAGGACTTCTGTATAAATATTTATTTTCAAAGAAATAGATAAAAAGCAAGGTAAGCGTGACCATTAAGGGCAGGTCCTCCAAATAAATCAGGTTGGTGATCCAAACTTGTTAATATTCCAAGTTATTTGACTTAATTAAGATGTGGCTGAGGATGTGGGAAAATGCTACTGCTTTCCTTGAAGTGTATGGATTTACTGGTTTCGAAGTCCTGAAGACAGAAAAATGGTGACAAAGCATTAAGATATTTACAGGTAATTTATATCCGACTGCTAGTGTGTGTTCAGTGAGTCACAATTATTTTCAGCTCTGTGTTTCAGGTAAATACTTAGGAGAAACATGATGGTTATAATCTGTCTAAACACTGCCATGCTTAATGGAAAAAAGGCTCTATCGAAATTTTAGGTTTTACTGATCCATTTAGAAGCCATTGTTTTGAATGGTGAAAAGATGACAGAAGCAGATTGAAACAGTAAATGCTGGAGAATCTATTCCAGAAGCATTCCTTTAGATCTTCATGTTTTCAATTCTGTGTCCTCTGATGTGATATCAGTTTATTAATTTTTAAAAATACATGTGCAATCAGTAACTTACTTAGCATTGCCCTGAGTTCTCTGCTACAGTTATGGAGAGATATTAATATTTTTGTATACTTTATTCAAAGATATTAGCAGTACGCCCTGTCTTTGTCTTTGTGGGTGTGGAAAGCTACAAACTGAAGGGACTCAAGTCAAGTGACAGAGCTCAAAATAATTTCTCTGCAATAGTATTGATATTTGCATATTCGGGAATATAAACTCCTTCCCCGTTGGGCTTGTATTTCAAATTTTTCGTGCGGTACACAGTTTGGCCCAGCTACATTTTTTGAGGACTGGATATGCATGTGTGTACATACTTGATTGGAAGGGGGAACTTTAATCACCAGCGGAACAAGTGGTTGTTTGTCAGACCCTAGATCAGCCTCACAGTGTTGTTCCTATGACAACTGAGGGGTTGGGTGTTGAAATGTAGCTTGAAGTTCTTGCTTTGCAAATGTCATTCAGACCTCCCACTACAGTCTCATTGAGTAGGAGGATAATGAGAAGGGGAAAAAAAACCAGGAAGCAACATAAATATCTCTGTTCGTTTCATGTCTTCCTAACTCGCCTTTGTGTACCGAGCACCGTGAGAGTGGTGAACTTAGGTCTTGAGCAAGGCGATCCTTCAGGAGGAAATAAATGGAAGCGGGTCAGAGAAGTTGGGGGAGATAAATAACAACATATGGGGGTAATAAAGAGGCAAGAGAAGTCAGCTTCCATGAGTTTGTGCAAATCCTTTAGCCAGTGCGGACCAGCAGTGCAAACATCTTGATCCGGTTACTGAATAGCTCTCTGAGAGCTGCAGGTTATTTCCTTAAATGCAATGTGGGGAAAATTCCTTTGGTGGCGGGATAGTTTTCCACTTTGGCATTAACATTTATTCACCTCCCTTAGACTGACTACAGAGCGGACTGTATTCTTTCAGGGTACATGTTTTTAAGTCAGTTATTTAGCATTTAAAATCATAGCTTGTCTTTCTTCCATGGGGGAACGATAGGGTGGTATTATTATACTAGTGGTAAAACTTCAGTATGTTACCCTATAGTCAATGGTTACTCTTAAAAACCCTGAAAAATGGTTTGAGACCTGTTGTTTGTGGAAAGGAACTGGTTGACTGAGAATCTTAATGGCGCACTGTATTTGGTGGGGAAGGATTCTTTAGATAATATTGAGGTTAATTACACAGTTGTGGGTTTTCCATGCCTGAAAAGCTCCCTGTTTTCTCCTGCTGGATGGCTTTGACTGTTTACTTGGCCATTAGCATGTCCAGAAATTCAAAAGCTAAAAGGATGTCTGTATATACGGAGAATTGTCCATGAAAAGGCCTCAAGCTTCAAAATATATCTATATTCTGTAGCTAGAAGATTCACCCTATTATCTTTAGAAAAGAATCATCATCATTATCAGCCTGAGTGTCAGGAGGGTTTGCAGACCTCTAATTACGGGTATACACTGAGCTCTTGTGTCAGGCACTGGACTAAATGAGTCCCTGGCATCCAGAACAGTGTCCGGCACGTGGTAGAGACTCAGTAGATATGTTTTGGGGAGAAAATGCTTTTCATACATTAACTCATTTAATCCGCACAAAAGCTGAACAGGGTCTGTATGATTATTATCCCCATTATCCATGGAGGGATGAGGTGATGCAGCTTGCCTGAAGGGTCAGAGCCAGGAAGTTAGAGAAGCAAGAAGGGAAAGCAGGCGGTCTAGCTGTAGTCCGGCTCTTAAGGAATCCACCTCAAGTGTGAGGGAGGCCTGGAGACATGGCGCTGGAACTCCTGACTGAGTCAGAGGGGCGTTTCAGCCTTTCATTCCTAGTCATGACCAGGGGCCTGTTGTGGAATGCTTCTAACAAGGTCTCCTGGGTGGGAGGGTGGGAATTCCAGGGCTCTGAGAGGCTCTTAATCTCTGGAGAGGTTTCGCAGCATTGATCAGCAGTCAGCTGTCAGCCTGGCTTTTTTTAATCTTGAAAACTTAAGATGCACAAAGTAACTCTTTGCCCGGCCCCAAGGAAATTATCTTGAACAGTGGGAAAAGTCTTTCTGTAGACATTTTTCTGGGCCCTGGATCCAGCAGGAGGTCTGGGCTCTGAGGAGGGCCTGGGTCCCCTCACAGGGAGCGAGCTCCATGGCGTGGGAGCCACACTGGGACACAGCAAGGGCCCTTTGGGGGAATTCTGGAAGCCTGTGGAATTAGAGCTGCATGATCTTCTAAATCCACAAAAGGTTACTTTTAACAGTACTTCGCAAAAAAAAAAATATGTAAGATGTCTTCTAATAGTTATGTATTTCTAGGCATAAACATTCATTCCAAGCTGACAGCAGCCTCCCCATTCTACTTCCCAAATTCTCTAACTGTCTACCCTGCTTAATTGTTTTTCTTCGCACTTACCTCTGTCTGCCATATTGTACGTTTTACTTATTTATTTGTTTGGCATTTCAGTCAAACACTAGCAGTGATGTTATCTTGGAACAAATTTGAGGGTCCTAGATTTATTTCTCTTTGATCTCTATATTCAAACTCATTTCCTCTTGTCCGTCTCAGATTGTTATAAATCATGATTTTGTTTTTCTGCCCATTGGGTTTTTCTTGCTATTAGTTACCATTTTTATGTTCACAACTATGAGGATTTCTTTTTCTTAACCAAACTGTTTTGATTGTGCAATCAGAATTTGGAGAATCACTGTCTTCATTCAGGAGAGGACACTTAGCCAAGTTTGAATATGATCGTTGAGTATTTTAAAAATCAAGATTGTAACTTACTAAGCAGAACACGCAATGTAAAATTCTTCGATATTTTATGAACTAACCTTCAATTTAGATACGAAACTGGGGAACTATACATAACATTTATTCCAATGAGACCATCTTAAACCCACATGCTTGCTACCCTTTTCCTTTAAAAAATTAAAAAAATATAAAACGATTGTTCTATATATTATATTAAAGAATGTAAGTGATTTCATCTTGGACATTTCCTGGCTCAAGTTCTTACATTCTCAACTGTAACCTCTTGTCTTTCAGTCCTATATTTGTTTTAGTTTATACATTCCAAAGTATTTAGGATAATATAAAATATAAAAATTTTTAAATGCATATATATTATTAACTGTAAATAGCATCATCATGTAAATACATCAGTAGAGTGCTCAAAGAGTTGACTTTCTTTGAATTAATTCTTAAAGGAACAGGTTAGGTGCTTACAGAAGTTGAATATAATGTGCTTTTGCAAGTCAATATAATAATTGAGACATTTTGTTTTTCTTAGTTATGTTTTAATAGCAAAATAATTTCTAGTTGCTTTCTTCTGAGTGGTTAATCTAATTAAGTATTAACATACTTAAAAACAAAGTGCAACTGGTTGCTTTCAGGTGGAAGAGGAGGGGGTCATTGATTATGAAAAGCAAGCTAAGGTTTTTATCCGAAAGGCTCTTCCCTTTCTGCCTTGGAAGAGTTTAATTCTCTTTAAGCAACCGAGTCCACTGAAAGCCCATGGCTGGTGGTGGTAACAGAAGACAGCTTAGTTTCCCTACCTTTCCAAAAAGCAGATGGATAAAGACTTTTAAAATGAAAATCCATTGATTTCTCTCAATGAGAGTTTGTGTAATATATAGATGAAGTGAGGCAGGGGTGCCCTTTGCTAGCTGCATAGGTTATCCCGTTTGTTTCCCTAAGCCCCAACGAATGGAGCATCCTTACTAACTCACAGGGCTGTTAACACGAAATAACACAAGTAGAGCACATGCTGTGGTCCCTGGACTGTGGCACCTAATACACTTGAGTTCCTTCCCAGAGCCTTTCAGGACAGACTTTAGTCTCAAAGCCTGCAGCTCCATCCTAAGTGATATATTTTTTTTTAATTTTGTTTTTGTTTTTGTTTTTGTTTTTGTTTTTGTTTTTGTTTTTTGTTTGCTTTTGACAGAGGTACTGGGGATTGAACCCAGGACCTCGTGCCTGCTAAGCACATGCTCTACTACTGAGCTACACTCTCCCCCTAAGTTACGTGTTTTTCTTTACATCAGATGAGGCAAGACAGTGATGACGATGGTGGGTGCCCTTTATTGTACACTTCCCAGTTGTGAGAGCCTGTTTAGTCCTCTTGACAGCCCATTGGTACAGTGATGGTGCCCATTTCATAGATGAGGACAGTAAGGCCCAGAGAGGTAAAGGCATATGCTTAGCTGATAAGCTGTGGAACTAGAATCTAAATCCCAATAGGATGTTGCCAGTACAGATGGTGAGTACCTCTGGCAGCAAAACAAAAGTTGAGTGAACCTGAAAGTCTCAGAAATGGTCTTCTCATTTCTATTTTGCAAAGTGTCGCCTCTTCCAGGCCTGGCCCTCTCAATATTGAAATACCAGATTGACTTTGTCTGCTTCTTATTTCACAGATCAGTGGGAGCAGTTTTAGTCAGTTGTGTTTTATGAGTTTTAATTAGGCCACTGAAGTCCAGGAGGGGAATTCCTTGTTTTCAGTTGATCTCACACACTTAACAGATTTACTCATGGAACTTCCCCTATTTTTTTTTTTTTTTCCTCTAATGTTTTCACTTGAAAGTGGGGGCGGAAGGGAGAAGTACGTGAGGATTTGAGTCCTAGGGATGCATTTTCATCAGCCTTTCTGGAGACTCTTCTACCTGGTATAGAATTAGTCCATCGAAAATAAAATGAGTAAGGATCAGTAATTACGAATATGTTCTCCTTTATCTCCATCTTGTTCTGGGCACTGTCTCAAGGGGCAAAATTTCTAAGTACAGATGTATAAGAAGCCATCCATAAGCGTAAAACTCTATGTTTGGATGAGGGGTTAATTTTCAGAATACAGGAAAAAGACGTTTCACCTTGAGAATTTCCTCCCCTTTCAAATGTGGGTCGAGGATTTGTCTTTGAAGGCAAGGGCAGGCTACCCCAGCCCATGGGTTCAGAGTGCTTAGAAATCTCTTTTAAAAATCTCCTGGTCTTGGACTGAGCCTCCCTGTAGGAGGATCTATTAAAGCATACCTGTCTTCCTTCTTTCGTTTGTTCATTCATTCATTCATTTATCTGTATTCTCGTGTAACTCATTCAACGCCTACCTGCAGACAGATGAAAGAAAGGCCGAGCTGAGGGTCCATTAGGGGAAGGAAGAGGAGGAACTACAAGCTCACTCTTTGTTCCTTTCACCTCAGTGACTCCATCTTTTATTTGATCCTTTGCCATCTTGGAGACAAGGCACATTTCACAGACTGACATGCATAAAAGTCTTTAAGCATCTTCCTTTGACAGCCGATCTTCTTTTTTTAAAAAGTACGGGAAAGAAAAGGCTCATGACAGGAAAATAAGGCCAAGAAATGGTTTTCTTTCTCTCTCTCTTTTTTTTTTTTAGTGGTGGTAGAAGGGCTCATAGCAGGGAATGTGTCAGTAAAGACAGTCTAAGAATTCCCCTGAGCTTTGGACTCATTTCTCTGTTTGGAGACAATTAAGAGAGAACGAAGGCCTCTGCAATGTTGGCTTGGAAAATAATTTTTATATGTGACTTAGTAGGAATTTAAACCTGGGCGTTATTTTCCATAGCTTTTGGAAAACACGTGACTAACCATCCAAGTTCGTTGTAACGGCACAAACGTGTGTTTGCTGATACTGGGCTGACCACAGCGACAAAGGCAATGAAAATGCTTTCCCTCTTGCAGCATGAAATGTGAAGTCACCATCAATAGTAGGTATACATGGCCCCATGGAAGGAAATATGAATGTGGATTTAAAAACAAAACCATTTAGAGGGTCTCCCTCTAAAAGGAGGGCTCATCATCTCAGGGCTCTTCTCTCTGAGCAAGATCAAATAAGGACTGACTGGGAAAAGCTAGGTTGATAAAGATAGTAAATTTCTACCTTTTCCTCCATCCTGTCTGGGAGCCATATTCTAAAAAAGATTCTTCCTGATCTTCTACCCTTGGCTAGCAGGGAAAGTATAAAGAAACACTTCTCTCTCCACTCCCCGCCCCCAACCCCTGCACAGTTTCTCTGAATGCTGGAGAAATGATCACTTTCCTTCAGCTCCTGTCCACCTGGCCCGTGAAGGATGGGGGATTTGATAAGATGTTAACAAAAATTGTCCCAGGTGCCAACCGGACCTCATAAGCTCGTAGCGGAACAATGAACAAAGATGTCATGTGGGAAATATTCATTTTACAGCAATGTATTGCACACCTCCCATATGCCAGATGGGGTTCTTGGTCTGGGAATACAGCAGCGAGCAGGGGCCCTGATTGCATGGGGTGGGGAGGTGAGGGGATGGAAACTGACAAATGATCGAACAAGTAAGTATATGCTGGGCGTCAGAAGGTGCTAGAGAGAAAAATCAAACCTGATCAGACACATAGGGAGTACCCAGGGGTCTGGGAAAGCGCTGCTTTATCCAAGGCTGACAGAAAAGTCCTCTCTGCTGCAATATTCGTGCAGAGCCTTACCCGTGGGAAGTGAGGAGCCGGCCATGCGCGTATCTCGGCAAAGAGGATTCCAGGCAGAGAAAACAGAACCATTTGCAGTGGAGGTGACAGCAAGCTTGGTGTGTTCAAGGGACAGAAAAGAGGTCGTTGTAGAACAGCAAGCGAGGGGGAAAGTAGTCGATGAGCTCTGGGTGGTAGTGAATTGCAGATCACGTAGGGCCCTGTGGGCCATAGCAAGAAGCTGCCGGAAAGTGGGAGATGATAAGCGAAGGGATGGAGGATGGGGTTCTGAAGGTACAGGTGATTTATGTAGGGATCCTGGAGAGTCCAGCCCATCGTGCCTCATACCCAGGTGGTGTACAAGTTGCGTAGGGCTCTCTTTCAGTAAAACGCTACTTTTGTCATTTAAACGATTATGGGATGAAAATGTTGGTAAAGAAAGGTAAAGCTGAGGTGACAATTCCTTATCAGCTAAAGATCCAAAAGTGGGTCATTTTTTTCTGTCACATCTATTCCTCAGAGGCTCTGTTTTCTAGCAGTAGCAAGTTTTCTAGCAGTGGGATGCTTTGATTCAATTTATACTTGTCCCAAACTCACTTTCCATGGGGAACATCTTTGCTGATTTTACCCTCAGTGATAGATGGTTTAGACGTTTGAACTGCGTGGTTTTTAGGTAAGTCTGCCTTTAAAAGTGTTGTTATTTTTTGGTTTTTTTGGTAGCACCTAGTTTTATGTTCAATCACTTGACAGGTTCCCTCTTCTAATTCTGGAGGAAAATTTACTGTTTGAACATTTTACAATTGGAGGCAAAAAGAGAAGAAAAACGCAGTTGACCGGTTGGGAAGAATAGGATTGTATCTACTTTTTTTCTTTAAATTTGTGTTAAAAACACTTTTGCAGTTTCTTAAAGATAGAGTTAATTGCTATAAATGGATTGCAACCCGTAGTCAGTCTTTCATTGCCATAATCTGATATTCAAAGTCCTACCTTTTGTGTAAGGTAGGTACAGTTTCCGTTTTCTGGAATTTTACATGTTAAGAGACATCACATCAGGGAGATGAGACACAGAACATATATACACATCGTTTTATCAACGTGGGACCGTGAAACCAGGTCCGATAACATACAGTTCTTCACAGTTACTCGGTAGCTACTTGCAGGTATTGTCCAGGTTTCTCTTATTTTTACACCATCTGAGACTTTGTATCTAATTTTTATCACCTCGCCCGACCTAGCCTGACTAGTTAGTTATGCATTTGGGTTAACACTCATATTCTTTTAGCCAGGAACCCACCTGCAGAAAAGAGTTAATGGTTTTGTCATTTATAGTTTCGTTCAACTGGACCGGATTTCCTCCCCGCCTCTGGCTGAAACTGACTGAGAGAATGACAGTTTCACTTGTGGGGAGGAGAAATCAGCAATTTGGGAACATGGAGGGTTTCGTGGAGGAGGGCCTCGTTTGCTCCTTCCCGTCCTCCCCCTCAGGTAGGACCTCTGCGTTGGGCGAGGGAATGAGAGTTCGCCCGTCAGGAGGAAGCTGACCCACTTGGATGAACTGCATTGGGAGCTGAGAGAGGATGATGTAGACATGGAGAAGGAAGGATGTAGGGGAGCCTCAGGGTACCCGCACATCTCTCTGGTCCTCAGCCCAGGTGTCCTTGAGCCCTGGCCGGATGTCTATTCCTGCTTATCTCCTGGGAGATGAGGGGTGTGTTCCTGATTTACTGAGCAAGGAATTCAGGAATGGGCATTCAAGACATCGTCTCCCCTCCTCTCCCCCTGCATACAGCTGTCTTAACTGAATCTACTTTCTAAGTGTAATATACAGAGGAAAACACACGGATTACCCCTAAAATCATGTGTTCTGTTCGGTCTTTCCTCTCAGGCTGATCACATCTGATGGTCTCCTGGGGCTTGAGCCGTTTTGCCCCATGTGCCCTGGGGATTTCCCCCTTTCTTCCCCCATATAAACAGGCAATTTGTTGCCCCTGGTCTCAGACCTTGATATTTCTGCTTTTGACTGGCGTCTATTCTGGTACGATTGTGTGGTAGCTGGGCACTGCAAAATGAGTCAGTTCCTGCAGTTTGGTTACAAGTTCTCAAAAAGTATTTCAGAATGTGGATGTGGTCAGCAGAGTCATTTTCCAGGCATCTCAAAGGAAACCCACATCAACTGTAACAATTGAGCTGCGAACCAATGGCCCTGCACAGCAGAGCTCAGCCTGCTTTTCCTCAAAGGAAAGCCTGTCGTGGTCCTCAAATCTAGCCTCCTCTCCAGAACTTAAAGGAGAATTCTTCTCTGTGCCTGCAAATCACATTTTAGCTGTTACCATTTGCAGAAACAATGCGGTGGAGGTTTTCAGCCTTCATCACTTTTGGAATGTGGGCCCAAGTTTGACATCAAAGAATTATTTTTGTGAAATGAAGTCTTACAGAATAAGAATGTGATTAGTACACAGTGTGAATTGGAGCTTAGAGACAACCTTTGGTGATTTTCAGCTAATGCACTGAGGAAGAGCTAAAATGGTTTATGTTCTACTGGAATATATGGAAAGAGAATTATTCTGTTTACTCATTAAGTTCTGAACCTAGTAGCAATACTGATAAAAATAATTAAGTTCTTTAAAAGCTTTAAAAGAATTTCAAGCTCGTCATACCATTGAGAGAATATTTTAGCTCAGCATAGGTTTTAGGAAATAATCACTGTGAATCGTTTATTCTCTTGGGCCCTCATGAATTATGTAAAATTTTGTTTGAGTTGTTAGTTACCAGTCTTGGACCACCCATTAAAACTGATGGAGTTTTCAATAGTAAGAAAACAGACAACATAGGGGAAAAAATGGATGAATGGATGACAGACACTTCACTAAAGACGATATACAAATGACAGATATGCACATGAAAAGATGTTCAACATCATTAGTCATTAGAAAAATGCAAAGCAAAACGACCGCTACACACCTGTTTGAATGTCTACACTTAAAAAAGCTGACCACCCCAAGTGTTGCCATGATTTTGGAGGATTGAGAACTCTCAGGATACATGTAGGTAGAAACATAAAATGGTACCAACATCTTGGAAGACAGTTTTGCAGTTTCTTAAAATGGTAAACATACACCTACCATTGGATCCAGGATTTCCACTCCTAGAGAAAAAAAAAAAGCGTATGTCTGTATGAAGACTTATAGATGAATGTTTACAGCAGTTTTAAAAGTAATGGCTAAAAACTGGAACCAACCCTGACATCCATCAGCAGGTGAATGATCACCAAATGGTAGCGTATTCATACAATGGGTACAACTCAATAATGAGAAAGACTGACCTATTGATATAGGATGTAGTCAACAGCACAGATGACCTTGCACTCAGTCAAAGAAGCCAGACCAAAAAAAAAAAAAATAGTACATACTGTATGATTCCATTTATATGCAATTCTAGAAAATGCAAAGAAATCTGTAATGTCAGAAAGCAGATCTGTAGGGGCGGCAAGCAGGAGTGATTATAAAAGAACACGAGGAAACATTCGGGCTGGTGGATAATTTCACTACCTTGATGGTGGTGATGGTTTCGTGGGTGTATACGTATGCCAAAAAGTATCAAATTGTATGCTTTAAATATATGCAGTTTATTGTGTGTTAGTTATTCCTCAATTTAAAAAAAAAAAAACTTTAAAAAATGAGCCATCATTGTTACAGTGGATGGAGGGGTTTTAAAGTGCTCTCATCTGGCAAAGGAAAGACGTAACATCTCTTAGGAAAGAAAATGCCTGGTGAAGTTTTAATGGTCTGGGGATAGAAATAGAACCTTCTAGTACAGATGAGAAACCACAGTTAAGTGGTGAACATAGTAAACGTTACCACTTTAGTTCCTCCTGTTTACAAGGTGTGTAACAAGTGGTTCAGAAAATTATCTTGTCCAGCACTGTGGGAGCAGCCGCCTGCCTGGTTGGTTAGAATTTGCACTTAAACACAGCTACAGTGGCACTCACTGTCTGATGCGGATTAAAGCATTTGGAGCAGGATTCAGATCGCAAAGACAGGGAAATACTACCTTCATGTTCCATCATTGTCAGAGAAGTAGAATGTCTTCTGTTTGAATTCATGAAGTACGTGCATAAGCCTCATTTTGTGTGGGTGGTCGTCTCAGTGATCCCATGACAGTTGTTTGCCTGGATCACAGAGCCCCCATCATCTCTGGCAGAGTTGCCATTCTTCCCAGGGCACCTTGCTGCTTCCCCAAACTCATGTCACTGAGTATTTGGCGAGGACTTTTTGCTTACCAATTTGTTGGGCGGTCCCTTCTATTTGCAGATGAGGTGTTCATGGCAGTGATCCCCTCTAATCCTGCTCCCCCATCTGTAAATAGATAAGAACACAACGGCAGGCATCACGAGGTTGTTGCAAGGGGCAAAGACTCGGATGTGAAACAGCTGTGAGCGCCAGACAGTACTGTATACGCAGCGGGTGTTGACATTCACTATGTGACCGCCTTCATCCGGCCTGATGACTGATGGCACGGTACTGAGCGAGTGGCTTTGTTAAGCCAACAGGGAAACATGACAGCTTATTTCCATCAGTTGCACTAGGACTTCCATCAAGGTTGCCATGTTTCATAATAAATGAAATCTAGTACACTGGATTATTTTCAGTTCTTCTTTTAAAGATCTAAACAGTCATTAGTTTGGCCCAAGTGACTGAAACCGGTGGCTTTGAAAGGAGACAAAAGTAGAGCTAAAAGCAGGTACCATTTGAGTTTACTCAGCCAAGAAGATTGGCCCATGCCTGGCATCCCTTTGCCCCCCCTTGGCTGTGTTGATTGACATCCCTCTTCGTTCTTTCTCACTTTCAGTGGCCCTCTCTCTTCTGTATCCCTCTTCCTTTTTACATCCCTGGTTTGGGGGCAGCTGCCTCAGCAGAATTCTTGACAGGTCTGTTGTCACCCAACTTCTCCCCAGCGTACACGATACACAGTGTGGGGACCAGTAGAACCTTGAGTACTGTCTAGGATGGCATTTCACAAAACATATTTTCAGGAGATAGGAAAAAAAAAATTCCACGGTCCAGTAAGTTCAGGAAAATCTGGGTTGAACATTGAAGAGGTTTCTTTCCTGCAGGACTTCTCAGAACCTTTCATATTTGTATTGAAACTTCAAGAGGCACATATGGTGCATTTGTAACATTTCCCAAATTTAATAGATTCAGAGAACTGTGTGGGGTTTGTGTGTGTGTGTGTGTGTGTGTGTGTGTGTGTGTATGTCTGTGTGAATCATCTCTTGGTTTAATACTTCAAAGAACACACTTTGGGTAATGTTTTGTAACCTGTTATTTGATAGATTGGTAAAATGACAGTTTTCCTAAGAGTTTTCTGTCTGTCTCTACTGGCATGTCTGAGGTTTTTGTCTAAGGATGAAACCCAATTGAGGGACTACCTATTTTGTTTTTGTGTGTGTGTGTGTGTGTGTGTGTGTGTGTGTGTTTCACCGAATCCTCTAGATTCTGCCCTTTTAAGTACCTTCATTGATTCCATCCCTGACTCCGTGGCCCATCCTGGCTTCCATAGGGGCAGACATGAAAAAAAAATGATGATGGACATGAGAGCTCCCTCCCATCTGCATAGGGTTTGCATTAACTTTTTAGTGATCGCAGTAGGAGGATGAGTTTGACCTCTCAGCATGAAAAGGATTCTCACCATATGGAGTGTGGTTTTATAGTTTGTTCCTCAGACTCCAGAAAGTTTAATCAAGATAAGACTTGGAAGACAGAGCGTGTCAGAATGACTAGCAATTGTCGGTGAGAAATTTGAACAGTCTCCATGCCATTGACTATGAGCTAGGAATGGGAGGCAGGAGAATGAACATGGGGTTCGGGACGTTGAGTCGGGAAGGGGAGCAGACAGTTCTGGGCTTAGGAAACTTGGATCATTCCTGCCTTGTGACATCTAACCGACAGGATCTAGAGACACAAGCTGGGTATCCCAGGAAGGCTTGGTCTTGTGGTTCGGATTGTTCATCAGGTTTTGAGGTTGACTCTTCCTCTAGAGTCACCATCTAACGTCTAGTGTGTTCCCATCAGACGATGAGGGTTCCGCTTCATTTCTGAGCTCCTTTCTACCCCGCCTTTTCTCTCCATGAGAGGATTTCTCTATTCCTTTTTGACTGGAAATTAACCCCTGCAACACATCACTATTTACACTCTCCCAGATCACCCGCCACAACACACACACACACATTCTCTTGTCCTTCTTCAACCCTTCAAGGTTGTACTATCCTTTAGTGCCAAGTCCCTCTCCTGACTTCTTTCTCCACTCATAGAAAGAGGAACCAGATTTCCCCCACGTTACTTACCATCAGTACAAACAGTAATTTTGTTTCTGTCATTTTCCCTATCAACCTAGCGATAAAGTTTGCTACTGCTGCTGTTCCCCACTCCCCGACCCCGCACAGGAAGAAAGACTTCCTCCCCTCATCTCTTGACTTTTCCCAGGCTGGTGAATAATCTCCCCTTTCTCTTGGATTCCAGGTGCTCACCTTTTCTAACTTTTTTTTTTTTAAGACTCCTGAGAGTCACTGGTCCCATATCCTTCCCCTCCCAACCTTCTGGTTTTCTCCATCTCATAAACTTCTTCTTCTGCCTAGTTCATGGGACCCCCTTGGAGCTGTCGCCCCGTTGATGAGTGCCTTGGGGTTGTGGTGGGGCTCTGGGCTTCTCTGCTACCCCTTTTTGGCTGTGTTGACCGATCATCGCTCCTCCCTGATCTTTGTCACTTTCAATGGCCCTCCTTCTTCAATATCCCTTTTTCCTTTTACATTCCAGATGACTTTGGTGACGATCTCAAAAATTCATCTCCCATTGTAAGCTGCAAGCTTGATCTTTTGATCTTTTCTTACATTATGGTTTTGAATCTGATTTTTAATTAGATTGATAGCATTGCTTTAAACACTTAACATTTGTTCTACAAAATCGTCCATACCTTTTCAAAATTCCCCAGATCCCCAAATCCCAAAATGGTGCATAGACGTAGTCCAGCATCAACTGAGAAGGAGAGAAGAAAGAGGCAAAAAATCAAGGCTTTTCAGGCCCTTAGTTTGTATATTGAGTTATTACCACCAAACAACTTTTGGTTTCCTTATGTCCAGTTGAAGAACCAATCCCACATCCACTGGGCGGTAACCACTCTGGGGGCAAATACTTGATTGTGTAGGTTAGGACTTTATGTTGCTGTCTTCCATTCTCTAGAAGTTTACAAATAGCCAATTCCCCCCCCCCCTTTTCCTTCATTTAACACGTACCAGAGCAGTCGTTATAAATCTCAATTAACTTTCCCATTTTCTCTTTGTTAGTTACCCAAGTAGAATTCACATCTTCCTCCTGTTCCTCTTTGCTGTCTTGTGGGTGTCGTATCTGCTAGGTCATCAGATAGTATCAGAAAGGCTGATACTTGATATCTTTAGCCCACCATCCTTTTCTAATCGTTTTTATTAGCACCTCCATATCTTCACACTTACCTCTTAGCTGCCTCCCCTTGCCTTCTTTTGTGGTATGAGCCATTTACACAAAGCACACAATTTTAGAAATCAACATATGACCATTGACCTCATAATAATTGAAGCCCAGTGTGAACGCCTGGTGGATATCGAAGATTTGGGGAAGAGGCTTCATTTGATCACAGAATATACTTCATTTCACAGCCATCACAGGCAGGGGAAATTGCAACAATGGATGTTCCCTTTGTTCTTTCTTCTGTCCTCTTGTCCCAACCCTTCGCCATCACCTGTTCAATTGTGTTGATTTTCCCCTTTCATCAGAGTTTACTTCTCTGACGAAGGAAGGCAGTTGGGATAGCTTTCCTGAGTTTCAAGGACTCTTCCATGCTACAAGGGATTGTATTGAAATGTTCACTTTGAGACAGTGCTTTCACTAGTCCACACTTCTGCTGGGAAAATATATTCCTTTACAAATAGCTTGATCCTAGAAGCACCAACAAATATTGTAGAAAGTTACCCTAAAACTAAGATGGGACATGAGTAATATTTAAAGAGTAAAGAAATAGAAGAATTTTCCTGAAACGGAGATACTCTCCCACTGTTTTTGGTTATTTTTTTTTCCTCAGGGTCTTTTTTTTTTTTAATTGAAGTATAGTTGATTTACAATGTTGTGTTAATCTCTAGTGGATAGCATAGTGATTCGGTTACACATACATTTATATATTCTTTTTCATATCCTTTTTCATTATAAGTTATTACAAGGTATTGACTTTAGCTCCCTGAGCTCTACAGTAGAACCTGATTGTTGGTTATTTGTTTTTTGAAGTGTATCAGTACAGGTGCCAGGCCCTTCACTCAGATTTCTTTATTTGACAAATATTTATTAAAAGATGACTGTGATCCAGTGTGTAGTTCCAGTGCCTGGGGAAATCCCCAACGATTGGGACTCAATCCTTACCTTCAAAAGAGTACGTTCTCACAGGGAGACTTGTTTCTAAACAAATAATTGAAGAACAATTTGGCATGAGTTTCTGGAACACAGACTGAGGGATCAGGGAGCTGGCCCTGAGTAGCACGCAACTAAGGAGGCCTTCAAGAAGCCCCCTTCTCGAACATTCTAGAAAAGTCTCCGAGCCAGGCCCAGCAGAGTGAAGGGGAACTGGGCAAGCAAGATGCAGAGGCCCAAGGGTCTGCTCCTCCCTTATCCATCTGAGCTGAGTGAAACTTGATGGGAAGGGTCAAGGGAGACCAAGCGAAGAGTTTTATACCATGAGAACTTTCAGTGACAAAAGGAGTTCTGTATAGAGGCTTGGTAGAGATTGTATTATAAATAAAACCTGCAATATTAGGTGTATATGATGTCGGTACCTTTAGAAAACAGCCCAAGGCTTAGAAATGAGACCAAATTTAGAAAGACCCCAGCAATAGTCTAGAATAGTAATGGGTTGATGGTGATGAAAAATCTAAGTCAGGAATTCTTGGGAGACCTGTTTTTTTCTATTATTTACAGGTTTAGAAGACAGTCGCCTTATTTTGCTAATCTTTTTTTTTTTCACTTAGCATGGATAGAATGCAAATTATTTTGTGTCTTTTTTCTCAGTGATAGGAGTGCCTCACCACTATTGCACACTGCTGACATTGGGTAAAGAGAATTTAGGAATTTCTTTCAGAGAGGGAGGGAGTAACAGAGAAGAGAGATTTGCACATGGCTTTAGTGCAATTCATTTATGTAACTTGTCCTGAAAAAGGCAGTTACTTAGGTGAAAACTCTACTTTTTCTCTGAATTGCTTTTAATGAGTAAAATGATTAGTGTTTTTATCCGATGATTATTTTTTAAAAAATTTGGTTTTTTGTTGAGACGGATTAAAGGCATGTGCCTAATTGCTGAATATTATTTTGGAAGAACTGGTCTGAGTCTGTCTTTATGGGCTGTGAGTGGTTTCGCCTTTAGAAGCTTGTTTTAGGATCTTGTGCCAACCCCATCCTTTCCCAGGCCTGTTCAGACTAGAATTATCTGGCAGGGAATAGTTTTGTTTTGTTTTGTTTTTTTGAAAAAAAAAATGAGCAGGAACATCTCGGAAAATGTTCACCTCAGTCTTCAAGTTGACTTGCAGAGCAATTTACTAAATAAGCGATGTGCGAATCAAGTGACCATCAGCTGGTGTAAATATTTTCGGTCTGTGTGGTCACAGGATCTCAGGTATGCAGGAGTTGGCCGGGCTACAACCACGAGCTGGTTATGGTGAGACCCTGGTTCCAAGCCTCTAACGTAACACGCGAGGAATCCAAGTTCACAAGAACATACTTTAATTAGACACCTGTATTTAAAAAGTTGGTTTTCCCTCTGGCACAATTTCACCCCGTGGTACCCTGCGTATATCCGTGTGCATTTCTTCCTGGGCTACAGTTAAGAGTTAATCAGACTCTTTGTTTTTAGCCATGTGGAAGGCAGTTATTTTGTCTGTTTGTCTTTTTGTAAACAACTTCATTGAGGTAGACTTAATATACAGAGAACCTGCACGTATTTAATGTGTAGAATTGGATGCTTTTAGACGCGAATGAACACCCATGATACCGTCACCACAGTCAAGGTCATAGACATGTCCAGTACCTCCCATAGCTCCCTTCTGTCCTTTTTTTTTTTTAACGTATGTGTAGTCAGAACACTTAACATGAGATTGACACCAAGGGAGACAACTTTTGTTCACTTTTGAAGTAAACTCTTTGCTGGAGGAACACAGTGCTGTGTGTTCTGTCAAATCCATAATAGAAGCTGCAGTGGTGGACTGTATTCCTGTTTGGTTACAGAAGGCTGCTGGCTACATGTGCTAAAACACGTGAAATATCACGGACGTGGGCTGGAGGGACCATCTAGACACCTAGAGCCAAACTTGGCAATTTTGGCTCAGGAAAGTTAACATCCTGGTGAGGCTATGAAATTGTTCATCCCTCTTCATTTACTGCCCTTACAGTGCTTGGGGTCCAATTTTTTCTCCAAAAATGACAGTTTCTACAGTTAAGGATGCAAATTATGGGGGTGGGGTGGGGGTGCAAAAGAGAATCATCCAGGTAATGCCTTCAAAAGACAGGCATGTCTCCTCTTCCTTCAGTTGAATGACCCACGAAGCAGCATTTCTTTCATTTCTATAGTGAAACTTTGATGAGAATATCATTTTATATCTGTCATTAAACATCAGCGGGTTTCTTTACTTCTTGGTGTGGTTTATCGGCCACCCTTGCTCTAATTCTGGAGAGGAAGCTCTTCAAATTCTAGGTGAATGTTGCAAGAAATGGTCTTTATCCCAGTCCCAAACGGGTTTTCCAACAGCAGATGGCAGGCTTAACTTTTAATTAGTCTTTTCCTTCCTTTAAAGTCTCTTTCCCACTCTGTGTACCTCAAATAAATGGTCTTTAGCCAGAATGGATGCTTGTTTGTTTGTTTATTGTTGTCTCTGTTTCATTTATTTGCACTGTGAATAGGACTTGAGCAGTGAGTACCTTGGTTACAGCTCTGCCACCTGTCCCTGGGGTTTAGCTGTCTTCTTAATTATTAGATAATAGAATTATATAATTTGCCATTTTCAGTTGGAACTTAATTCTTTTCTTTGACTTTGATTTGCGAACTTCTAAGATGTATTATTGGTTAATAGTCTCCGTTATATTATATTCCTTATATATTCAATTCTCTATATTTTAATAAACTTTACAATGTGTATTATTGGTTAGTGATTGACAATAATCTATAGAACAGCCTTGAATAAAATTTCATTTATAGTTTTTTCTTTTTTTTTATGACCTAGATAAATCTAAAAGAAGACGGCAAAGACCATTTTAACTTTATGGTTCTTTAGACTTAGGAAGATTTGGAGGATAGTTCAGGCGAGCTTTGAGAATTAAAAATACCATTCTTTTAATCCAGATGTAGACCAAAATTTATAAGAGATAATCCTTTGGATTTTTTTTTTGTTAAAAACTTACCAAACTAAACTCTTGCCTCGCTTTAATTATCAGCCTTCTTATTTATAAAAATAGTTTTGCATATTTAGTTTGAGTGGTTAATGAAATGTCAATTTGTATGTTCCAAAAATGCTTTATTTTACATTAATGGTGAGACTCAGCCAAACCTGTACGAAGCAGTCTTTTTTCCTACCTTGGTATGTACGCCCTGGCTTTTTAGGCAACGCCAATGTATACTTACAGTTGGAGTTGTTCTTAATTTATTTTAAAAGAAACCCAAGCCATCAAACAAAAACCTACTTCACTTTATAAGTCCCACCCTCCTCCTTTCCTAAGAGCTAACCACTTGGCGAAACACTATTATTATAACTCTGAAAATTAGACATCTGTGATTAGAGTTAAATCATTCCCTTGCAATTTATATTATTTCAAGCTCTGAGAAAGCCGGTCATCTTTTCTTATACTTGACACATTTTTTTAAACGTTACTTTTTCTGGCAATGACTATTTGCATTCCAGCTGCAGGTCCAGTCAAACTGTGTATATACCTTCAAAGTTCTGAGCATAGCTTTTCTCTAATTGATCTTAGCTTTCCTAAGTCTTTTAGAAGTGATAGCCAAAGCATTGTAAATTCCGAAGAGGGTCAGATTCTAAAACGTGTGTAGTTGGAGCAAAGCTGCATGGTCATTTACAGTCTTAAAAAAAAAAAATCCTCAAAGTTGAAAGCAGTAATTGGCTACTGTGGTCACATTTTAATATAAAAACACCTTCTCCAAGACGGGGCCTTTGTTCTGACTCTTGCCTCTTCTCTGCGATGTTTTCTGGCCCCAGATGTGCACATAGTTCTCCTCCTCCTCCTCCTCCAGGAGTCTGCGCAAAAGTCACACTCTGACTACCTTCTGGAAAATAGCATTCCTCTATGAAATGACCATACCTACGTGTCGAGTTTCTTTTTTTGTCTGGTCCTTACCTTCACCATAAATCTTAGACTCTCAGTTCCACGAGTGTAGGGTCTTGGTTCAGTGTCACATCCCCAGTGCCTGGTGGGAGCTATGGAAAAGGCACTCAGTAGGCATTTCTAGGGTGAATGAATGAATCAGTGAATCAGTCAGTCCATGACGAGGACACCCATCCTCTCACGACATCGTATCATGCGAGGAAAGCTTGGAACCAACATACTGGAGAGCTGCTGCTTTGAATACCTTGCAACATGCTTTTTTTGCAGTTTTCTGGTGTTTTAGACATTTGGTAAAAATACTCTATCATCTTCAGTTTATAGGGGAAACAGTATATTTTTACTGCAACTTACTTGCCCTATGTGCAGCATCACTAGATTACCCAAAGTTAAAATGGCATCAAGTGAACAAAAATGCTCCAAGGGCACAATGAAATGGTAGATTGGATTTTTGGTTTGCTTGCTCATTTGTCTTTCTTTTATATATATATATCTATATATATCTGTATATACACAAATATATATAAATGTATATGTATTTTTATAAATATATAAATAAATATATATATTTTTAAATTTTACTGCAAAAACACACCAGTCAATTGTAGATTTCCTCACAAACAAGCATGCACGCTAAAAGGTCAAGGATTGTCATCTTTTTTTGTTTGCTGCTGGATTTTGAGCCCCTGATAAGACTTTCTAGCACTTTCTATTACTTAGTCAGTATATGTGTAAGTAAATCAGCCTAGAGGTTGGTTTAAACTTCATTCATGGGATTATTGTCCGAATGTCACTAAAAGAAGATAAGCGGTTGAAATCTCTTGATACCATTTCCATGTCAGTTTCCAGAATTGACGTCTTCTCTTTCCTTCCACAGAGCCCTTTACCAGGAGGCTGCGGATCCTCCGGCTGCTGGATGTGTAGGTACCCTCAATGGCTCAGTAGCCAGTGTAGATCCTGTCTTTGGTAATCAGTAGCTACATCTGGCTACTGGGTCTCTGATGGCATCTTCTACCTTCCGTTACAGCGTCCTGAGTGCAGCGATTGGAGAGTCCTCAGTAATGCAAGCTTTACCTTGATTTACACAGAACACACACCCACCCAGAGTTAAGTTCTGGGGTGATGAGTCTTCTGTTATTAGATGGAGTGGGGGACCGTCAAGGTCTTGTGAATAACGAGATGTATTTGATTTCAACACCACAAATGGAAGGAATCTGTATTATTTTATCCATGGATTGTTTGTCTCTTTTTTTTTTTCCCTCTCTCTGCCCCCTGTGGAAGGTATCATTTGGTCACAAAACTATCCTCCTGTCTGTCTGTCTGTCTGTCTATTTATCTGTCGATCTATAAATCAAGCATTTGGTTACAAAACTATCTACATTTATCTATCTATCTATCAATCATCTACCTACCTACCTACCTGTCTTATATGTCCATCTATCTTATCCATCTATCCATCCATCCATCCATTTATTCTCTTCATTTCTTGACTTTTAAATGGGCATTCTCAAAATAACGTGGTGATTTCAGTTTAAGGACATTTCACTTGTCGTAAATACATCCCAGCAGTGCATTGTGACTTGTGCTTGTCCTTTCCCCATGGTAGAGAATTTGAAAGCCAGAAATCTCAAATGCAAGCAGGCAAGTGATGTGGAAATCATATGTGGGAAGACTGGACAGGCCCGACGTCCAGGTCTGGGGCATGAACCTGGCATACAATGTAGATTTCTGTGTTTGATGGGCAACAGCTACATTGTCTGCTGGGTTTCAGGCTACCTGGAAACATGTGCTTCATGGCGGTTTCATCAATGCTTCACCTGTACTGTTTTGGAATAACTTTTCTAGGAGGCATAATGATCCGTGTGCTCTATCATTGGACAAAATGCAGAGAAAGAACCCCAGGAGGGCTGATCACCATAGCAAACACTGATTTTATTATGATTTTACCCAAGATGGTCAAATATCAGCCCAGGAAACTCAATGAATTGGACCCAAGGTGTAATGCTGTCTTTCCTTCTCTCTGCCTCAGCTCTCAAGGATGGGTCACTCACATGTTGTTATTAATTATTGTTTGGGTTTCTGTCCATATTTCCTATGGGCCTAACCACAATGCCCGGCTCCCTCACCATCCATTCCTCCTCGTTTTGGCTTCTTGCCCACCTACGGGGGCCTGGTTTATTTTTGTTCTGTCTTCACCACAGACAGCCCCATCATTTTTGTGAGTGATTCTCAGTCTCACCAAAATCCATCTCTCACTCTGCCCAGCATCGAATCCCATCATTTGCTCCCTGAAGTGAACTCTAGAATTGAGGGAAACTGGATTTTTCTTTCTTTTTTTTTTTTTTTTATTTTACCACTGTTCCCCATCTCTTACGAGACCAGAAGTAAAGTAGCTTTCTTATAGAATGACAGAGAACTTGTGAAGAGAAACCACCAGTCTGCAGGAGTAAAGGAAGAAAAGAATGATGGAAAATCAGTTTACATCTCTAAACACTAAAAAGAAAAAAAAAAGAAAGAAAAAATCAAGCTAAACCCTCAATTTTTTAATAATAAAAAGAATATGACTTTTAAAAGAGAAGTTATAAACCCTTGGTTGTATGAACTGGAGACTTTTCAGTAAGAAATCATGTCTTTTACATGAATATGAATTAACAGATTTAAAGTTGAAAATGAATGTAAGGAACGCAAGCAAAGTCTGCATGTAATAGCCGATGGTAATGATATAATGTATTTTGTCACTCCCTGCTGAATTCAATAAAAATAAAGCTAATGACTTGGAGCTTTTAAAAGACTCTACTTTTTTTTTTTTTTTTTTTGCGTGTGTGTGCTTCTTGGCTTTCTGTCCACCAGTCAGTTCCATCATCTGTTCTGTAGCTGTCACTGGCCTCTGTCGTTACGTGGTCAGGTTTTCATTTCCCTCTCAAGTCTGATAGACCAGTGTTGAATTGATCCTCAAAAGCAAGAATAAAGGTGCAAATGACTAGGGGGTATTTTCTCACTTTTTCTCAACTCTCACTCTGTGGGACCCAGGAAGGGATGGACATGGGTATGATGGCTCTTCTAAAAGAGTCACAGCATCCTGGCTGTATTCTTATTTTTTTTAAGTTACCATTTTGAAACAATTTCAGACTTGAAAAAAGTTACCAAAGATGATACAAAGACAATGCTGGTGGGAGTTTAAAATGGTGCAGCTATTTTGGGAAAGTTTGGCAGCTCCTCAGAAAGTTAAACAGAGTTACCATATCTATGACCAAGCTCTTCCACTCCTGGGTATACACCCCAAAGAATTGAAGAGAGGTACTTAAGCAAATACACGTACACACACGTTCACAGCAGCACTGTTCCTAGTCATAATAGCCAAAAGGTGGAAACAACCCAAATGCCCATCAACAGATGAACAGATAAACAAAAGGTGATCTAGCCATATGATGGAATATTATTCAGCCATAAAAAGGAATGAAGTCCTGATAGCTGCCACAACATTGAATGAAACTTGAAAACACTAAGTGAAAGCAGCCAGACAAAGCAGGCCAAATATTGTATGATTCCATTTGCATGAAATGACCAGAATCTGCAAGTTTAGAGAGACAGATAGTGGTTGCCAGGGGCTAGCAGAGGGAGGGAGTGGGGAGTGCTGATGGGTAGAAGGGTTCTCTTTGGGGTGATGAAAATGTCCTAGAATTAATGTTCCAGTGATGGTTACACAACTTTGTGACTATATTAAAGACAAATGAATTGCACGCTTCCAAAGGATGAACTTTATGATATGTGAATTATATCTCAAAAGATACAGAGAGTGCTCACATACTACTCCTTATCAATTCCCCAGGTATTAACATCTCATGTAACTAACAAAATCAGTAAATTAACATCGATAGGCTAATATACTCTGGATGCCTCATTCAGCTTTCATCACATGTCTCACTGTTGTCCTATTTCTGTTTCAAGATCCAATCTAAGATGCTGTGTTTAGTTGTCCTGTCTCTAGTCTCCTTTAACCCAGAACAGTTCCTCAGCCTCCCTTTGTCTTTTGTGACTTTTGCCACTTTTGAAGAATACAAGCCAGTTATTTTGTAGGCTGTCCCTCAGTTGGATATCTCTGATGGTTCCTTCTGCTTAAATTCGGGTTCCACATGTTTGACAAGAATACCACGCAAATGACATAGTGTCATTCGTAGTGTGTCGTATCAGAAGGCACATTATGTTGGTTTGTCCCACTACTGGTGATGTTAACGATCATTTGGTTAAGTTGGTGTCTGATCCTGGCTATTTTCATTTTTCTTTCTTGCTTTAAAAAAATTTCCTTCTATCACCATCCTGTACTCCCATTTTCCTTCATTCCCCACCCAAGTTAGCTATGTTTAATACACATCATTTCATTTTTATATATTCTTGAAAAGACATCTTGTTTTTGGCATTCAGATATTTTTAATTTACACGAGTGGTACTGTCTTATACCTCATTCTGGTTTTTTTTTTTTACTTTTTTAAAGTTAGGCACTATGTTTTCATGGTCAGTCTACGTTGCTGTCTAATTTGTTGCTTCTAATTCTGCATAGTACTCCATGGAGTTGCAACTACCACAGTTCATCTATGCCATTTCCAGTGATGGACCCCAAATGGGAACCAATTCCTTGTCACCACAAATAACGTTGTAATTAACATTCTAATACATGTCTCCTGGATGTGTGTAGGGAATTATTTGGAATATATGGTGAGGAGTGGAGTTGTTGAGTCATAATAGATAAACACACACACACACACACACACACATTCACACACAACATACACCTCAGAATGGTCTGATCGGTCTATGCTCCAGACATCAGTGAGTGAGACATCCTATGCTTATCTCTGCCAATAATTGATTCAGTGAAGATGTTTTTGCCGGTCTAAAAGGTGCGAAGTGGGGGGAGGGTATAGTGGGTGAGCACGTGATTAGCATGCACAAGGTCCTGGGTTCAATCCCCAGCATCTCCATTTAAATAAATGAATAAATAAACGTACCCTCCTCCCCCCAAAAAACCCCAAAAGGTGACATCTTCTTGTTTTAATTTGCATTTCTCTAGTTACTAAGGATTATGAACATCTTGTCATATGCATTTGAGCTTTGGGAGTTTTGCATCATTCTCCAGTCCATATCTTTTCCCACTTTTTAACTTTTAAAATTCTGAAATGTAGTGCACAGATGGGAAAATGCATATAAAGTAAATGAACAATTCACTGAGTGGATCTGTGTAACCGTCACTCTGGTCAAGAAATGGAAAATTGCTTGTACCCCCAGAAACACTATTCCTGTGTGTCTAGCCCAGCCACTATCCCTCCCCCCTCCCCAAAGGAAACTCCTCCCCTAAAATCAAAAATTTTAGCTTAGTTTTGCTTGTTAATGCAATTTCTATAAATGGAACTATATAGTACATAATATTTTGTGTTTGACTTACGTTTCTCAAAAAGTGTGAGATTTCTCCATGCTTCATGAAGAGGTGTAGTTTGTTCATTTTCATTGCTGCACCTTAATCTACATTAATAAACATTTGGGTATTTCCATTTGTGTGTGCTTGTGAATAACCTTGCAATGAAAGTTCTTTCACTTATAGCCTGTTGGCAGATAGACACTCATTCTGTTGGAATATACCTGGGCGAAGAAGTGTTAGGTCCTAGTGTTTGGATAAGTCAACTTTAGTAGGTTACGTGGTGATTGTTACAGTTTATACTTTCCCACCAACCACGTATCGGAATTCCTGTTGCTCCACATCCTCACCGACACATTATTGTAAATCTTCTTAATTTTAAGAATTAAAATTCTGCTAAGTATTTAGTGGTATTTATGGTGTATTTAATATGATGATTAATGAGGTTGAGCCCCCTTTTATATGATTATTGGCCATTTACATACCCAATTTGGTACGGAGTGCCTGTTCAAATCTCTTGCTCATTTTTATATTGGGTTGGGTTACTTGTCGACTTGTAGGGATTCTTCATCTATCCTGGATGTAAGCTTTTTGTTATTTTCTTCCAAATATATTTTACTCTGATTTCCCTTTCATTTTCTCCACTTCAATGATCAAAAATTCTTAATGTAATCCAATCTATCAATCCTTTCTTTCATAATAAGTACTGGGTTTTTTGTGTACCCTGTTAAAATCTTCCCCTATTCAAAAATTTTCTTTTATTGTTTTGCCTTTCACATTTAAATCAACGATTCTCCTGGAATTGCATTTTGTAAATTGGCTGTGTTAGACATCAGATTTCACTTTTTAATATAGGGCTATACAACTTACCCAACATTGTTTGTCGAAAAGACTTTCCCCGCTGCTCTGCAGTGCCACATTTAAGTCAACTGTCCATATATGTAGGTATGTAGATACCTATTTTATTGGTCTATTTGAGTATTCTTGTGCCAATACCACATTGCCTTTATTACTAAACTATATAAGTTTTGATATCCACTAGAGTTGTTCTTTGCTATTGCTTGGGATCTTTATTTTAGCATCTTGCATTTGTGTTATAAAATTTCAGAATCCTTTGTCAATTTTGACAAAAAAGTTAGGATTTTAATTGGAATTGTAGTTAACCAATTTTGGGAGAATAGACATTTTTACTTTATTGGGGCTTCTGATACATGAATATTGGGATCTCTCCATTGGTTTAGGTCTTCTTTATTTTCTTACAGTGTTTCATAATTTTCCATGTGGAGCTCTTGTAAATCATATGTTAGATGCATAGGTATCTGATCTTTTTTGATGCAGTGATAAGTGCACTTTGTGATGGATTGTTGTTGGTATATAAAAATGCAGCGTTTTTGTTCGTTTGTTTTGTTTTTACTTTGTATCCAGCAACTTTGCTAAATTTATTTGTGAATTCCAAGATTAACTGTAGATTCTTTCGAAGATTTCTTTGTGAATAAGTTTTCTTTCTACTTTCTTTCTATATTTCTTATTTATTTTTGTTTAGTAGTACAGTGTTGACTAGAAGAAGAGTAGATAGAGGGCATCCTTTTCTTAGTATTAAAAGGAAAGCTTTCAACATTTCACCAGTAAGTATGATGTTTACTATAGTTTCTTTGTAGAGTAGACATCTTTTAAGGCAGTTTATCTCTCCTCTAAGGTGGGTAAGAGTTTTTGTCATGAGAAGATAGTGAACTTTATCAAATGCTTTTTCTACATTTATTAAGATGACCATCTAATTCTTGTCTCCTTTGTTTAGTTAATGTGGTGAATTACATTAATTTTTAAAAATCACCTTTAATAAGATAATTTACATGTGTTAAAATGAAATCATTTTAAGTAGAGTTCAAAGAGTTTTGGTTAATGTATATACCCATAACAGTCATTACAATCAAGATACAAAGCATTCTGTTATCCCCAAAATATCCTTTGTACTTCTTTTAAGTCAATTCCCATCCTTGCCACCACATAAGGCACACACTGACCTGCTTTCTATCACTGTAGATTGTGTTGCCTTTTCTAGAGATTTATGTAAATGGAATTATACAATATGCAGCCTTTTATTTATTTTTTTTATTTTTCAAATTTTACTTTGATCATTTTTATGTAGGTATGATTTATTTATTTTTAATATGTAGCCTTTTGAGTTAAGCTTTTTTCACTTGGAATAATGTTTCTGAGATTCATTCGTGTTGCATGTATCGGTAGTTTATTCCTTTTTTTTGCTGAGTACTATTCTACTGTATGAATATCATACAATTTGTCTTTTCATCTGTGGATGGATGTTTGGGTTATTATCAGTTTTTTACTATTATATTATTATTTTTTTTTATCGAGCCATAGTCAGTTTCCAATTTTGTGTCAGTTTCCAATGTTGTGTCAGTTTCCTTTGTAGAACACAATTTTTCAGTTATACCTGAACATACATATATTGTTACTTTTTTTCTCTATAAGCTACACAATATCTTGTATATATTTCCCTGTGCTATACAGTATAATCTTGTTTATCTATTCTGCATATGCCTGTTAGTATCTACAAATTTTGAACTCCCAGTCTGTCCCTTCCCACCCCCCTCCCCCTTGGCAACCACAAGTTTGTATTCTATGTCTATGACTCTGTTTCTGTTTTGTATTTATGTTCATTAGTTTTTTACTATTATAAATAAAGCTTTTATGAATAGTTAATGAATATTCAATCTTTGTATGGGCACATGTTTTCTCTTGGGAAAATACCTATGAGGCACAGGTAGTTGTAATTTTAATTTTATAATTTTATAAGAAACTGATAAATTGTTTTCCAAAGTGATTGTATCATTTATGTGCTCACCTACAATTTATGGGAGTTTCATTAGCGTTACATTCTTGCTAACCCTTGGTAGTGTCAGTCCTTTTTAATTTTAGCTACACTAAAATTTGAATAGTATTTCATTATGGTTTTAAACTGCACTAATGATGCACTAATAATAGTTTTAAATTGCAGTAATAATGACTAAAGCAATTGACTTTCTTTTCATGTGTTTATCTGCCATTCATATATCTTCTTTGGTTAAATATTTCTTTATTTTTTGCTCATTCTTAATTGGATTGTTTGTCTTCTCATTACTGGGTTTTAAGAGTTCTTTGTATATTCTAGGTAGATCTTTTATTAAATACCTGTTTTGCTGATTTCTTCTCCCAGTCTGTTGAGTGCCTTTTCATTTTCTTAAGAGTATTGTTCAGAGAACAAAAGATTTTAATTTTGACATCTAATTTATGCGTTTCCTTTTAAGATTATCTTGCTTTTATGGCCTGTTGAAGAACTCTTTGCCTCTCCCATTGTCAGGAAAATTTTTCATTATGTTTTCTTACAGAATATTCATACTTTTAGCTTTTATATTTAGGTTTATGATACATTTCTGACTACGTTTTGTGTGTGGTGTGTAGTAAAGGTCAAAGTTCTTTTTTTCCATGTAGATTTCCAATTTTTTTGAGCATCATTTGCTGAAAAGATTATCCTATCCCTAATTAATTACTTTGTCCTCATTTTTAAAAAAATCAATTAACTGTACATGGGTGAGTCTATTTCTATGTTTTCGATTCTGTTCTGTTGACAGGTACATCTATTTTCCTGTCAATAGCACAATGTCTTGGTAACTGAAGCTGTATTGTAAGACTTGAAGTCAGTAGTGTATGTCCATCAACTTTATTCTTCTTTTTCAAATCTCATTTGGTTATTTTAGATCCTTTGCATTTTCATATACATTTCAAAATCATCTTTTTAATTTCTATAAAACAACCTAGTGGGAGATTGGGATTACATAAAATCTGTAGATATATTTGGGGAGAATTATTATCTTTACAATGTTGAGTCTTTTGATCTGTGAACATGGTGTGTATAAATGTGTGTGTGTGTGTGTGTCTGTGTATCCTTTTATTTAGGGCTTTGAGATTTTTTCTCAGCAATGACTTATATTTTGCAGAGTAGTGATCTTGTCCATATTTTGTTAAATTTATTCCAAGTCTTTTATGTTTTTTCAATGCTATTGAAACTGGTCTTTTTAATATCAGTTTCCAATTCTGCATTCTACATACATAGAAATACAATTGATTTTTGTATCCTGTGACATTGCTAAACTTACATATTTGTCCTAGTCTGTCTGGGCTGCTATAACAGGAGACCATAGACTGTGTGGTTTATAAACAACAGAAATCTACTTCTTACAGTCCTAAAGGCTGAGACATCCAAGATCAAGGCACTGGCAGGTTTGGTGTCTGGTGAGGGTCTGCTTCCCAAAGGGGATGAGGGAGCTCCCCAAGGTCTCATTCTATAAGGATACTAACCTCCTTCATAAGGGCTCCACCCACAGGACCTCATCACCTCCCAGAGGTCCTACCTTCTAATACCATCCCACTGGGGTTTAAGATTTCAATACGAATTTTGGAGGGACACAGACATTCAGTCCCTTGCAGTATTCTTGTAGCTTTTTGTAGATACCTCAGGATATTTTTTTTTCAAACATGGTCATGTTATCAGTGCATGAAGTCAGTTTTACTTTCCTATATATATATATATATATATATCTTTATTTCTTGTCTTATTATCCTGGGTAAGGCTTCAAGTACAATGTTAAATAGAAGTTGTGAGAACAAACATACTTCTCTTTTCTCTTTCTTATTTTTTTCTACCAATTAAGATGATCATATGGCATATCTTTTTTAGTCAGTAAGGTGAATTACATGGAATGTTTTTTCAAATGTTAAACCGACTTTACATTATACTATATTTGGTCAAAACATCTAATCCTTGCTAATATTTTGTTGACAATGTCTGCAGATTCGTTCATGAGGGATGTTGGTCTATATTTTTTCTCTTGTAATTTTTTTCTGGTTTTGATAACCCTGGTATCATAAAATGAGCTGGCTTCATAAAATGAGCTGGGAACTATTCCTTCCTCTTTTAATTTCTAAAAGTGTTTGCATCAGACTGGTAGTATTTCTTCTTTAAATATTTGATAAAAATTCACCAGTAAGTAATCTCAGCCAGGAGTTTTCTTTATGGGAAGATTTTAAATTAAGAATTCAGTTTCTTTAATAGATACCAGTCTTGAGATTTTCTGTTTTTTTCTTGAGTGAGTTTTCATATTTGTGTATTCCAAGGAATTTGTGTCTTTTCACTTTTTTTCCTGGTTGATTTCAACACTTTTTCTTTCAGTAATTGATAGAACAAGAATGCAGAAAATCAATGAGGATATAGAAAACTTGGATAACAGTATCAATCAGCTTAACCTAACTGACATTTATAGAACATTCTACTCAACAACAACATAATATACATTCTTTCCAAATACACATGGATTGCTCACCAAGCAATCATAAACATGCTAATAATCATAATCATAAACATAAATCATGTTCATAAACATGTTCTTATATATTTTAAGCAATTGAAAGGATATAGGGTATGTTTTCTGGTATAACAAAATTAAATTGGAAATAAACAACAGACATTTGGAAAAACCCTAAGTATTTGGAAATTAAACAACACTCATCTAAGTAATCCAGGGATAAAAAAGAAATTAGGAAATATTTTGAACCGAATGAAAATGAAAATAGAGCATATCAAAGTTTGTAGGATACATTTAAGAGCAATGCTTAGATGGAAATGTATAGCATTAAATATTAATATTAGAAAAGATGAATGGTCCAATGTCAGTTATCTAAATTTCTACCTAAGATGCTGGAAAAAAAAAGAGCAGAGTAAACCCATTGTATGTAGAAGGATAGAAATGAAAAAAAGAACAGAAATCAATCCACTAGAAAATGGACAAACAATAGAAAAAAGTCAATTATGCCAAAGCCTAGCTTTTGAAAACACCAATAAAAATTGAAAAATCTCCAGCACAATTGATGAAGCGAAAAAGAGAAACCACAAATTATATGAAAAATGAAAGGGGACATCACTGCAGATTCTGTAGATATTAAGATCTTACTACTGAGTTGGATATATCCCTAAATTTTTCTTTTTGAGGTTGGCTTAGCTTATGACCTCTATTTTGTACCAATGTTAGAGTAAATATATTATGTTTCCAAAAAAAAAAAAAAAATCCACCTTGGATTTTTTTTTTCACCTTGGATTTTGATTAGAATTGCATTGAATTTATAAATTAATTTAGATTGAATTGAGATCTTTATAATATTGTTTTCACATCAAAGAAAATGAAATTTCTCCCCTTCTATACAGATCATCAATCATTAGTAAAATTTTTGTCTTCTCCATAGATGTCTTATATATTCTTGAATAAAATAATTCCTAGATAAATTACGGTTTTTAAATTTTATCAACGGTATCATTTATTTCTGATGCAGAAGAATATACTGATTTTTGTAAGCTGTTCTTGTACCTGTCAACTTTGCTCAGTTTATTAGATGTAACAGTTTATATTCTGTTGGCTTTTCTAGGGAGATAAACTTATCTGAAAATATTGACAGTTTCATATATTTCCTTCTAACACTTAATCTCTTATCTCTTTTTCTTTTCTTATGCCTCTGGTTAGTGTTTTCAGGACCATATTAATTAGTGGCAGTTTTAGTGGGTGTCTTTGTCTTATTCCAGATCTTAAGAGGAATGCATTTTGAATTTTCTATAATAAATATAATGCTGGAAGTAAGTTTTATTAAGTAAGAAAAGTCACTTCTATTCCTAGATTGATTTTTTTTTTAGTCATAAGTAAAGAATTATGTCAAATTATTTTTCTACATCAGTTAAGATAATATACGATTTCTTCCTTTTAGTCTGTTGTATACCATCCTTTAATTCCTGGTGTAAACATGATCTACTGTTGTTCATGCTGCTGCTGTTACCTTTTGAAAAATTAATTTGGTCAATTTTTTCTAGGAATTTTGCATCTATATTCAAAAGTGAAAGGGGCTTAGGTTTTTCTTGCATGTATATTATACTTCGATAGGAAGCTTACATAATATTTAAAAATCCAAGGACCTGAGTGAAGAAAACAGGAGAAAGTGATTTCTGAGCAACCTGAGATTCTACAAAACATCTGATTTGTCATCAACGCTGGGAACACGTGACCTCCTAGTGAGGTAACCTCACAACTCCGCTCTTTCCCTATTCCTTTGACTTACTACACTAGGTTTCAGCATCGAACTACTGTTTCCATGTGCATATTCAAAATTACTAAGTGGGATTCCCTAAGTGCATAATAATACATCCATGGAGCTGTTCAAAATCACGAGGTAGATCTAAATGCACTAATATGAGAGTGCACCCAAGACCTATAACTAAGTGAGAAAAGCATAATGTAGGGTCATGTGTGTAATATGATCTCATTCACTATTTGTATGTATACATGAAAATTATCTGAAGACATACCCAAGAAAATATTAAAGTGGTTACATCTGGGAAGTGGGCTGAGGCGGGAGGAGGATGACGTGCTTTTCATCTTATACCCTCCCTCCTGTCAAGTTTGAATTTTTTAATCCTGTGATTTATTGCTTTTATATAAATCAAATGAAAAATAAACTCCCCGGATGTAATTTACAAATACAAATTTACAAATTTACAAATCTCAGGCATATCAACTTGTCACCTTCCTCGTATTTGAGAGTTCTTTTTTTTTTTTTTTTTTTTAGTATTTTTTTTTTTCTTTTTTAATGGAGGTACTGGGGATTGAACCCAGGACCTTGACATGCAAGTACATGCTCTATGACTGAGCTATATCCCTCCCCCGTTGAGAGTTCTTTTTTTTTTTAATGACAGGAAAGGGAGTAATGATGCTACAGTTGAGAAACATCCAGAGTTGAGCGCCGCATTTATTAGGGAAGCTTTACATGGATGAAATCTATGATAAAGTCAAGACCCATTGAAATTCAGTCAGTATCCCACAGGGACGATACCCAACCCAGGGTTGCAAATTGCAGCTCTGACACGGGCAACCTCGCCCTGGCTGTTCTGGTGGTGATCGGCTGGTTTGTTTAGACCCGTCAGCTCTATAAAGAAATCCTGATTTGAAAGTGCCTGGCTGATGATGGATGACTTATCAAATTTACAAAAACAGGACAGTGCATTTAAATACTTCATTACCCTTGCTTGGCATTTTTTTTTTGTAAGGCTATTTTCATTTAGTTTAAATTTGCTTTCATTGAAGTTTATTAAAAATTTAGCAGATCATAATTCCAGTAAAAGCAACCTTTTTCTCTCCTTGGTTATAAAAGTAATAACATTCAATGTAGGAAAAGCACAAAAAAAATTAAAATTCAACCTCTAAGTACAGTTTGGTTCGTATCTTTCCACTCTCTTTAGTTATGAACACATATTTTCATATTTTACATACTGGTTTGTGTCCAGATTTGCTTACAATCTATCAAAACCTTTCCCCATAACATTCAATATCCTTCTAAAATACGATTTTGGGCTATTTAATATGGTCACCCTATAATTTATCTAACCAATCGATTATTAGACATTACATAATAATTTTTAGTATGGTAAATTAGACAACCAGACATACATAAAAATGATTTGTTTATCTTGCTATTTTGGCATTCTTAGACGTATAACTGAGTTCAAAGGATGTAAATATTTCTAATCTTTTCATTCAAATTGCTCTCTGGGACAGTTATACCAATTAACAATCTTACTAGCCCTATAGGTTCCAATTTCCTTGCTACCTTATCACTATAATATGACTTTTTGCATCTTTGTCAATTTGTTGGGTAGAAATGGTGTCTTGGTTTAATTTGGATTTATCGGATTACTAATGAGGCTGGACTTATTTTGATGTACGTGAGTTATGACCTTGTCTTTTTATACCCAAGCACGTGGTAATGTGGTAGATACTCTCTGAATAATTCAAAAAGCGTTGGTTGATGAACTGGCTGTATTACTGAAATTTCCTTTAAAAAAAAAAAAACAAACTTTGTGGACATCTAGATTTAAAATGTACTCTCTTGCTGTAAGTTTTCTGTTTCAGAACTCTGCCTCTTTATTTCCCCCTCCTCTAATAAGGGTGTCCTAAGCTCTTTTGGTAAGAGTTTTAAAGGCCATGGGTATTTTTATCAAAGTTCCATATGTGATGATGACAATCTTAATTTAAATTCACTTGATTCTGTGTTCCAAAACATTCCACAGGACACACATTTTAACAATGGAACTGCTTTGTTTTACCCAAATTGTGGAAATTGAGATTGAATTAGCTAGCAAGGACACAAGACTTTTTTGGGGGCAGATGCAATATATTTTTGTCTCCTGTGAATCTTCTGTTTTGCTTGATGGCACTTAGCCTACTTGTCTTCCATGAGCAAATCTGGTAAATAATAGTTTACATACAATTTCAGATTTTAACACAAGTGTACTTAGGTAACCCAGAACATATATAATAACTGGAATTATAGATTGCATGTAAAATATGTATGACTCTTGAAATAATTCATTGTGTTTGTGACTAGGTATTCCCAAGTTAGTAGGAATGTGCTGTTAAAAAGAAGTTCTTAACTGATAACCATCATCTGTTAATAGAGACTATAAATTGTAATTAATCCACAATGGCTAGGAACGGGTTATTTTGGCTAACTGAATAGTATATCCACCCCCACGTGGGAGGTGGTCTTTCGAAGTTTTAAAATTCAGCAAAATGCATTTATTGTTAAATTTAAATTATTTCCGTTTTTAATTTAGAAAACCTCGGGATGATGAAATTCCTTAGTAAATGTCTAATCCTTATCCTTAATTGTATAGCGTCCTACAGGGATTTGATTTCGTGTTTTAATAATCCTCTTCTCTCCCTGAAATCAGCTTGTTGTCATTTGTTGAGTGAAAGAGACAGAAACAGAGGTTTTTGGGTTTTTTTTTTTTACGGTTATTTTTTCATAGTTTGTATTCTAGAAAGCCAGGCTACTTGTGTATATCATTGTTTTAACCACACACAAAATTTGAAATTAAGGACATGTCATTTTTAATAGTTTTCTTCCGTTGGGTCTTATTCATCTCAAGTTAACCTCTCGTTTAGAAAGTTGATCTAGTCAACAAATAAACAAAAAACATACTTTTGTTTTATTTATTCTAGGGTCCTGCAACTCCTATACACTGTTTTTCTTAAACTGTGGCATTTTTGTCACCTAATTTGTGCACGTAGTAATCAGCAACTTGTGTTCATTTTGTAGAAGGAAATTGAAACACCTTAATCCATTTGGCCAGGGATTCTTATGAATTACATTTTACACGTTGTTCCGTTTCTTAAAGTTTTAGTTGTTTTTTTCTTATTAGAGTTTACCTTTCTGAAAGTTGGCAGGGGGTGGGGGATACACATAGTTTAAAAGGCAAACAGGTCTGTAAGATTTATGGAGAAGAGAAACAGCCTTCCCTGATGTCCCCCTTCAACTCTCCCCTTCCCCAGCATCTCCCACTCCCTGGAGACACCCCCCCTTCCACTGCTTTCCTTCCTTTGTTTCGTATTTACTTCTATATTTCTAAGTCAATCCTTACACTGCCATTTCTTGATTTTTCTGTGCTAAAAGTTGTCCCCTAGCCATCCCATACAAGCACACTTTCCATACCTTATTCTCCTCAGGTAGCCATTTAGACATCTCAATTAGAACAATATTCAGTGTTTTGTTATTATGACTGTGTAATAAAAGCTAGTCATAGCTAAGCCAGGAAGTACTCTTTTTCTTTTACTTTACTGTGTCCCTTTTTGTTTTTCCTGGAACGAATAATTTTCCTGTCTCTTTTGTTTGTTTAGTTTTCTATGTGCCTACCAATACCTCACCCCCAGACTCTTCTCAGTCCTTCCTCTCAGTAAAGTTTGACGACATTAGACATTCTATCAGTTAAGTCTATTTTTCAGAGAACTCTCTCTCAAGATCTGCTTAAATATGGACAGTTGGCTCCCTCCACCTGCTGAATACCGTCATCCAAGAATCTTCCTTCACCGCCATCTTAGATAGGTTGTTTTGTCTTCTTGACTTGATTTTTCTATTGCCTTTTCTTGTATCTTCCTCTTTTGTCTTTTGTTTTGGTGAGTATATCCTCCAGTAGCTTCCCAAGAAAGAGGGCATGAGAGGTAAAAATTTTGAGACTACTTTGCCCTTATAATTAATTCAGAGTTTTCATTGGATGTAGGATTCTAGTTGGGAAATTATTTTTTCCTTCAAGTTCTGGGGCATTGTTTCATTGTTTTCTAGCTTCCCAGCGTTGCTGTGGAAAAATAAAATGCTGTGATTCATGATCCTTTATAAGCAAGCAGTTTTTTTTCTCTTCTTCTCTTTCTCTCTGCAGAGATGTTTTCTTTGTCTCAAGTGATTAAAACTCTGCCTTGATGTGGATCTATTTTTCTCCGTTGTGATGAGCTCTGTTAAACTGGAAATTCAAGTCTGTCAATTTTGAGAAATGTTCTGGAATTATTTTGTTGATGATGTCTTCTCATCTGTTCTTCCTTGCCCTGTGTTTGTATAGACCTATTTGCCTCTTAAACTCTGTAGATTCCCCTGCAGCTTTTACAAAACTAAGCTCTAAATAAGAAAAACAACTGGATTTTTGAGAACTCATTAGATTACCTCAGCAAATGATTTGAGTTACTTCAGTTTTCTTCTACAAAACCAACTCAGTTCACTTAAATTTGCATCTTCTGAACTGGTCCTTAACTTATCTTTTTTTCCCTCTTATTTTTAATCTCATATGTTTTGCTCTATTTTCTGGGAGATTTTCTCAACTTTATCTTCCTAATCTTTTATTGAATTTTAATTTTATTTCCAAGAGCTCTTCAACTCTTTGTATATCCTAAAGGTTCCTTTCTTGTACCATCTTTTTCTTGTTTTGTAGATATAGTATCTATCTTATCTCTCTGAGACAATGAATTTTCCTTTGTGAAAGAAAAATTTCCCTCTCTCGGCCAAGTTAGTTTGTTTCTTTTTTCTGTTTGGTTGTTTTACTTTGTTTCATATTTCTCATATCTGATGACCTTTGATTGTCTGAATACATTATAAAGCTTTGTGCACGTGAGTAGGTTTTTCAAGTGTGGGAGACACTATAGGATGATGTGCCTGATCTGTTTCACTAGGAAATCCCCAGTGATAATATATTTCCCCCCTTGAACTGGTCAGCTTCCCAAGAGAGGACTCTCATCTCTTGCCAGCATTTGGGAACCTGACTGGGAAAAGAAAGCTGGCCATGTCAACATTTAGTGTGTGAAATTTCCCTTATTCTCTTCAGGTTCATTATAGCATCTCTTCTGTCTGCTGTACCTGGTGTCCCCTAGTCCAGAAACTTACTGTCCTTCTCACCCACTACAAGGAATAAAACTTCCGTCTTTTGCTAGGATGAGGTAAGATCTGTCTCTTGGCTGTTGGGAATGTAGGGACAGTTTGGGGTTTAACTTCTTACACAGATTATTCAATGAAACCTCCTGTGTTTAGTCTTACCTTAACTGCCATTTCTACAGCTGCCACCAATCCCTGCGCTCTTAGGAAAGTCTGAGGTGCAAAATGGGTTGTTTCTTGGCTTTTCCACTGCTGGCTTAGGATTTAGCTGAATTGAGTCTCTTAAGTCAGTTACCATTTCTCCATCTGTTTCCACCTTCCATAATTTTATTGCTGTTGTCTTCTCTCTTCTCTTTGTTCTCATGGCTCTATGGCTGATAGAATGTGTGTGTTCAGTTGGTCATTATTATCCAAAACAGTGCCCTCCTTTTAACTTAAATGCAATATAATAGTCTTGTGCTTTTCTGATACATTTATTTCCTCCCTTTGCTCCCACCACCCCTCTCTCCCCTCAATCTAGCCATATGTTCAAATGTTAGATCTCATTCATGATACACACATAAGGTTCTGAATGACAGTTGCAGATTTCAGTGCAACTGTTGGAAGAAACCATATGTGTTTGAGTGTACGTGAGTGCATGCAGGCACACTCACACACACACACACACACACACACAGAAGATGATTAGATTAAACTTGTAGTTTATTTAGAAAAGAACATGGAATCATCTTGGAAGCAAGTTGGCCAAACAGAACAAGGGCAGGTTCAGCATAGTTTACAAAGCTTATCCTTCCAGCCTTCTCCCTAGCATCCCTTGGAAGCTGCAAATGACACTGAACATGCACAGCTGGGGTGTTTTGTTTGTTTTCTTTCTTGACCTGAGAAATTCATTTAAAAAAAAAAAAAAAACCTACACATTGCCAGAACTTAGGACCTGGGTGGAAGGGTATGGAGAGAGAAGGACATGGGTGTAACTGTTAGGGAGTAGCAAGGGGTATTTGTGGTGATGGAGCAGGTCTGTGTCTTGATTCTGGAGTTGATATACAGTTCTACACATAATAAAATTGCATAGAACTTTAGACATACACAAGTGCACGTGAAACTGGCAAAATCTGAGTACAATTTGTAGATTGTACCAATGTCAATTTCCTCATTTTGTTATGGTTATTAAGACGTCACCATTAGGGGAAGCTGGATAAAGAGTACATGGCACTTCTTTGTACTTCTTTTTAAACTTACTGTGAGTCTATAATTATTTCAAAATAAAACAATAATAAATTTATTTACAAAATGGAAACAGACTCACAGACATAGAAAAGTAACTATGGTGTCCAGGTGGGAAATGGGGTGGGAAGGGATAAATGGGGAGTTCGAGATTTGCAGATACTAACTACCGTATATAAAATAGATAAACTGTATAATGCAGGGAACTATATTCCATATCTTGTAGTAACCTATAATGGAAAAGAACATGAAAAGGAATATATATATAGAGAGAGATAACTGAAACATTATGCTGTACACCAGAAATTGACACATTGTAAACTGACTATACTTAATTAAAAAGAAAAGGAAAAAAACTATACCCCAGTACCAATGAAGAAGAATTTATACAAATGTATGCCCTGAAAGGGAACTATTTAGAGATATCTTAAAATATTAGAGGCAAGCTGGAGAGTAGACACGCAAGCAATTCTTGAGGAAACTCAGCATTAGCAAGACCCCATCCTCATTTAAAGGAAAATACAGAGTGAGTGTGAACGTGTCCCTGGACATTCTTGGCATCCATCAGCCCAGTGTCCTTGAAAGCCTGTTTCCTTATAGTGTCCACAGGCTTCAACAGAAGACACCTTCTTCTGGAGTGGCTCTGACCCTATGTTTGGTCAAAAGATCATCTGGTGTGAAATTTTAAAATACTCTCCCAAATGTTTGACTTTAGTGTTTATGGAATATAGCAATGTTGATATCCAAATGAGTTTTTTATAGAAGCCATTTATTACTCTTGCAACCAGTAATATTCCTGTTCACATCACACTTTTTTAGTTCTAAGGAATTCCTGACCCGCGTAAGTGATACAGAAACTTGCAGTTTTAAAGAGTTTGCCCTCTCACTTTGCATATGGCCCTTCTCCCAGTAATTTGTTTTGTTTCTTTGTAATGAGGCACAGTAGGATTCTGTTTAGTGGGGAGTGGTTTAGTTATAGAAGTTTCAGAGACTCTTACAAGATGCTCAAGACCTTCATGCAGCCTAATGGTGGATGCTACGAGGACCATGGTGCTTGGTGTGTTTATTTGCAGAAAACACTTTTTTAGCATCTGAATGGCAAATAGAAGTGCGTTCAAGAGACCAGTAATTGGAAACAGAGTGATAGTATGTCACCAAGGTAGAAATAGCTAAATAATTCATTTTCATTCATAAAATAAAAGAATATAATATGTGACCAAAAGGAGTAAGCTGAATATTCTCCATTTATTCAGTTGTCACTCCAAGTTGCTGTGTAAACAAAGATTTTTTTGGTACAAAGATAATAAACCCAGAAATTTTTACCCCAGCAGTCCTTGGTGAGCCGTAACCATTGTGAAAGCAGCCACCAAAAAGGATTTAGCCCATAAGCCAAGGAAGGCTTAGCTCACATGCCCCAAATTCTACTCCTTGCCCTGAAATTTCCTTTAGCAAGTTTGTGTTCTGCTTGTTTGGCAGCTGAATCAAAGTTAAAGGATCATCAGTTTTATGAGTTCTTGAAGTATTTAGTCCTTTGGGCAAACTGGATTTTTCTCATTTGAACTCAGCTCAGATGCAAGGAGTTTGGTTAAAGTCTGAGCTTTTTTTTTTTTTTTTTTTTTGGTAACTTCTTATGTTTGTTACATGGCTTACATGGCCTCTGGTCAAAGTTACCATGTGGGCTCATGTTTGATCTCTTGTAAAAATGTCCTTCTCTCCTTTTCCAATGACTGAACCTGCACACAGCCTTTGGTCCATCAATATTCACATCTTAATCAGTCCCAAGAGTAAACATAGAACTGAAGAAAATTTTTAATCTGTAACATACATATCTCAGCTGATGGTATGCATTTCTAAAGTTGTAATCACGTTAAGATATATGTCAGATGCTGTTTTGCTTATATTTTCTTCTAGGAGGTTTATTGTATCTTGTCTTATGTTTAAGTCTTTGATCCATTTTGAGTTTATTTTTGTGTATGGTGTAAGGGAGTGTTCTAGCTTCATTGCTTCACATGCTGCTGTCCAGTTTTCCCAACACCATTTGCTGAAGAGACTGTCTTTTCTCCATTGTATATTCTTGCCTCCTTTGTCAAAGATTAATTGACCAGAAGTTTGTGGGTTCATTTCTGGGCTCTCTGTTCTGTTCCATTGGTCCATATGTCTGTTTTTGTACCAATACTATGCTGTCTTGATGACCATAGCTCTATAGTATTGTCTGAAGTCTGGGAAAATTATTCCTCCAGCCTCTTTCTTTCTCTTCAGTAATGCTTTGGCAATTCTAGGCTTTTGTGGTTTCATATAAATTTTATTATGATTTGTTTTAGTTCTGTGAAATATGTCCTGGGTAATTTGAGTGAAAGGGCAAACATAGAGTGTTTTAAAATCCAAGTCCTGATGCCATTTGCTGGAAGATTTATAGCGAAAAAAAAAAATCCCTCTGCAGAAATGTGACAATCAACTTGCCCTCTGTTCTGCATTATACATACTTAAGATATGTTTAAAGTCTTTGGGCTACTTTCCAATATCACAAGGACCCGGTTTTGTTGGTTTCTCTGTTTATTCTAAGGTCCCATTTTCAAAACAACCTCATAGCTGGCAAGAAACTGAAGAATTAGAAAATGAACTTTAGAGCATATTATAGAAGTTCCTTTTTAAAAATATTACCTATTCAAGCTCCTTTAGATCCAGGGAGGCCAGCAATTCACAGATAGAGCGCATTGCTCTCATTTTACGGATGAGGGTACTGAGATCCTGCTGCTAAACCAAGGTATGTATCTGCTTTTAGCAAAATAACTTTAAAGAATAGTAATCATGAGCTGGAGTGTATCAAAATGATATGGCTATATAGCTCTCATTTTGAATATTTTTGTTAGCACATAAGAAATGTGAAGAAAAGAAAAAGTACATATAACTATAAACATAATTATAATATATAATATTATAATATGTAACAATTAAATAGTTATATGTGATACATATAATTCTGATATATATCAGATATATGTTATATAGTTATATCTGATAATATATATATGTTCCATATATAAACATATAAAAATATAATTTATTATATATTTTTATAATAGATATATAATATATACTATATTATATATTATCAGATATAACTATATAACATATGGTTATATATTTTACAGTTATACAGTTATATCTGCTATATATGTTATACAATTATATCTGCTAGATATATTATCAGATACAACTATATGTATATATAAAACTATTATTAAGGCTAATTTGACTACTTGCACTCTGAACATTCCTAGTCCGCATTCTTAAGAATAACACCAAAAAATGTATATGAGCCTTGAAAGCTACACAAATTTCATCAAGAACTAACTTCAAGAATTCAATTCAGCAGACCTTTATTGATGCCTGCCACGTACAAGGCACTGGGCCAGATGCTAAGGAGGTATTGCATTGCCTCTAACAAACAATCCTTAAATCTCAGTAACTAAACACTTAAGTCACAGGCCAATGTAGTCAGCAAGCGTTGGCAGGATGATGAGGTGACCCAAGCTTTCTCCAGCCATGTGACCCACTGACGGAAGTCTCACCAAACCCAGCCTGAGTTGAAGATGGCGGAGTAAATAAGTCAGGGTAAGTTATGCACAGTGGTGTGCTGGAATTCGTTCATACAGGCTCACAAGAGCCAGTGGTTAGCACCACTTCCCGACTCTGTGTTCAGTGACATCACTTTGGTAGCTTGAAATTGGCCACGGTGCGAGTGTTTATACCATGGAAATCAGTAAACTCTACAAATCAGGGTTTTTTGTTTTCTTTTCTTTTGTTTCATTTGGAGATCCAGTTGCTAAACATTTACCAGCACACAACTGGTTGTATGAGCTGCTTTTACAAACAATCCCAGCCTCTCAGTGACTTGACACAATACATTTTTATTTCTTGCTCACATCACCATATAATACCAGTTGACAGGGGTTGCTGCTCCAGGCAAAACCCAGAGATCCAGTTCCTTTCATTGCGGGATCCCACTATCTTCACGTAGCTTCACAGTTACCTTGGGACATCTGCTTACAGACAGGAGGTAGGTGGAGAAAACTCAGAGAAGGCGCACCACCTCTGAATTTTTAATACCTCAACCCAAAAGTGACCCTTCACTTCCGTGCACTCCAGGTAATGAGAACTAATCACAAAGCCCCATCTAGAAGCAAGAGACAGCAAATCCTTGACAGTGGAGGATAGCAGAGGACGAGACGCCTTAAAGTGCTTGAAGGGCTCAGAAAACGTTTTCTTTTTCTTTCCTGGATTCAGGATGACCTGGATTTAGGAAGAACTCATTACATGGAACAAGCCCCACTCAGGTGATGTAAATTTGACCATTCTATTGATCAAAACAAGCCGCAAGATTAGCTCAGAGTCAAGAGGAGGGGAAAATATGTCACGTCTTGGTGGGAAAAGCAGCAAGGTCACGTTGCAAAGGGGCATGGACACAGGAAGGTATGATTTTTAATAATCTGCCCCAACACTCCTCCAGCAGGATTCAAGCAACCCAGCCTGCTCTCTGTTCTTGAAGCCATTTTGTGACTTCGGTTATCTGTGATGCCAGCCCTAGAGATCACTGTAAAGTAATTTGCCTGGTGCCTGCAAGACATGGGGACAACCCCAGATTCTTCCCCAGCTTAAATCTGCTGGCCCAGTCTTAGGTCTTGACTTTCTCTGTGTTTTGTGTTCCAGCCATTTGTCTACTGGTCATTTCCTCTTTAACGGACTACTGGCTTCTTTTTTTTTCAATTGAGGTATAGTTGAGGTACAATATTATACAAGTTGCAAATGTGCAACATAGCGATTCCAAATTTTTTAAAGTGATACTCCATTTATAGTTATTATAAACTATTGGTTATATTCCCTATGTTGTACAATATATCCTGGTAGCTTATTTATTTTATACATAGTAGTTTGTACCTCTTAATCCACTACCCCAACTTGGCCCTCCCCCTTCCTTCTCCCCACTGATCTGAAATGAGTCTCTTATAGGCAGGATATATACAGGTCTTATTTTTGTATCCATTCAGCTACTCTATGTCTTTTGATTGGAACATTTAGTCCATTTACATCTAAGGTAATTGTTGATATGTATGTTCTTATTGCCATTCTGTTCACTGTTTTGGGGTTGTTTGGTATATATTTTTTCCCTTTCTTTTGTTCTCTTCTCTTGTGATTTAATGACTATCTTTAGTATTATGTTTGGATTCCTTTTTCTTTTTTATGTGCATCAGTTAAAGAATTTTGATTTGAAGTTACCATGAGATTTTTATATAGCAATCTATGTATATATGTGATTATTTTTAAGTTGCTGATGTCTTCATTTCAGATGCATTTTAACAACCCTGCATTTGCATTCTCTTCTCACATTTACTCTTTCTGATATCATATTTTACATCTAGTTTTTTTGTGTATTCCTTAACTGCCTATTGTGGTGGTAGATGATTTTACTACTTTTGTCTTTTAATCTTCCTACTAGCTTTGTGTGTGGATGATTTCCTACCTTTATTGTATGTCAGGCTGCTGAGTCCTTGAAAGCAAGATCTGAGTCTTTCCTGCCTATAAATCTCCAACAGTGCCAAGCACAGCTTTGCACATACCAGGCTTCAATAAATATTAATTCAAATTGACCATCCCAATTTTGATCAACCTTTTCTTCTTGATCTACCCCAAAAGAGACTTATTTCTGATAATCATTCTGATTATCATTCAAGAAAAGAAAGCAAATAAAATAATACCGAGATCTTCTAGAGAATTCCTAAAAACTATCTTTTGTTTCCAGCCACACTCTTTCTCACAGGCAAATACCATCCTTCATCTGGTATCTATGCCTGTGGTCAGGCTTCTAAGAGCAGCCCAAGGAAGGCCAAATACTTAGTGGGTACTGGATAGGGCAACTGGAAGAATCGAAATCAAAATGTTCCACAATTGGTTTCTCAAAAAACACAAAGGAATGGATCCTTAAATATTGTAAAGGGCTATGAGCCGTGCGTGAGAAAAAAAAAAAAAGAAACATACAAAAACAAGGAAAGAAGAAACAGCTGGCATAGTATTGCCCAATCACACACATGCCTCTGTCCTCCTACCTCAACCTGAAGTGGCTGTAGATTATGGAAGCCATTAGGGAGATTGTTGTAATTCCAACTATATTCTACCTGATTCTAGTGCTGCCTCATGACTCTGTCAGCCAGAAAAAAAAATGTATGTCAGTACATTCACCGCTAATTCTCAGGCAGTCTTTGTCCTTTAGATGTCTTTGTAGACGTCCCCTCCACTCTGGTGAGCACCTGCTCATTCCAACACAAGGCAGTTTCAAATGAGTTCAAGTTCACCCACCAAATTGAATTGGAAACTCATACAATTTTAATTTCTCCCATTTTCCACCCCTACTCGTGATTTGGGGAATTAGCCAGGCTTCTCAGTCTGCTTGTCTATAAAGTTGGTCTATCCATCCACATAAAAGAGAAAATCTGTGGAGAAAATGGAGATTTATTTTTCAGAGATGACCCAGCTTGAGTCAGATTTTTATGCCTCACCCATTCCCAGGAGCTGAGAGATGCTTGTGGAGGGGTAGCTTCTTCCAGCCCAAGGATCTCTCTGGGACAGAAGCAGCCCACCTTTCACCTTCCTTCTAGCCTATTCATGTCTCACTGCTCACGTTTTACTTTGCTATGTAATTGTTTGTTTTTCTTTTTCATTAGCAGTTGGATGTTTAATTTTTTTTACATGTAGTGAGTTATTTGCATTTGCATTAAAAACCATTGAAATCAATGAATGGGTGGACATCTATGTGAACTATTTATCATAAATCATTGTTTCAAAGCAAAACACAGAAGAATTATCTGTAGAAACTCCATACTTCCACCATATAATTGCTATAGTTTTAAATTTTTATTTCTTTTTATTATTTATTTATTTATTTTTGGGGGTGGGGAAGTAATAAGTTTATTTATTTATTTATTTATTTACTAATGGAGGTACTGGGGATTGAACCCAAGACCCTGTGCATGCTAAGTGCAGTGCTCTACCATTGAGCTATACCCTACTCCCCTTAATTGCTATATTTTTAATAGCTTTATTGACATATGTTTCACATAAAATCTACTGCATAGATGTAAATTATACAGTTCAATAAATTTTCACACATATATACCTGTGAAACCATCCTTATAATCAAAATAATGAACTTAGCCATCACCTCCAAAACTTTCCTCCTGACCTTTGATAATGTCTCCTTCCCACTCCGTGTAGCCCTGCTCGTCCCCACCCATCCCTAGGCTGGTAGGACCAGGCACTATGCACTCTTCCTGGCTCTGTGTGAGCACTGGACTCTGTTCCTTCTAACCCTTTGGGGTGGTCCTTTGCCCAGCCTTGCGTAGTTTCCTCACACACACAGTGATCAGTACTCTGCTGAATACTTAAGCGGGGGCCTTCTGCTGATCTGCTGAGTTTTTTTTCTCTGTATACCTCTCTTATCTCTACACTGTGAGTTCTAGTTGCCTTGATCTCTCAGCTTCACGTCTTCAACTCAAGGAGTCTTCTGCCCCCTCCCCGAGTTGTTCTTCCCTGCACTGTGACCTGGATACCTTCTCTAGACAGCAAGCAGGAGTGATTGTAGAACCTACTTCCTCTCAGGGATCACTGTCTTTATTTGCCTGCTGTGTGATGTCTTAAAAACCTTTTTTTTTTCATATATTTTGTCCAATTCCTTAGTTGTCGAAGATGATAAGAAGATAAATCTCCCTGTTATTCCATCTGGGCTCGAAGAGGAAGTTGCTCATAGTACTTTTGTTTGCTGTAAAATATTTAAAAGGCAATACAATTTCCACTAATAAACTTGTAGGAAAATGTTTTTCATGAATTCAGTAAGCAGATTTGGAAGGGAAATTTAATTTCCCAGCTTCTTAAATACAAGGGCATAGGGCTGTTAAGAAGATTAACATTCATTATAAGTACATTTGAAGGAAAATGGATGAATTGAATAAAATTTAGAAGCTAGTCAATGAAGAGACATGATTTCCAAATTTTTTCCCCTTTTCTCCAGTTTCTTATACAATTTCATCTCTAATGTCTGCCCACTCTCCAGAACAAAAATTTTACCACCCAACCCATCCATCTGTCCATCAATCCATTTATCAAATGCTACTGAGAGCCAGGGATGAAATGAAAAGACAGGGCACCTCTTGCCAGGTTCTCACAAATGCTGAGTGAGAGTTCCATTATCATCTAGGTGTTAATAAATGCTGAGGCAGAGTGGAGGGTGCAGTCATTAACTTGGGGTGAGTTTGGGGAACAGATCAAGGAAGGCCTCTCTCGGGAGGATACATTTGAAATGGGGATTGAAGGATAAGTAGCACTTGGCTGGGCTGAGATGGGAGGGAGGAGGCCTTTGGGAGCGAGGGAAGGGGCTGGACCCAGGTAACTGTGGCAAAAAAGGTCAGCCATATTTCTAGAGTGGTGAAAAAATGACCGTGGCTGGAGTCTAGGGGATGGAGGGGATGTGACTTGGCAGGAAATTAGGCTGCAGAGGCAGCTGGGGCCAGGCTAAGAAGAACTGTGAGTGCCAAGCCAAGGAGTCTGGATTTTAATCTTCCAACAACCTGAAGTTTCAGAGCAAGGGAGTGGCATGATCAGATGTGGGTCCTGGACTCCCTTGGAGAGGAGATTAGCAAGAGGGTTCTGCAGGAGGCTGATGAAGCTGTCCGAGAAAGGATATGCGGACCAACCCGAGAGACATTTCTGCCAGAGAATCTACAGTGTACGGTGACTAATTGCACAATAAGGATGAATGAGGGGGAGGCTTGAGAAGTGACTCTAGGTTTCCCAGTTGGAGAGAATTGGCAACTGTCATGTCATTAACTAAGATGAAGCCAGAAAACTGAATAGGTTTAAATTATCTTTTAGTCCCACTGAGTTTGGAGTTTTTATGAGCCATTCAGGTGGAAAGTTATAGCAGCCAATTAGACCCCAAGAGAGAAGTTTGAGAGTCCACAGTTGTAGTTAGAATGATCAAAATTGGTTTGATCATAGTACATAAAATGAGAGGAAATAATGTGGTATTCTTTTCTTAAAAACTTTAATGAAGAATATTATACTTCAAATATTTATCAAACAAAGATATTCACGCAGGCCAATTTCTAAGTATCCCAGTGCAAGAGATAAAATTCTGCCATAATGTTCTCAGTGAGCAAAGGAATTTAAGGTATTCTCATCAGCCCTCATGCATTCTAGAATTTTATGTGGCACAATCATGTTCTTTAGCGAAAGTGAAAATATCAGACACAAGGCATATATTGTCATAGACTTTCTAACAGTGACCATTGAAAGAGAAAAGTAAGGGAGTCGCTGTAGGAGATTCTTAAGAGTCAGTACTGAGCCCTTTTTCAAAAGACTTGTTATTTTAAGGTCAGCTCTGATTTAAAATATTCCTGGTACTGAATAAACAGAGGAACTTGGGTAAGCCTGAGTCAGCCTCACACCCTCAACTGACTTCATCAACCAAGACACATCCTAACTTGGCCATTTTATGAGCCTGTGAAAATGAGATCTATTTGAGGAAGAAGTGATTTGGTGTGACCTTCAAGCAGTGGAAAAGAAAACACTTGCCACTTCAGGAGGACTTCCTCAGAGGAAGCTCTGCCCCAGACAGTAGAAACCCACTGGCATTTCTCAGGCTCCTGACATGTCAGAAAGATTGGCTACAACATTGGTATTCTCGAGGACTCTTTGTTTGAGTATTACTGGTGGACGACTTTGCTAGTGCCAGTTAGTTCGAAGCTCTTACCAAGTTCTTTCTTTCCTTAAGTCTCTTAACTCTCCTGGTCCAAGGTGAGCAGTGTCATAAATCATGAGGAGGCTCCTGGAAACTCTCTTCTCCAAGGCTACAAGATATGGGCAGAGAGAATGAAGAACCCAGGTTTCTTGGCTCTTAATCCAGTCCCCCACATGTGGCGTGGTCCTATTCCTCTGTTCCGAAGTCAGGCATCCCATGGATTGATCACTCAGTTTTCAGATTGAGACAAGATTTGGCTGTTTTTGTGTCTCAGGGAAGTAGACCACATCAAGAAACTTCTTGTTTCTCTAGTGCCATCTAGTAGGAATGATTCTCTTTTAAAAAAAAAATTAATTGAAGTATAGTTGATTTACAATGTTGTGTTAGTTTCTGGTGTACAGCAAAGGGATTCAGTTATACATACACATAGACATACATATATATTCTTTCATATTCTTTTTCATTATATGTTATTGTAAGTTATTTAATATTGTTCCCTGTGTTACACTTGTTGTTCATGTATTCTGTATATAGTAGTTTGTATTTGCTAGTCCCAAACTTCTAATTTATCCCTCTCTCTCGCTCCCCTTTGGTAACCATAAGTATGACTCATCCTTAAATACACCATCGATTACAAAATGACCAGGATTTGCAATTTAAAAATTTTCTTCTTCATATTATTGGAAGTTATGTCAATGGAAATTTTAAAAATGCAATGATGAACTCTCTTCAGGAACCTCTAGACTTGCAACCATAATCCTAAGAGACGGTAGTGTTGTCACTTCTTCCAAAATAATTGGAAGGTACTTGATAAGGTGGAAGTTGATCTTCAGGGATCTTAGAAATTCTTGGTAAGTGGAGCCTGTTCCTGGAATCCAGGGCTTTCTGGCTGCTGGGAATAAGGTGCTTAAAAATGGTGGGTGGGCAACTGTAGGCCACACTTCTGGATGTCCAGTGCCAGTCTTCCACAATGAACTTTGACTGAAATACACAGAGTGCTCAGTGGAGTAAAAGCCTTGAGCCACTGTATCCAAAATAAACTCTGGGTAATGATGAGTCATCTTAAGTGTGGTACAAAAAGTTAGGGGCAAAAGGTTAGGGACAAAAAAATCATACTCAAAAGACCACCATCTTTGTCCCAAACTGCTGCTGATCTCTGAACTTCTACCGTGGGTGACTCCCAGCCTCCTTCCTTTTGGAATTTATGGGAGAAAACCAAGGGCTACCACCACAATGTGACTTAATTAATCAAACTGGTTCCCTAGTTATTATCTGGGCCATTGGTTGGTTAAGGAGAAGATAAGGAGCCCCAAGTAAAAAACTCTGTCTCCTTTGCAGTTTTGCTTACTTATTATTTAGCTATGTTTGGGGATTCCTGATCACCCCAGAAGTGAGCATACCTTACAATATGCTCCTTTTTTCTGGTCATTTTATTAGATATTTACTATGTTCCAGGTTTTGTGCTAAGCATTTTATGAATGATTCTTACAAAAGATCCCAAGAAGTGGGTAGTATACGTATTTTACAGATAAGGAAACGAGGAAGTCCCTGAGGTTAAGTGACTTAACTAAGGTGGCCGAGACTTGAACCCGGGTCTGTGTAACTCCACTGTCCTGTTCTGCCCAGACTTTTGTTACATTTTTAACCAGTCATAATGATGTTTTTCTCCATACTTAATCATAAAACCATGGCTTCTCGTCAAATAACTTTCAAATGGTTTTCCACTAAATAATATTTAGGGTTCATATTTATTCATTCTGACGATTTAATTCAGTCTCCCTTTGAGCCAATTTCTGTCCCCGTTCGCCTGGACAAAACTTTCGCTCCAGCCAAACTAAAATACTCTATGTTCCCACAGACCTCCCATATTTTCTAATGTGCATTCTTTCACAAAAAACAGAAAGATCCTCGAGGACAGGGTGTAGAAAGAGCTGCATGACGTGCATCTCTTTGTTGGGATCAGCAGAAGCTGATGACATTTTTTTTAAGGAGGGCTGTGTCAGATATGAGACATTCAACAATAGCTTCGTGTCTATGTGTATGACCCTGGAGGACAAAAGGCCATTCTCTCCATTCCTCCATAGAATTAATAAGGCTTCAATCCCAGGAATCAAAAGAACCATGACGCCATCATGGCCTCTCCTATAGCAGCTTTGGGTGCGCCGCAGATAAATACCTGGGCGATAGATATACTGTACATGCAGAAGGGGTGAAGGCTTTGCAGAGTGGGCATGGCAGGGGTGCTGGCCCTTTCAAAACACTGGATAAAGACCAAACTGGAAGAATAAGAGAGGGCTGTGTATGAGCACCTGTAAAACACCCTTTAAAGTCCTGGGAGTAACTGAAATGACTTGGGATGGGACTAGTGTGGGGGCTGAAGTCCCAACATTATCCAGAGTTCTCAAAGAAATATGAGTTCTCCCCATTCTGTGACTTCCCCCTCATTTGGACCAACCAACTGGTGGGATGTGGATAAGATTGAGTTATACAATTCATTCATTTGGGAGACATGTATTAAATATCTAAGATGTGCCAGGCATTATGCAAAGCTCTGAGGATCCACAGACAAATAAGACCCAGGCCTTGCCTTCTGAGGACTTACATCCAGGTAGCAAGTCTACTCCTTGTCTCCACTAGAGATTTTATACTGGATAACTCTTAGACTTTTGCCCCAAGATTGCCACCAGTGGCCACACAGATTGTATTCTGTGCAGAGAATATGATGTGAATGGCAACCCCTTGTGTTATGGATTGTGCAACCTCATTTGGTGGCCCTGTTTGCCCACATATTCTCCACCTAAGATACCTTCCCCTGCAACTCTGCCTTCCAACTCCTTCCAGATGCATCTCTGATCTGAACTCCTCTCTCCATCCTCGCGTGCCCTCCTGACCACAACCCCCAAGGTGTTCCTCTTTCCTCAGACCTTCTTTGGTATATTCTGTCTGTAATGGTAACCTGAAAGTCAAACAAGGTCTGCATGGGCCCTTTCTTGTTCAATGTCTTCTCTTACTATTATTTTAGCCCTATGTTCTTATTCAGCTTTTGGCTATCCAGAATCATCTCCTTGCATGGTTTTAAGCTGTAAGGGTCAGATCTACGTCCTCTCCATCTTGGTGTCTCCCTACAGGGCTGGCACATAATTGAAATCCAATAGGACAAAAGAAGAAAGTTCTGTTTAAAATGAGAGCCCTTTTAAAGAGTGAAAGATGCCAGTCGAGATGGAGTGTCTGTGACAAAAATCTTCAGTCAATACGTTTTTCAAATTCTTTCAGTTGTTGACTCTCAAATATTTATGCTAATAACAACCAGGGAAAGCACAGATGTTGGAAATGGACCAAACCGAAGACTAATTCTAGCCAACTAATTCTTTTCCCCAAACTTTCTGCAAGAGTATCTAACAAGAAGAGGCTCAGGCCCCATTGACTCCTCGCAACTCTTTCTGTAGGGAGTCAAGCTCCTTCGTTTTCAGGTTTGAACCATTAGTGGGAGGTCCAAAGCATAGTGATCTGAGGGTCCAGGAGGAAGAGAGAGAGACAGAGAAGGAAAGGGAAACAAACAAAAGATCTGAAATGAACGAAAACATATAGTTGTTGCTTATAGAGCCTGGATTTAGAAACTTTAGATCAGCTAAGGTCATTTCCAATTAATTACTTAAGTTATTTTATTCTTATAAAGAACAGCTGCTTTTTTTTTTTCAAGGAAGGAAGGAAAGAAAGAGGGAAAGAGAGAGAGAAGGAGGGAGTTAGGGGGAGAGAGAACGCAAGTGGGCAAAAGGGTAGGGGAGTGGGGGAATCTCCAAACAGACCACCGTTTGCCTTTTTGTTATTTTATTGAAGTTCAAGATGCTTTAATTGACACAAGAGTCTGGAATGCTCTGAAACTCTGACTAAGGGGACGGCCTCCCTGGGTAATTTAAACTTCCTTTCTCATTCATAACCTTAACCACAAGGTTAAACTGGCACCCTGTTCTTTTTGAATTTCATGAGTAAAAAATGCACCGAAAACCATTACTCTAGCCAGAATGAGTGATATTTCCTCCAGATCTACTTTCTGACAAATAGTACATCCTCAACCAGGTAGCTGACTAAGTCCTGAGTCACAGAAACAGAAGTTTTTCATCTGAAGTCAGTCTTTTCCCCTCCGAGTTAGCCAGGCTGCCCCATCTGCTCTGGGACACAGGAGCCCCATGAGTAAATTAGAAACCTAACTTCAAGGGAGTGAGGTACTCAGAGAAAAACCCCAGCGTCCTGTCCTCTCTGATTGTAGCCCCACACAAGGACATTTAGGAAAGAAAATGCAAATAGTTTGACATAGACTAAGAATTAGTAGGCTCTGTGGTCTGATACTGGGAAGTCTGGGAAGACCCTAATGTCACCTCCCTGCCACAGGGCTGTGGCCTTCTGAGCTAAGGCTCTAATCCCTCCTCAAAAGGTCAAGTGATTAAGGCTCCGACAATGTTGTTAGTCCCATTTTCATGTGAATGCATAGCCTGAATTAAGGATTGGAGAGAAGGAGAGAGAGAGAGAGACAGAGAGAGAGAAAGAGGAACAGTGTAAGTTAGGGGGTAAATATCAGACCCCAAGTTAGAAAATTGGAGAGCTGAAGTGCCTTTGGGAAAGTTACTTTGCTTCTTAGAGAGCCGTGATAGTTGATCTAACTTGATGATTTGAGCTCTGACTTCCCTTCCTTCCTGTTCTCTTCCACTCTCTTTCTTTCCTTTCCTTTTTTTTCCTACAAGTATTGGTTGAGCCCCTACTGTGGCTTTGTTCTATGGCATTGGGCACATACCTGTAAACAAAATAGGCCAAGTCTTCATCCCTCGTAGCTTACATTCTGGTGGGAGAAACATAACAAGCAAAGAAACAGATCTGTAATAATACAGATAGTCCTCACTTTGCCAGTTCTGATTTACATGAATTTCAATCACCATGGGCTAGTTAACATCAGTCACCCAACAACTTCGTTCAAATTTCAGTCATCATCATGTATTAATTATGAATAATTACATAAAGTCCAGATTTCACTGCTAGCTCTCCAGTCCACACATCACTATGTAAATAACAGATGCACGTTATGGTCAGCGACCAATCACATTCCTTCTTTTTCAAAGTCAGCCAGTGATAGGTCACTGCTCATCTGTTGTTCACTTCATACAAGGACAACAAAGCATGGAGTTGTGTCATCTCCTTGTCTTCCAGTGACAGAGAGAAGTTACAGGCAAAATAATTTAATTTTAAAAACATTACTACTGTTGGATAACGCTCTGGGTTACTCTGATGGTCTTGAATGGAAAGGTGGAAGTTTGCTTTTTATTGCCAAACACAACTTCATTAGTCCATCCAATGGACTGTGGAGTTATTCCAACATTGAAAGCCTAGTAGATAGACTTTATAATAGGCTCTTGATGATACAACTGGAGAGAGAGAGGGATACAATTTCATGCAATTTCTTTAGCCGAGTTTTGAAAGAAATATGACATAAAGCATATAATTGCAAATGTTCAAGCATATAGCAAGTAATATGTACGCAGCATGGCAGAAGCTTTCACTTTGCTGTGTACGTAATTGTACAGGTTTCTAATTGAAGGGAAACAGACGTATAGAATAAATTGATGCTCTTATTTCTGATCTTAAAGGACCTTGACTCTCAGAAACCCCTTCATCATTCCTTAAGAATATTCATGCAGAGAATCAGAACTGTTATCTTTCTCCAGAAGGGAACTACACTTGGTTGAAAATCTCAGTGTCTTTTAGTGACCTTTCAATTCCAGGTTTAATGTGCCTTGAACATTTAAAAGGTTTTTTATTAAAGGCTCCTAGATTTGGCAGAAAACTCTGAATTGGGCAGACATTATAATTTAGCATCTAAGTATCCATTGTTTTCTTAACATACTACAAACCCTTAAAAGTTCGGTATCTTCATTAAGCAATGTGATACAAAAAGTAAGAAACATCACCAATAGCATTCATTTGGAAGGCAGACTATACACCAGAAATTGACACAACATTGTAAACCGACTATAACTCAATTTTAAAAAATTAAAAAATAAATAAAAAGAAAAAGGAAAAAAAGAGGCAGGAATTCACTAAAAAAATTATGCTTGTTGTGTTCTAATTGTAGAGAACCAAGAACAAAGCAAATACGGAGAACATTTTGATTAAGGGTTAAGTAGATTTTCTTTACGTTGAACTTTCCAAAAAGATCTATCGAAATATTGGCAATACTGAGAAATTGTGTACATGCAGATTTTTCTGCACTCCTCGAAAAGCTCCTTATTTACACCAGTGTTTCAGTTTCACTTTCCTGCTTCTCATTTGATTCAAAGAAAAGAGAAGTTTAAGTGGGATTTTGTAATCTGAGGTTATGTTTTGAGAGATGGGAAATTATATCCATGTTTCACGGTCAGATTTTTTAAAGATTTTTTTTTTTTGACTTGTGAAGGCAATATAGTCAATTGTTTGACTTGAGAACAAAAAGTTTCCCATCTTAAAAAAAAAAAAATCCCCGTGATTGTTACCCTTCTAAACTTAAAAAAAGCTGAAGAAGAGTTTTTTTTTTTTCCACAGTACCTTCAACCACAATGTTTGTTACTCAGTATTAGGTTAAATAAGAAATCTGCAGTGTGTAGCTATCCTAGAATCTTCATTTGATGTAGAAAATTACTCTCAAATTATCTCTTCTAAGAATATCAGTATTCATCTGCTTGGTTGGCTTCTGTAGCAACAGTAGCTTCAGAGCTTCAGTAAATGTTAGCCTAGTTCAGGCTAAAGAGAAATGGAACACTTGCCCAGCCTCAGAAGTTGGACATCCCAGCTCCTCTTACATGGATAGACCAAGAGACCTATTTCTCACTCCTCCAGAGTAGCACCAGGGAAGGGCAGCCTTTTTATGTTTATTTTATAGACATGTGAGAACTTACAAGGATCCAGAGAGGACCCAATTTAATTTAGCAAAGGGCTAATCCCCACCATATCCCATTTTTGAGATGTCTGTTCTCACAGTTGGACTTAAGTGATCTTTAAGATCCCTCCCAAACCGAGGAGGCTACCGCTCCGCCTTTAAAGTTCTCACAGCTCCCATTATATTTAGTCAATGAAGGAGGGGTGTGAGTTATGTCAGTGTATATGGCACATGGCTCTGGAATCCAAGGACTGTTTTGTACTTTCACAGAATTCCGTTCATGGAGTAGAGAGAAAAGTGGCCACACCCTTTACAGAACAAATATGGCGCTCGTACATGGAATATTTCTCTAAAACAGAACTCAAATACTTTTGCCTATAGGTGGATTTGCCTTTTGATGTTGTTATTTTTTTCCCTTTGTGGAACAGTGTCCTGTGAAATGAAAAATGATAAATACCAACCTGACGTTGCAGAAGAGATCAAGGTAAGAGGGGTGAGTGGGGAGGGGGTGGAGCATTGCTGACAAATTAAAGAAACCAGGTCATGAGGCACAAATTGGAAATTCTCCTTAGAGTTTTTATTACAAGACTTTATGGTGGAGAGTTAACACTAGCGTGCACTGCCAAAGGTCCCGCCAGCTGAGTTTCCTATTGCTGCCATAAGAAACTACCACCTATTTAGTGGCTCAAAACAGTACTTACTGATTATCTTCTGGTTCTGGAGGTCAGAAGTCCAGAATCAGTCTAACTGGACTAAAGGCAAGGTGTCAGCAGGATGGCTCCTTTTGGAGTCTCGGAGGACAGAATCCATTCCCTTGCATTTTCTAGTGATTTGAGAGGCTGCCTGCGTCTTTTGGCTCATGGCCCCTTCCTCCATCTTCAAAGCCAGAAATGGCGGGTTGAGACCTCCTAACATCAAATCAGTGGCACTCACTCTCCTGCCTCCCTCTTAGACAGAAGCTTGTGATTCCATTCGGACCTACCTGGATCATGCGGGATAACCTCCCCATCTCAAGATCTTTCATTTAATTTCATCTTTAAAGCCTGTTAGAGGGGAGGGTATAGCTCAGTGGTACAGTGTGTGTTTAGTATGCATGAGGTCCTGGGTTCAATTCCCAGTACCTCCCTTAAAATAAGTAGATAAATGAATAAACCTAATTACCTCCCCCTACAAAGAAAAACCAAAAAAGAAAAAGCCCCTTTTGCTATGTAAGATGACAATTGGGATGTGGACATCTTGGGGGGGCCATTATTCTGCCCATCATACTAGCCAGACTGCAAATTTCAGTGTGCTCTAGGGACGGCAGTTCAGCAAGTAAACATTATGATTTCTTTTAAAGTCTAAAGTTTATGGCACCTCCTGGGGACTGCTGAATTGCCTTTGCCTACTGTTACGTTTTCCTGTGTAGGGCCAATCTCATTTCACAGATGAGAAAGCAGAAGCCCAGAGAACTAGATGATCATCTCCAACAACCCTCCGGGGTGACTGAGGCAGGAGTAAGTCTGGAACATGGGCTCGTGTTGCTCTGCCGGCATGTTTCTCACCTTTCTCCAGTGCCTCTTCTCTGGGAGGTGTGTCCTCAAGAGATGCCGGAGTGAGTTGGGCACCATATTCAGTAGCATTGGGCCGAGGGTGAGGGTTGAGGGTAGATCAGGGAAGGAAAAATGACATTCTACCCATAGGCAGTGGACAGAGCAGCCACACAGAGGCTGTAGTCTCACGCACTGCTCTCCACTCTTACACAGACTTCTAAACAAGCTCGGTCCCTTCCATAGTGCCTTCTGGACTTTAAGTTGGATGATGATACTGGGCATGCCTCCTATATGTGCACAACAAGGTATGTGAGTCCGCCTATTTCCTTGGTATGTCAATTGAGTAAAATATTTGATAACTAGAACCAGGTTTGGGATCAGACTCTGGGCGGGGGCTCACACCCCAGGTCTAGCATGTACCAATGGCCATGTGAACACTGGAAATAGCACCCACCTCATGGAGTAGATGTGACCAGTAAAGAAGCTAATCCACAGGAAGTGTTTGGCCTGATGCAATGATTCAATAAATGTCAGATGTTATTATTATTATTATATTATTTTATTATTATTATTATTATTATTATTATTATTATTATTATTATTATTATTATTATTATTATTATTATTGAGGCATCAGCTTGCCCTGCATGAGCTGGCCCCTTCTCAACTCTCCAGCCTCATCCCCTACAATTCTCGCCTCTCATCCACTGTACTCCAGCCACACCAGCCTTCTTTCTGACCCTCAAGCAAGCTGTGAATGTCTTTGCATTTGCTGTTCTTTTAACGTGGAACTCTTCCCCCAAATATTTACAAGGCTACCTGTAGATCATTATTCAGGCCTTAGCCCAAATATTACCTTCTAGAAAATTCTTCTCTGACTACCCTAACTAGAGTAGCCACTCCGGCCCTCCCCAGTCACACCCTGTACTATCTCTTCCTTTGGTCCCTTTAGTGGTTGGTCGTTTAGTGGTTATTAAGCTCTGAAATGACCTTCCCCCCTCTCTCCCTTCCTGCCTTTCTCCTTCTCTGTAGACTTGAAGCTCCTTCCATTCTGCAGTGTTGTCATGTTCGCTGATTTATCTTCAGCACCTGGAATGATGCCTGGAACCCAAGTGGAATTCAATGTTTGCCAGAAGGCTGACCAACTGATAATAGACCACCATCAGGACAGATCTTAGTTGAATGCTTTAATTAGAACTTTTTGTTTTCTATAAGCATGGACCTCTTGGGGCCCATTCTTCCCACCTCTTGTGAATCACCCCAGTCTCTCTTGGATGTCTGTTCACCCCTCCCCACCTCTTCCTCCTCTTCATTTCATTCCTTCGGGGCCATAAAACAGGCTCCTCCCTCATTCTGAGTACTTTTTAAAAAATATATAATAGAGTACTCTCAAAGTCTGAGGAACTTACAAGATTCAAAGAATGAATCATTACCTGGGAAACTTCACAGTGATTTAAGCATATGACAAGCACTCATAAATGTGTGTGGCATGAATGGGGACTTCTACTGACTCATAAAATTGTTTGCAAGAAATGCAAATCAATGTTGATCAAGGAGGAACATAAGTATCTTGCCTTAGGTTCTGGCAGGCCTCCTGATCCCTCTCAGAACCAGGCCAAGGGCCAGTGGAGATCTGCCAGTGGAGAGGGGGGTCCAGAAAGAGTAGGATGGGTGATGGTCCTGTTCCTAGGCCCTATCTCCTAGGACTTGGAGCTTGGCAGTCATTAGGGTCCCCAAGTGACAGTCAAGAACTGTCAACAAGAACAGGCAATACATCTTGGTGTTTCCTTGGAAAAGAAGAAGAGAAATCCCATGGCTATAGAAAAATAATTTTGGACCATAGAATTTCAAAATTGGAAGGTTTCTTTGGGAGTCATCTGCTCCATCCTCTTACTTTCAATTAAACTGCTAGCCCAAAATAACCCAGTAGTGGAGCTGGGAATAGAACTCAGGACTGATTCCCACTGCCTTGCTGTGGGGACAGAAAAAGAGATGGAGTGTATCTAAGACAACGTTCGCCTTCTCCATCATCATGTACAAAGACTCAGAGAACAAAAGTAAGGCTGTATAAATAGGCATGCATACCATGCTTTATTGCATACATGTCATATAGAAAGCATTCATCAGAATTTCAAGTTAATGTAGCGAGAAAATAAAAAAATAAGTTTAAATTTCTGATCTCAAAATTTCTCACCCTCAAAACAAATCCTTATTCACCAGATGGTAAATGTTTATACTGCGTTAATATCCTAAATGCTTTTTCACTCTAGTAAATAATATTTTTTAATCAGTGCTGGGTTATGCATTGTGATACACAGATTGGCACACGTTTATACTTGGGGCTGCTATGGGATAGTCTAGAGCAGATTTCAGAAGAACAAAATGTCATTGGCAATGGTACCCCTTCCTCTGCTCATCCTCCCTCTCCTCTCCTCTCTTTGATGCCCCAGATTTACTCGTCCCCCCAGCGTCTCTTCCAGTGACACACAGGGAAGGCAGTTTCCTTGGGCAACACGCCAGCAACACTGCTCAGCACTGAATTTTAGCCACCTACAAAATCCAAGCTCTTTAAGACTACTTTGAATATTAAAAACATGAGCTTGGCAAAGTTACTATACATTTCTTTCTTTAGAAAACGGAACATATTTTTTAAGAGCTCTGGGACATAAATGGTTAAAAAGTCAGCTCCCTCCGGTTTTTACAATTCTGAAATCATTTATTTATTTTCCAGGGGTGCGGAGGGTGGGGATGATGGTATTGATTCTCTGCCTGGTATTAATTTTCAGAATTTTCAGTGTGTCATTCTGTGTGTGTGTGTGTGTGTGTGTGTGTGTGTGTGTGTGTGTGTTTCTCCCTTTGGAAAAACAAAAGATGGGTTTCCTTGCCCACCATGGAAAAAATGGAACATACAACTCAATCCCTTCCTGAGAGCACGGAGGACCAAAAGCAGGCGGCTTAGATCAGGGTGGTGAGGAAGTTTTGTCATTTCCAGAAGGAAGCATGAGTCATAGTGTGCGACATTTTGGGAGGCCTGAATCAGAGCTGTCGAGGAAGTCAGTTCTCAGACAGTTTAACTTAGAACCACAATGTAATTTCATTTAACGCCTCCAATCGCGTGTCTTTCTCCAAGACGGCTGCCGACATAGATGTTCCAATGATTTTCCTTCGGGAACAGAGAAGAACTTAGCAGCTGAAGCAGTCCCCTAGTCCACCTCTGAGCAACTAAGCCCGGAGATTTTAATGAATATGTATCCTTTAGAAAGGAGAAAAGAGAGTGGGTAAGAGAGGGAGGGAGGACACTGCTCTAAAAGCTATTAATACATGAAGATGGGTCAAGTTAAATTAGATTGTTAGAGAGATTAAATTCTCATGGTCAGATACGCATTTTAACAAACATCCTTTTCCTCCTTGAGATCAAAATGGACTTGAGAGAAAAAAAAAATCTTTCCACACTCAAATTTCTCACTGCTATAAGATTCAGTCCTCTTTCACAAAGGCTCAATATCCAGAAAGGTTCCAGAATGCTAAGGATCGTTCCATATAACCATTCAGAAGAAGATGGTCATGGCAGGGATTCAAGGCTGAGAAGAAATTCTGCTCTTTGGGGCTGGGAGAAGGGTGGCATTGAGTTGGGGTGGGACCAGACAGAGGAGGAAGTGCAGGGCTAACAAGGTGGGATGCCTTTCCAAGACTGGTTTGGAGCCACTACTAAGACGTTTGGGGGAAAATAAATTAGAAATGATTTTAAATGGGAGGCAGAGAGTGTCGAAAAATCTTTATATGTTATGGTTTCAGGAGCCTGATGATTCAGAGGCCTGATAATATTAGCTATAACATGGTCTGATAATCAAATAGATATCAATCAGATAGATAACTCTGGGCTCTGCCCTGCTCCCGATCTCCACCATTATCATCTCGAGGCCTGAGAACCCGGAAGGGCGTGACTTTAGCATGATAGTTTCCTGTGGTTGGTTTCACTCTCAGCTAACCACGTAAGGGGAGCCAGCAGCTGTTAGGCCTGGGAAAATTTGTTTGGGGCAGTTACAGCCCTTGACAACCCTAAGAACATGTGCACAGATGAGAACATATGTTCTGCAATCTATAAATTTAGGAGATACACATACACACACACACACACACAGACACACAGACACACACACACACACACACACACACACACACACACACACACAGACACACACACGAGGTCCCAAGATCCATTTGGGATCTCAAAAGATGGTAATATAGTAGCGGGAAACCTGTCACCCTGACCTTCTATCTAGGTTGTAAAGAGACGTTATTCATATCAGAACTTATAAGACCTTTAGAGAAGTTTTTCTGAGTCAGGCTTAAACTGGGCTAGGACCTGTCCCCGGGGTTTGGTGGGGGGTGGGGAGGTGGCTGTTTGCGCCATCAAACTTCCTAGGATTCAGCAGAGTACAATGATATATGCCCCCTTCAAGATGTCTTGGTACTGTCACAAAAAGTATTGTGGGACAGAGGCAAAGTGAAAATATGTGTGTGTATATATATATATATATATATATATATACCTGAAACTAACATTGTTAACACTGAAGTGTAATCGACTACACTTCAATAGAAAAATAAAAATTAAAAAAAAAGAAAATCATGGGATATATGGTCAGAAGGTCTACTTTCAACTTTTCAATTTGTCCTTGAGAGCTGTGAGCTGGGAAACTCTCAGTCGGGGCTTCAGTGTCCTGATTCCTAGACGTGAGGATCAGGACCCCAGAGTTTCAGCGAGGACCCTATGCAGTCAGTACTGAGCCATGGTAAAACCATGGCACCCTGAGCATGGTCACATGATAAGATAGTGTAGGGACTGTCCATGGTCAGGGGGCCTTTCTCCTTCCAGACCATTCTTTTCTTCTTCCCAGTCCATAAAATAAGATTTCTCAAGTCCGTTGCCTTCTTCCCTCCCACCACTGCCATGGCTCAGACCTTCTTTCTGTCGCATCTGTAATTATCTCTGTATGAATCCATCTGTATCTGTATTAAGCTCAGCATGAATTTATGCTGGTATCTCTGACTCTAATCCAATACCATATGGATCATTCTAGCCTTCTTTCCTTGCTTGTCTGTAACCTCTGTCACCAATAGTGAGTGGCCTGGCTCCCTCAATTGATCGATTGATTGATTGATTGATTTAAAGTACAGTCAGTTACAAGGTGTCAATTTCCAGTGTGCAGAATAATGTTTCAGTCACACATGTACACATTTAATTTATTTGCTTATCCCAGGATACTTGTACAGCAATGTTGGAATTGTTAAGCCATACCCCCATGAGAAACAACTTTACCAACTAGCTTCCCATGTTTCTATACAGTCCCTATTGTCTTTAGCCTTAGTGTCTCCATTCCACCCTGGGATTCTCCCAACCTTCTGATTGATTTTTTTAAAAATTATATATATTAAGGTTCACTCATTGTGTTTTAAAGTTCTGCGTGTTTTGAGAATTGCATAGCATCATGCATCTACCACTACAATACAGATTCATTCCACAGCCTAAAAGCGCCTGGTGCTTTCCCTAGTTAGACACTATTACCAGTTTTCCCTCCAGTACAATATAAGCTTCATAAAGATAGGGATGTTTGTCTGTTTGGTTTCATGTTGTATTCCCTGTCCTTAGAAACGAGTCTGGTATGCAATAAGTGCTCAATAAGTGTATATATATTTGAAGATAAGAAAGTCTCTACTCTTGCCCTCTGAAATCCAACTCTCCTGTCCTCCATAGTAAAAATTCCAAAACCTCACATAGAAACATATCAGTCCCTGACATGGAAATGGATCATGGCATAGACAGACATTTGTGCATGTGGGCCCTAGCCAACTTCTCTCCCCCAGGAGAGGTGACATGCCCCACCCCTGTAAGTAAGCACATGTTTAACTCTACTATAGCATTTTTTTTCTTTTATTGTGGGGTTTTTTGGGGGGGAAGGTAATTGGGTTTGTTTATTTATTTATTTTTATTTAATGGAGGTACCAGGGATTGAACCCAGGGCCTCATGCATGCTAAGCACACAAGCTCGATCACTGAACTATACCTTCCCCCTTAGAATTTTCTATCATACACTACAGTGATTCTTTTCCCCTTAGCTTTATTGAGGTGTAACTGAGAAATAAAATTGTGTGTATTTAAAGAGTACAACGTGATGATTTGGTATACATATGTATACACTGTGAAATGATTACCACAATCACGTTAATTAATGCACACATCACCTCTCATAGTTACCATTTTTGTGTGTGTGTAAGAAGACTTAAGATCTATTCTCTTATCAAGTTTCAAGTATCTAATGCAGCATCGTTAACTATAGTTACCATGCTATACATTAGGCCCCCAATTCATCTTATGACTGAAGGCTTGGACTCTTTGACTGGCATCTTCTGATTTCGCCCACATCCCAGCCCCTGGTAACCACAGTTCTACTCTGTGCTTCTATGAATTTAACTTTTTTTTTTTTTCACGTTCCACATATAAATGAGATCGTAAGTATTTATCTGTCTCTGTCTGGCTTATTTTACTTAGCATAATATCCTCTAGGTTCATCCATGCTGTCACAAATGGCAGAATTTCCTTCTTTCTCATGGCTGAATAATATTCCTCTGTGTGTGTGTGTGTGTGTGTGTGTGTGTGTGTGTGTGTGTGTGTACACAAAATCTTCTTTATCCATTCATTCATAAATGATTCATAAATGGACACTTAGGTTGTTTCCATATCTTGGCTACTGGGATTAAAGCTGCAATGAATGTGGGAGTGCAGATGTTGCTTTGAGATGCTGATTTCATTTCCTTTGGATAGATGCCAGAAGTGGGATTGCTGAATCATATGGTAGTTCTATTTTTAATATTTTGAGGAACCTCCATACTGTTTTTCATAATGGCTATGCCAATTGACATGCTGACCAGCAGTGCATGAGGGTTCCTCTTTCTCCACATCCTTGCCAACACTTATCTCTCGTCCTTTTGCTAAAAGCCATCCTAACAAGTGTGAGAAGATATCTCACTGTGGTTTTGAGTTGCATTTCCCTGATGATTAGTGATGTTGAGCACCTGTTCATGTACCTGTTGCCATTTGTATGTCTTCTTTGGAAAAATGTCTATTCAGGTCCTTCGCTTATATAGACAATCACATTATTTAAGTTTGTTTTGTTTTGTTTTGTTTTGTTTTGTTTTGTTTTGTTTTGTTTTGTTGTTATTGAGTTCCTTATGTATTTTTGGATATCAACTCCTTATCAGATATATGATTTGCGAATATTTTCCCCCATTACATAGGTTACCTTTTCACTCTATTGTTTGTTTTGCTGTGCAGGAGCTTTTCAGTTTGATGTAGTGTCACTTGTTTATTTTTACCCTTGTTGCCTGTATTTTTGGTGTCATATCCAAAAAATTACAGCCAAGACCAATGTCAAGGAGTTTTCCCCTGTTTTCTCTAGGAATTTTATGGCTTCAGATCTTACATTTAAGTATTTAATCCATTTGAGTTATTTTCTGTGAATGTTGTAAGATAGGAGTCCAGAGTTCATTCTTTTGCATGTAGCTATTCAGTTTTCCCAGCACCATTTATTGAAGAGACTATTCTTTCCCCATTGTGTGCTCTTGGTGTCCTTGTCAAAAATTACTTGATTGTATATTTGTGGGCTTATTTCTGGGCTGTCTATTGTGTTCCATTGGTATATGTGTCTGTTTTATGTCACTGCCACATTATTTTGGTTACTATAGTTTTGTAGTATAGTTTGAATTCTGGAAGTGTGATGTCCCCAGCTTTGTTCTTCTTTCTCAAGATTACTGTGGCTTGCCAGGGTTTTTTGTGGTTCCATACAAATTTTAGGATTGTCTTTCCATTTCTTTGTAAAAGGTCATTGGAATTTTGCTAGAGATTGCATTGAATCAGTAGATCATTTGGGATTGTATGGGCATTTTAACAATACTGATTCTTCCAATCCTTGAAAGTGGGATATATTTCCGTTTCTTTGTGTTGTCTTCAATTTATTTTGTCAGAGTCTTGTAGTTCTCAGTGTACAGGTTTTTCACCTCCTAAATGAATTCCTAAGTATTTTTGCAAATCAAAACTACAGTGAGGTATCACCTCACACCAGCCAGAATGGCCATCATTCAAAAGTCCACAAATGACAAATGCTGGAGAGGCTGTGGAGAAAAGGGAACCGTCTTAACACTGCTGGTGGGAATGCAGTTTGGTGCAGCCACTTTGAAAAACAGTATGAAGATTCCTTAAAAGACTAGGAATAGACTTACCATATGACCCAGGAATCCCACTGCTGGGCATATATCCAGAAGGAATCCTACTTCAAAATGACACCTGCAACCCAATGTTCATAGCAGCACTATTTACAATAGCCAAGACATGGAAACAGCCTAAATGTCTGTCGACAGATGACTAGATAAAGAAATGGTGGTATATTTATACAATGGAATACTATTCAGCCATAAAAATGACAACATAACTCCATTTGCAGCAACATGGATGTCCCTAGAGAATGTCATTCTAAGTGAAGTAAGCCAGAAAGAGAAAGAAAAATACCATATGAATGATCGCTCGTATGTGGAATCTAAAAAAAAAGGAACATAAATACAAAACAGAAACAGACTCATAGACATAAAATACAAACTTGTGGTTGCCAGGGAGCAGGGGGGTGGGACGGGACAGACTGGGAGTTCAAAATTTATAGGTACTGACAGGCATATGTAGAATAGATAACCAAGATTATACTGTATAGCACAGGGAAATACATACAAGATCTTGTGGTAGCTCACAGTGAAAAAGAATGTGACAATGAATATATGTATGTTCATGTATAACTGAAAAATTGTGCTCTACACTGGAAATTGATGCAACATTGTAAACTGACTATAACTCAGTAAAAAATGTAAAATAAAGATGCTGTTTTAAATAGAATTGTTTTCTTAATTTTCTTTCTGATAGTTCATTGTTAGTGTATAGAAACAGAACTGGCTTCTCTATGTTGATTTTGTATCTTGCAGTCTCACTGAATTTTTTGATTAGGTCTAACAGCTTTCTGAGTTTTTAGGGTAATCTATATACAAGATTATGCTACCTGTAAACAGAAACAATTTTACTTCTTCTTTTCAGATTTGGATGACTTCTATTTCTTTTTCTTGTTTAATTGCTCTGGCTATGACTTCCAATACTATCTTGAATAGCAATGAGAAGAGTGGGCATCCTTACCATGTTCCTGATCTTAGAGAAAAGGCTTTCAGCTTTTCGCCACCGAGTATGATACTAACTGTGATCTTGTTATATATGCCCTTTGTTATGTTGATATAAATCATTCCTTCTATACCTAATATGTTGAGAGTTTTTATTATGAAATGATGTTGAGTTTTTATTATGAAATGATGTTCAAATGCTTTTTCTGCCACTATTGAGATGGTAATATGATTTTTATCCTTTATTCTGTTAATGATATGTATCATACTGAATGATTTGCATATGTTGAATTTTCCCTGCATCCCAGGGATAAATTTCACTTCATCAGAGTGTGTGATCCTTTTAATGTACTGTTGAATTCGGTTTGCTAATATTTTTGTCATGTACTTTTGTGTCTATAATCATCAAGGATATTGGCCTGTAGTGTTTTTTTTTTTCCCTTGTAGTGTCCTTGTCTGGCTTTGATCAGGATAACGCTGGCCCAGTTAAATGAGTTCGGGAATGTTCCTTCCTCTTCAATTTTTTGGAAGAGTTTAAGAGGGATTCATATTAATTCCTCTTTAAATGTTTGGTATAATTCACCAGTAATGCTATCTGGTGTAAGCTTTACTTTGTTGGGATGATTTTGATTCCTGATCAGTCTCTTTATTTGTTATTTGTCTGTTCTTTCATGATTCAGTCTTGATAAGTTATATGTTTCTAGGAACTTATCTGTTTCTTCTAGGTTATCCAATTAGTTGACATATAATTGTTCATAGTAGTCTTTTATGATCCTTTGTATTTCTGTGGTATCAGTTGTAATGTTGCCTCTTTCATTTCTTATTTATATATTGTCTTCTTTTTCCTCCTGAAATCCAACTGTGAACCAGAGCTAGTGTCTTTGCTGATATCTTCAATGATAATTTTTACCAGGCAAAATGGCCAGGATCAGAGCCAGCAGCTGACCCAAAAGGCTCTTAGAGTGCAAGTTCCCTCATTGAGCCATGGACTTAGGAGCACACTTCACCTCCACCACCTTCCTCCAGCACCACCCTTAGATATAGATAACTTGCCACCTGATCTTTAGAAAGACCTGCTTTGGCCTTTCTCTAGCCTGGATTCACCCTGTGTTTTGAGGATTCTTTGAATACAAGGAGATGTGCCCATCCAGAGGCTATGACCCTTCTTTTAGACCATGCTTTGGGTAGCTGGGACCCTGAGATTCCCTACTCAGATGATTCCAAACTGGTTTCCAGGATCTTTGTAGTTTTCTTCCCTGGATCTGTCCTCCCAAGGGAAGATATACCACAAGGGTGCTTCCCCTGAGAGTAGTGCTATGGATGGACATAGGATATGGAATCTGAAGTGTCTTGTGTTGACATAGGTATGTGCCTGGTCCCTCACAGTGCATAATTGCATTGGAGATGAGAAGAGAGGAATTGGCTACAAGCTTAAGGCCTTCATTGATCTTGTTGTCCAAAATCCCACCAATGTTAGGGATAGATCCACTTTCCTCTGCCCCAGGCTGAAAGCTGGGTTCATTGGAACTTAAGCCCATTCATAAGAATCTGATCTAAACCTTTTGTCTTGATTTTCTCTGATCATAAGTTATAGGTTGGGTCATAAAGTTTTCACTGTCCATTGCTGGGCTAGGACAGCATCAAGGTTGCATGAGCAGCTCTTGGCCAAGATGGATAGGGTCCTATGGAGAGACTCCAGGAAAGCCAAGTGCAATCTTGAGCTACATTGGCTGAAGTGAGCCATGCCAAGCTCCTACCTCAGTGGAAATTGCTTTCTTGAGCATCCTTATACTAGGCTCCCAAACACCTTTCCTCTAATTCATCAAGGTCAGAGTCTGTGGCTTAGTTATGTAGAATCCCTTTTCTTTAGCATCAAGTCTGGCTCTCAGCAAATTCACAACAAATGCTCATTGAACCTTACTGATTCTGCCTGGAAACTATAGAGTCATGATCTATATTATCATGATCACCTTAGCAGAAAAGAGCAGATCTCCCAGCCCTCAGGTCAAATAAAGCAGAAGCCGTGGCTTCATTAAAAGAACCAGAAACACCATTCCTAGGATCAGTGTCAACTGCAACAGGCATTTGACAAAAAATATGGAAGGAAAATCAATCTTTATTCCAACAGTAACAGATCTCTGCAATGGCTAGAGCTATAGCAATACATTCAGGGAGGACTCTACAAGGTTTGTTCATTAAGCAATGGTTCTCAAATTTCAAAGTTCATCAGAATAACCAGGAGGACATTTTAAAAACATAGACTCCTGGGCTTCTCCCCTAGAGTATCTATCTGATTCAGGAACCTGGGGTGGGATCTGAAAATTTGCATTTATAGCAGGCTCCCAGGTGATGCTCATGGTACTGGTCTGGACACCATACTTTGAAAATCATCACTTTAAGCAAAAGAAGAAAGGGGCTTAAATTAGCAATAAAGACCTTAAGACAAACCAATGTGGGATATAGAAGAATTTGGTAGATAACCCCAAATCAGGATCATGAGAGAATGAGATAATCCAGGTAGAACAAATCAGAGATATTAAAAAAAAAGCCTGGGGAGCCAACTTGGAAGAGGCTCCCACTGGTGAAAGACAAGACAATTTGAGCTTCAAAAGGATAGTAATTGCAATTGAAATCTATCAGTTCTTAGTATTTTAAAAAACAAATTGGTCATCATCAGGGGATAATAAAAAAGAAAGCAACCAAGCACTTATCCTGCTTTTCCTACATCAGCGCTCTCACTGAGTAACAATTATAAATGAGAGGTAATATCTCTTTATAAAAGTATTTTAATTAATAAAAGTAAAAAAAAATAGAATTAGAAAATCACCATTTTACAGCTTCCCAGTGTATTAGTGAATCCAGGCATATGAACATTGACAGTTAATAATATCATAAAAAGAGAGCCCATCAGATGTTATGTAACCATACCAATGAAAGAACAATGAAAAAGAGATTGAACATGATTCTGATCAAGCCCCTGGATCCAGCTGCCAATTTGCAGCGAATACTGAGGTCAGAGGAATATGCTTAACTGCACTACAATTATACATACAATCAAAAAAATCCAAACTGTGGGAAATTCTACAGTTCCTCAAGAGATATGAAAAAGAGGGAGCAGGAAACTTTCAAGAGACTTCAATTTTTTTAATGGGCAAGATTAAACTAAGAGACAAACTGGGAGTTTGAAATTTGTAGATACTGACAGGCATATGTAGGTTAGATAAACAAGATTATACTGTATAGCACAGGGAAATATATACAAGATCTTGTGGTAGCTCACATTAAAAAAAAATGCAACAATGAATATATGTATGTTCATGTATAACTGAAAAATTGTGCTCTACACCGGAAATTGACACAACATTGTAAACTGACTGTAACTCAATAAAAAAAATAAATAAAAATAAAATAGGAAAAAAACCTGAAGTACATAGAAATGTACCCCTGAGTGACAAAACTATAAGGAAAAGCAAGTCAAGATAGTGGTTATTTTAGGGGGATGGAAGGGTTGGGATTGGAGGCAAAGAACTGAGAAGCTTCTAGGATGGTTGGCAGAGTTTTCTTTCTTGACCTGGGTGAGGCTTACAAGGACACAGCTCCATTGTGTGGTGAGATTTTTTGTATCTGTGTTTTATTTTACAATAAGAGTTTTAAAAAATCAATCAACTACTGTTATAGACAAAAGAGTGAACTGTTTGGGGATATGTTCCATGTGAAAATACTTACTTTATAGAAACCACAATGCCTAAATATATGATTTTACAGACCTAGGTCTGCCTTGTCTTATGAGGTGGATGGGAGAAAATAATGTTGGAGGTAGTGGAGAGGGTAAGTAGAAACCATTTATGCTAAGCATCCAGTTTAGTGAAAACTACTAACAAAGTGAGAACAAAGAATCCCAGACGAGACTTCAGAGGATGAGATATAGAGAGCCATGAAGACAAAACAAACTCTCGAGGTTGTTTCTCCAATTTGAGAAGGAAAATGTTAACTCTTGGCTCTAGTTCCCATATTGTTAGCTGGGGATGAATATCCTTTGCTGATCCCTACTCAGCACCCACTTTGGGACTACTGATTTACCTCTGTGGCATTGACGCTCCGGGAGTTTATCTGATTTTTGGTGCTGCCCAACTAGTTCAAGACAAGTGGATCAGTCTCTTGATCTGATGGGCTCTAATATGCTTTTTTTAAATTGAAGTATAGTAAGTTTACAATGTTATGTCGATTTCTGGTATGCAGCATAATGTTTAAGTCATACATGTACATACATATACTCCTTTTAATATGCTTTTTCGTTATGGCTCATTACAAGATATTGAATATAGCTCCCTGTGCTACACAGCAGGACCTTGTTGTTTATCTATTTTATATATAGTAGTGTGTATCTGCAAATTTTTTGAACTCCTGATTTATCCCTTTCCACCCCTGCCTCCCCCTGGTAACTGTACATTTGTTTTCTCTATCTGTGAGTCTGTTTCTGTTTTATAGATAAATTCATTTGTGTCTTTTTTGATGGGCTCTAAATTTGTGATGTTCAAAGGAAGGGAGATATCCCACCACCTCACTACACCCGCAATGCTTAGCGCAGTCCTGACACATCACAGAAACTGAGAGTCTGTCAGTCTGAAATGATCGCCCCTCACCCTGACCTCATTTCTGCTTTTCATGGAAGTTGACTCCCTCAGAAATATTGTTGAAAGCATGCTCACGGAATCAAAACACATAATTCGTGTCCTAAGGTCATCCTGGTTTATAGCGAAAGGTAATAACTAAGTATTTAACAATACAAATAAAAGAAGAACTGAAATCCCCAACATAAAATAGGATGCACAGGCATACGTGTGTATACCTGTTCTTTTCTGAAAGTACATGAATAAATGCTTTAATAATTACAGCCAATGCTTAATGAAAGGTAGGTATGCAGCATAGTAATGTCTAGGACATTTTACATATATTAACCCATTTAACCCTCATCACAGCCCTAAGAGGAAGAGATGATTATTTCCCACATTTCACAAGTGAAGAAACTGAGACACGGAGAGGATGTGGAAGCTGTCCAAGATCACACATACTCCCCTGCTATTCCTTGTTCCTCTTCAAGCTCGTCACCGTGTGGCCGCCAGACTGATTTTTCTAAAAATAGAGCACAAACTGTCAATGCCTTCCCACTGCTTTTAGGGCAAAGTCCAAATGTGATAAAGTCGCTACAAACACATCATCTGAAGGTAGACTTCTATGTATTGCTCAGCCGCATCTTTCAGACATCCCTGCCTCCTCACTCTCTTTCCTTAACCAACTTCCTTCCTTTCCTTCAGTGTCACTCCCAACCACACCTCCCCGCTTTCTCACGTGTTGATCCCTTTCCCCGGAGCTCCTTTTCTTGGTTTCTTTGCCTATCTAACACCTACCTTTTGTGGATATCATTCTCACTATCTCTCTGCAAACACACAGTAAGTTAACATACCTGCTACCCTTCAATTAATGTGACTGCTTGTTCCTTATGTATGTTTCCTGCTAGATTGTAAGCTCTGTGAGGTCAGGGAACTTGACTATCTTACTTATCACTGTCCCTCCACTATAGAGTCCCGTGTTCTGGCAAGCAGTAGGCACTTAGGAAATACATATTGGATTCTGGTTATTGTTATCAATGGGTTTTTGAGCCCTAGGCTGGAAATGTAAGCTTATGACACCATCATATACCAAGAGTTGAATCATGTCAAACCTACACCCCAAATTTATTTCTGTCCAGATTTTCCATTCAAGGCCAAGACAGACTAGATTGGGAGTCCTAGGATGGAGTGGTAAGAGCTGGGCTAGGGATACAAGTAAGGAAATACAGTATAAAGCAAAATAAAATAATCACTACAATTTTCTTCTGTGTGTGTGTGGTGGTAGGTAGGAGTGAGAAATTGTGTACCTGAGAATAGTGACATAGAAACTGAACATAAAGAATAAAGAGGACTTTGATGAGAAGAAGACGGTGGAAATAGCAAGCTAGAGAGTAGGAACAGCATCAATTAAGACTTGAGGACGAGAAAAGGCATAACTTGTTCAGGGATGGTAGAAGTCTTCATATATTGAAATGCACCTGACTTGGGAAGGCTATAACATTTTACTTAGCATCTCAGTACAGGGCAATAATCAAAGATGCAGATGGAGTGTGGATTAATGGGCACAGGTACTCATTGTAGATGCCAACTCTCGGTGAACCTCATCAAGCAGCATTCTCAAAATTAGGCCTGGTTTTACCAGGAAAAAACTTGCATCAGTATTTCTAGCATCCTTCTCCATAAAAGATGAACTGATGAAGGGACTTAAACAATGTCTTTGGTGAAGCAGATTTCTTTAGTCTGAGGGATGCACGAATGTTGGACAATCTTGGTCCAACACCATGCAACCGTGGACTCATCAACTCGCTTTGTTTGGAGTCTTTTCCTTTGGCTGTGGTTTGGCCTTCCATGGCGGGCTGCCTACAGGAAGTGAATATACTGGTCAGGGAGGCTCAATAATTTCCATCCCTGTGCTTCTGATTTCCCAAAAGAACATTAATAAATCCCCCTTTTGGATACACTGGGTTGATGAGATGCTGCCCTGGAGAGACAGATCCACTCTTGGTAGGCTCAAGAGACAGGTTGCTGAGCTGTTAATGAGGACGGCTCAGTCCTTAGGCTGCACCTGTGATCCAAGGCATTGGCAGTGCTGTTGTGACCAAGAGTGCGGGCCCGAGAGCTGGTCGCCCAGTTCCACCATTATGGTAGTAACTTCTCCGTGTCTCAGTTTCCTCACCTATAAAATTGGTTAATGACAGAACCTACCACAAAGAATTGTCATAAAGATTAGATGAGTTGGTAAAAATTCAACCCTTAAAAGAGTGCTTGACACACAGAAAGTGTTCAATGAGTATAAGCTGTCAGTATTGCCCAGTCGATGAAGACAGTCTAGTTAGTAACACTTGGAATTCTTGATCCCTTCTTTAAGGTGACTGTGAGCATCTCTGTTACTTGTGAATTTTTCTCAACCCAAGACACACAAAACCAAGGTTCACAGCAACCAAAAAACAATCATCATCCATCTTGCTGGAGGACAGTTCCACTTGAAGATTCCCAGCCAAAGTCAACATTCTGGTATTAATATAAACAAAGTTTACCAGTAGAGTGAAATGCAAAATTTGCATAAATGTTTACTATAAAACGTAAAACTTTGAAGAACTCTCTTGTGTGCAGCTTACCAATTCCAGGATTTACGCCTGAAATCCTGGGGCTATGAGTTTGGTCTTCTCTCTTGCTGAAGGAATTTGATTCTGAGAAGGCAATTTTTTTTTCCTAAGTCCTTTGGGATGACCTCACTGTAATCCCCATTTCAGACAAGATGAGATAATCAAAGATGAAACTGCTGCTTGCTCAAGAAATGAACCAATTTTAACAAACATTAGCAAAATCAAAGTAGAATCAATGATAATTGGAAGATGGCCAGAATTAGAAAACCTCATCATGGCCTCATCTTTATGTTATTACTCGCTATTAAGGTAAATATTTTAAGCAGTCATGCCCTTGCCTTCTTGGAGTTAGCAAGGTTAAATAGGGGGATATCCACACATAAGCACAATTAGTGGAGTCAACAAGAAGGATGGGGGGGGGGAAGATATGTAACCACTGGGCAGAAATAGGAGTCATCTCTCTCCAAACAACACGTGTGGAATTGACCCAGGTTCTTTCTCTGAGGGTTGCCATCTGCTTTGGGTGTCAAGGATGGAGGAGGTGCGTGAGTAAGCCTGGAATAACAGAGTGATGGCAGAGGGAAGCTTGGCCACCCCCACCATCTCATTTGGGCTCTTTCCATTTTTTTTTTTTTTCAGTGTCTTCCCTCTTTCTCCCAGACAACCAGTGCCCTCAAGCCTTCTCTCCTCTGTTCAGCTCATCAGAACTCTTCCTCAGCTGCTGTGGAGCTAATAACTTCACCCCCATGAAAGAACACATGACTAATAGAGCCTACGGTGGTATCTTTACTAAGAAGCTTGCCTTTTTAAAAAAAAAATAGTGATTTACTCTGATATTTGATTATTTTAAAAACTTATTTTGATAATTCCAAATTTTCAGAAAAGTTGCACTAATACTTCATTTGGATTCACCAATTATTTATATCTTGCCTCATTTGCTTTATTATTCTCTCTCTTTCAAATATATCTCTCCTTCAAATATATGTATGTTATATATAATATATATATATATGTATTTGTTGTTCATTTGTTTCCTGAAACATTTGAAAGTAACTTGGTGACATCAAGCCCCTTTTACCAAATACTTCAGTGTGCATTTCCTAAGAACACAAACATTCTCTTATATAACTATAGTACAGCAATAAAAATCAGGAAATTTAACACTGATACAACACTGTTATCTCATCCACACTCCACATTCAAATCTCAAGGTTGTTTTTTTAATAATGCCCTTTAGAGCTATTTTGTTTTTCCTAATCCAGAATTTGACTCAGGATCATGCACCGCATTTGGTTGTCATAGAACCCAAATCTTCCTTGAACTGGGACAGTCCATCAGCATTTCCTTGTCTTTAAAAGAATCTTTTTTCTTCTAGTTTTCTTGAGATATAATTGACATCCAGCACTGTATAAGTTTAAGGTGTACAGCATAATGATTTGACTTACATATACCTTGAAAATGATTACCACAAAGGTTTAGAGAACATCCATCATCTTATATAGACATAAATTTAAAGAAATAGAAAAGAAAATTTTTCTCCTTGTGATGAGAACTCATTCCTTTTCAGATCGTACAAATCTCTCTCCTTTTCCTTGTCCTTTTTGACCTTCACATTTTTTGCAGAGTACAGACTAGTATGCTAGTGATGCTGTAGTATGTCCCTCAGTTTGGATCTGCCTGGTGTTTCTTCACGATGAGATTCTCTGCTAGGAACGCTGCAGAAGTGAGGTCGTGCTTCCCCAGTGCATCGTATCAGGAAGGACATAACATTGGTTTGTCGCAATATTGGTGATGTTAAATTTGGTCCCTTTGTGAAAGGGGCATTTGCTAGATTTCTCCACTGTTAAGGTAGCTATTTTTTCCCGTGGTAATTAGTAAGCATGTGGGGAGATTCTTTGAGACTGTGTAAATTCGTTCTTCATCCAACTTCTCACGAGATTTGGCATCTGCTGATGATTTTCTTACTCCATCATGCCTTCTGCATTTATTGGTTGGCTTTCTACCCTAAGGAAACACTTTCCCCTTTTCCCCCATTTATTCATATCAGTATAAATTCAAGGATTTTTATTATATTTATTTGTGCTGTAACCCATTATTGAATTCTTGTTTCTTTTAAATCTCAACTTATCGAAGATTTTGCCACTGGGGAACCCCTCCAAGCTGGGTTCTGTGTCCTTTTGATAGGTCCCCACTATTCTTTGATTACTTCCTTATGTCCTGGCACAACAAGACATTTCAGGATCGTCTTATGCTTTCTCTGACCTAGCCCTGGAATCAACCATTTCTCTAAGGAACCCCGATTCCTTTTAATAGAAAACAAGATATGGTTCTAGATACATTCATTCAAACCCTGATGTGTCAGTGTTTCTACGTACTCTCAGAGACTAGAGCTAAGAAATATAGACACGTCTGTGTATTCACACACAAACAGGCACATACGTGTAAACATATGTACATGTACACAGAAGGTCGCCATTTTAATTTCAGCCCCCAAAATGAAGCATTAGCTCAAATTTTGTTCTCTAACAAAATCAATGGAAGATGGCATTTTAAGGAGCAAGATATATGTCTCTTGGTGATTCTGAGATCACACCATGGTGATGAAGTTTTATGCCTATGAGTTGACCTGGGAGTGAGCTTTAAAGCTTCGTTCTCCTTCATTGGTATTGAGCCATCAAAACACTCTCCCAAAGGAGGTAGGGTGATCAGAGGCTTTGAAAGACAGGGCAGTTGGCAGTGAATTACGATGGACCTTTTGCACCTAGGAAAGAGTTGTACGCAAGCCTGACAAATGGAGACCCTCTCTCAGAAATGGAAATGTTTTAGAAATAAGAAGTCTGTATTTATGTCAGAACAAAACTGCTGATGAGTTTAGGAAGCTGCCTGTTATTTCAGGCGAACCAGCCAGCCAGGCAGCCTCACTATGTAGAAGCGAGATCACATATCTTATGAGATTATTTTCCTACATGTTTATTGTTAGTTTCTTTGACTCCCTGAGGACAAGTGGTCACCATGTATTACTCAACCCTGTACCACGGTAGCGCTTACTAACTTGCAGTTGTTCAAGAAATGTCTGCTAATGATGTCTTCCTTTGGCTTCCTTGGAACATTTTACATGCCCTTAACTGGCACTCATAACTTTAAGGTGATAACTGTAAATTAATTTTCTTATAAAGCTTTAGTTTGGCTCATGGCAATATATCCAGCAAAAGGAATGATTGCTTACAACATCTTAGACAAAAAAAAGGGCTGCCTCTGGAAAAAGAAATGCACTGAGTAAGATAAACATCAAGTTCTACACTCAAGACACATTCCCACTTAAAAATAGTCTGGGTGCAGAGGGAGGCTGTCATGTTACGGTAGGGAGAACGCCACAATGGAAGCCAATGTCATCTTCCCAGCAGCTCATAACTCCATACTCTTGAACAGGTTCCATAACCTCTGAGACTCAATTTTCTTTTCGGTAAAATGAGAGTCTTAATACCTGTCTTCTGTGGTTGAGTGTGTCTCTTCAAATTCGTATGTGGAAATCCTAATGCCCGATTCGATGGTATTAGGATGGAGGACCTTTGGGAGGTGATGAGGTTGTGAGGTGTAGAGCCCTCATGAATGAGCTTAGTGCCTTATAAAAGAAACCCCACAGAGATGCCCCGCCTCTTCCACCATGTGATGACACAGAGAAAGGGAGTCAGCTCTGAACTAGGATGAGAACTCTCATTGGAATGTGACCATGCTGGCGCCTCGATCTTCGACTTCCCAGCCTCCAGTACTGTGAGAAAGAAATCTCCATTGTTTATAAGCTACCCAGTCAGTCAGTGATGTTTTCGTACAGCAGCCTGACAGATGAAGACACTGATTTATAGATTAGTTATGGGAATTAAATAGGATAATGCATGCTGAAAGTACCACATGTCTCTTCTATGCCTTCCAGGTTCAGTTGGAAGGGATGCTGAGGGCTACGCAGGAAGGGGTCGGGGGAAGATTCTTGGGATGGGCTTGGCTATTGTCGAGGAAACTCTCTTGCTTATACAGATACCCCTAGAAGTCTTGTAGTCTGATTTTTTCATATTACAGGGTGTATTCATTTCCTAGGGCTGCCATTATAAAGTCTCACCAGTTAGGTGGCTTACAGTAATAGAACTGTATTGTCTCACAGTAAATTCTGGAGGCCAGAAGTCCAAAATCAAGTGGCAGGGCCATGCTCCCTCTGAAGGCTCTAGGAAATAATCTCTTCCAAGTTTTTCTCCTAGCTTCTGGTCATCTCAGGCATTTCTTGGTATGTAAGTGGCTGTCTTTTCCCTGTGTCTCTTCATGTTGTCTGTCTTCTGTCCATCTCTGTGTCCAAATTTCCCCTTTTTGTAAGGACACTAGTCATATTGGATCAGGACCCAACCTAATGACTTCTTTTTAATGTGACATTTGCAAGGACTTAATTTCCAAATAAGGTCACATTATGAGGTATTAAGACTTCAACATATCTTTACAGGGTTGGGGGGCACAATTCAATTCCTAACAGAGGGGGAATGGCAAAGTCAAGTCTGATCCAAGTGGCTGGATATCTAAGGCATCTGAAGGTCTAGTCTACAAAAGGAAGGGGGAAGGGAGGCACACACAGCAATAGGAAACTTTTTGTAGAGAAGATTCCTTCTGTCACATCCAATGTGGTGGATGAAAACAGTCACAAATTCTTTGACACTTCTCTCGCTGAGAGTGGAGGTGTTGATCCCTCTGCTAAATCTGGGCTGGACTGTGATTGCTTTGCTCAATAGAATAGGGCAGAAGTAATGCCCTGCCACTTCCAGAGCTTTTAAGAGGACTGGCAGTCTTTGTTTCCTTTTTCTTGAAGTCCTGAGCCATCATTTAGGAAATCTGACTACCTGAGGTTTCCATACTGTGAGGAAGCTCAAACTAGTCATATGGAGAGTCCATGTAAGAGGAGAGAGAGACGGAGACCCAGCCAGCCTGCAGCCGTTTCATCCCCCAGAGGTATAGGTCATCCAAGCTGAGGCTCCAGATTTTGCAAAGATCTTTTGAGAAGATTTTTTTTCTCTTCTGTTCCCTGTCTGGATTCCTGACCCAGCATGAGATATAATAATAAATTGGTCTTTCTTAAAAATTATTTATTTTCATTTGTTTTGTTTATTTCATTTTTTAATTTTTAATTTTTTATTAAAAATTTTTAACCTTTGAATTAATAAATTGTTTTAAGCCACTAATTTTGAAGTAGTCTGTTAAGCAGCAGTAATAACTAGAACAGTCAAGGACAGGATTTCAGAAGTGGAGCTACCCAATGGATGTGAAGGTGGGAGTAGAGGGACTGGATGTTGCTCTTGGAGGAAAGGGTCCTGGTAGTGAGAGCAGGTGGATGGGGTTTAAAATTGGTTCCAGTATCAGCGGAGACTCAGAAAGCACACCAGCAGAGGCCAGATCGTGTAGGCCAGGTCATCACATTGCAGAGTCAGGGGAAGTCTGCTGACTTGGGGAATGGAGTTGGGGTGACATGGACACTCGTAAGTTCCCCCCGACTGGCTAGAATGCTGACTGGTAGCAGAAACAAATTCCAGCCACTAGGGCCAAGCTTGATTCTCATTGGCCCACAGGCTGGGAGGCAAGTCTTCATTGCCCCAAAGCTGGAAGGGTATGTATGGGTGGGTGGATGGAAGGATGTCTGCTGGGGTGGGAAATGGAAGGGATTTTCTTGGGACAGGAGAGGGCTACAGACACTAACCCTGTACCGCAGGGAGAAGAGAAGGAAGGAGATGCTTACTGTCAGATCTAATGGTGTCCAGAACAGGCAGGCAGAGGAATGGTTCTCCAGCCGGTCATTCAGGCTCTCTCGAATCTGGCTCCCACCTGTCTTTCCTACACTCTTCTCCAGGGCAGGTCTTCATGCATGCTGCGTTCCCTATATATGACACTCACTTCCTTACTTTGATCCCTTCATTCAAAATGGAATATTTTTTTCCTGGCATCACATGTCTGGACTGTGGACACCAAGGGGCCCTTGAAATGATACACGAAGACCACCTCTGATCTCTCAGTGAGGAGGTAAGCACACGCTCTGATCAAATGAGGCATGTTATCTACATGCTGCCCAGCTATGAAAGTCTTGCCTCGTTCTTCCTTGTAGCCTGGGGACTTGCAAGCTGACCCCATTTCCCTTCTGAGACTGCCCAGTGTTATGACCCTCACAGCAACCCAGCATCAAATATGCCCTCAATGTTTCTTATTGAATTGGTGATTGGAAGTAACCTGATATTTATAAAGGCCCTGATATTATTTAAAATAGAAATACTTTAGAATGCAAGGAACTCAGCCATGACCGTACAGCTAGTGAAGGTAGTTCCAGAATCCAAACCCAGGGGATGGGGCTCTGAAACTCTACATCCTGTGAGAGCTTACTGTCTAACCAGAAAATACCTTACTCTGTGACCACAGGCGATTAGTTAAGCCAGTTAAAATCAACCATATCAATTATAAGCTATATCAATTAAACATGAATTTAATTGATTCGTCAACTCTGTGCAAGGTGGGTGAGAAGTCTCTGCCCTCAAAGATACTATTCTCTAATGTGCATGGAGAGTCCCTCGCTGAACGGCAGTTCTAATTTCTGGTGTGAAAAAGAAAAACTCTTCTGATTCAACCTGTTTTGCTCCAGCTGTTAACAACTTGTCAGTCACTGAAAATGGGCTATGACAGTGCTTCCCCTTTGGGTGCCCTCCATACTACCAGGTTGGAGATGCCTGGATGTCTTTGAATGGATAACTGATGGACCAAGCATGGTCATTCAGACGGGTATTTGGCAGATATTTTCCTGATGATGAACAGAGTGAGCCTGTTATTTTAAAGAAAGCGACTGATAGTATTTTTTGCCAAAGCTAAAATCCAGCTTTCAAAGGAATTAAATTTCAAATTAAAATTTTGGAAAGCCTATATCCATCACCGTGAGTCTTAGCTTCTCAATATTTGAAGACATTTTCTGATGAGATTGGTGTTGATAGTAATAAGTATGGTTTTTAAAGTTTTTCCATAAAGAAAGGTGTCAACACTTAGAAGACTGGAAAAACTTGGTGAGCCAATATTTTCCAAATGACCAATTCATAGATTTATGAAATCATGCATGCGTAAAATATGTATTCTAAGTACAAGACAGACCGATGAATTTTAATGTAATGGAGAATGAAAAGCTCACTGATATGGTCTCCAATTCCATGTTGCAGCTAACCTTTAAGGAACTACAAGTTGTTGCATTTCGGTCTAGTATCAAAAAGGAAGATCCACAATTATCTAAAATGGTTATTAAAATACTCCCTCCCTTTTCCAACTACATGTCTGTGTGAGCTGGATTTTTTTCATATGCATACTTCTATCAAAATAACAAATTTCAACAGCTAGACTGCAGACGCAGATAGGAGAAGCCAGCTGTCTTCTATTAAGCCAGACAGTAAAGAGATTTGAAAATGTAAAATAATGCTACCTGTCTCACTAATTTTCTTGCTTTAGAAAAAAAAATCGTTATTTTTCATAAAAACAGTTTACTTATGTGAAATTGTAAAAAGTTTATTATTATTATTTCAAAATGATTTTTAAATACATATTTTAAAAATTTCTCAGTTTTAATTTTTAATATGGCAATTATCAGTAAATCTAACCCACATAAATCAAGCTTATTGGAGCCCTAAATAATTTTTGAGAGTGTAAGGAAATTCTGGGCTCCAAAAATTTGAGAACTGTTGGCATAGGTGACACGGAGCAGAGGTTCCCAAAGTTAAGTGAGGGAACTCTTAAATCAGGATCGCCTGGGTAGCTTGCTATAAAATGCATATTCCTGTGTCTCGTCCCAGACTGACTCACGTTTCTTAAAGGGCCTGCCTGTATTTATTTGCATATATTGAAATTTCCAAACAAAAACAAAGCTTGAGTTGAATAAAGTTAAGGTAGTCCCTTGCAAGTGTGGCCAGTTTTTCCAAGATTCTAGACGAGCAAATGGAACACAAAATCTGGTCTACCAGAGATCGAGACCTCAAGAATGATGGCCACACTTGTCCAAAATCAGTGATGAGAGTTCTTTAGACAGTCTTCCCTGCGGAAATAACTTAGATATGGAAAGAAGTTGACCCATGGCGGTGGATTGCATTCGACCCATCTTCTCTAGCTTGTTGTGGAACAGAATAGGTATTCTCAAGGCTTTTCCTTCTTTCTGTTTCAGTGCCAAAACCAACCGCTGTGGTGGCCATTTGAGATGAGGCAGGGGTGGGGGTGGTGCTTTTCTGAAAAGCCAAATCTCGTAACACCAAACCAAAGTACTCTGGCCACGTGCAGAAACATGTGTGGGAATATGCACTCGCATTCATGTGCATATGAGTGTTGGAAATTTCAGTCTTCAACTGGGAAACAGGTCTTCCTGTAGTCTGCTTCCTGGATAAACCCCATCTCTTTCTCTGTGATCTCTCAAAACAGGCACCTCTGCAGGCCCTTTTAGTTGGAGGAGCTAAGCAAAGGCATGACATAGAAGCTTGGATCTGGAAGTGTGGTTTTGGTCCGTGGCACTAGGACATATTTACAAAGTCAAGCTGCTGACGTGTGAGTCTGTAACACTCAATTCACTTGTCATTATCTTTTGTCTTCTTGATGGGGTCGTGTGTTTGTCCCCTATTCCTTCCTCAACCCTGCATTCCTGTCCCTGCCAGCCACATCTCAGGTTGGTTTCATTCGGATCAATTTCTCTCCTCTCAGATTTCTCCTGAGTTCTGCACAGCACAAAACATAAGAGGTTTTGTTGTTTTTATATTTTTTTTCCATTAAGCAAAAGAGTTGGCTCGCAACTCACTTAATGTGTTATAGGAGTAAGAAACGCAGGCATGGAACATTGATTTGGGCAAAGAAGTAAAAGAAACAGTATCCAGGAAAATAAATCCGTAGTGGCCAAAAATACTGGGAGGATGAATTAGACTTGTGTAAGCTTAGAAAGCAGGTCCGGGTAACAGGCTGCACTGGGGGGTTATTATCATACTGCCTGTTTTCTCCCTTAGTACATCATCCCCTCTGTACTAGCCAGGTTGCTGGCCAGAGAAAGATGCTCTGATTGCTCACGGCCCCTCCTGCCTTCCCACCCCTTTTTATCCCTCTTCTGAGAGGTCTTGTGTGGCCACCCCCCACTTCAGAACTGCTCCTGAGCAACAGAACATCTTTCCTTCTTCCCTCCAGATTAAACCTTTATTTAAAGACAGACTGCTCTGGGCTGGATATTTGGTATGTTTTATTCCATTTGATTCTCACCACAATCCCAGGAGGTAGCAATTATCAGCCCCTTTTCACAAATAAGGAAAAGTGACTGTCAGAGAACCGATTTCCTTGAGGTTCCAACAGCTAGTGAGTATCAGAGCAAAGCATTCTGGGTGGTCCTTCCACTGGACAACCCTATCCCCACCCACCTCCACCACCTCCCCTTTCCTCCATTCCCTGAATGGATGCAATGAGCTGGCATAACCCAAGCAGCTAGTGAATGATGAGTGCTCAATGTGTTCCCCAACAAGGGTGACTTTGCATCTTAAGGGAAAGGTTTGAGAGCTTGAAAAGAGTCTACTGGACTTCCGGTGTGGTGGCATAAGGTAGGGGACAGGATTGGGGGTCAGAAGGAACCTCCCTTGGAACCTAAAATTGTACTATGTAGAGGAGGGTCCCAATTTGGCAATCCTTGGGTCATGTCTGGCAAACAGAAATATTTTGTTCGACCAACATGGTCGTTTTAAATACTTGAATAGTTGCCAACATTTGAAAACAAAGAGCTTCCACATAAAAAGCTAGATTTGTAGCTTCTCTTGAAAAAATTGGAGAATCTAACATCACTGTACCTATATTCTTAAGGTAACAACAATTGGCTGGAGCTGCTCTCTGAAGGGACCCGAGCTCTCGTTTCATCACAAACCGTACAGATCTCCCAGTCTATTTCACTTATTTCTAGGCTGCTGTAGGCATCCGAGTTTGATGCCTCTGAAGTAGATGAAGGTCTCTTCTGTCAATGGCAGAGCGGGGAGGTGGATACCATCCCTGAAGGTTGAGGCTGTAAAGAGACCTGGAGTCTGAGGTTCTGTTTCTTCTTTCTTCCATTTTTCCTTCAAGAAAGGAGGCAATGAGTACATCAACCCCCATATCTCAAGACTGGGAAACTTTTGAGAAAAATAAGGCCTGCCTGAAAATAAAAAGTGTCCCAGTCTTGTGGGGAGGGCTCTCCAGTCTGATGAGGCAGTGTTCTCATTAAGAGTCAGATCTCTACCTCAGTCATAATTAAGGTGATCAGAGTCAAGGAGAGCTGGCAGCCAGCTACATCTACCACCATAATTTAGCTAAAAGGGATTAAAAAGTATCCACAAAAATGGCAATTGGCTCATGAAACTCACAGGACCTTACCCACCTTTATAAGAATCCCCCTTCCTCTAACCTGGACCTCCCAATGCCCACTCCTGGGGAAACTGACTTAACTAATCATGATGAATTTCCAATCAGGGAGGCCACATACGACAAGCCGTCAAAATTCACGTTATATTGTAATCATCAAAATTATACTCATAGCTACAATTCATTGGACTTTTACTTTATAACCAGGCACTGTACTAAGCTCTTCTAATGCCATATCTCATTTAATCCTTACAATGATCTTAGAATTGGTTGTCATTATTATTCCCTTTCTACAGATGAAGAAACTGAGACTGAAGAGGGTAAGTAATTTGCCAAAAGTCACATAGCTAAAAAGTCCTGGAGTCACAATTCCGGACCAGATATCAGGGATGGTATCCCTCCCATGGGCACAGACGATCTTTGTCTATAATCTATTAATTTTGGAAATCTTTAATTAAAAATCCACAGTAACTAGAAAAGACATGAAGTCATGCTAATTCTGTCTACTTCCTTTTGGTGGCCAGTGCATAAGGCTTCTGCTCTATGTTTTCCTTTGCACATGGTTGATCATAGAGCCACTAGATCCCTAATCATATGTTAGAAATTTCATTGCAGAGTTTTTTCTTTTTTCTTTTTTGTAGGAGGTAGGTAATTAAGTTTATTTATTTAGTTAGTTTTTTGATGGAGGCACTGGGGATTGAACCCTGGACCTCGTGGACGCTAAGCATGCGCTCTACCGCTTGAGCTACACCCTCCTCGCTCATTGTGGATTTTTGACTGAAGATCTCAAACGCTGTTCCCCTTCTTCTGCTTATTACCATGTGTGCTCAATTTGGTCAGCGCTCGATCTCAGTGATCCAAGACCTCAACCCACTGCAAGTACATTTCATTTGACACGCACCACATTAGGAAACCTTGTGGGTCAAAGTTTGATATGTGCCGGAAATTTAGTAGTGAGTGGGAAAAGTTGAGCAGATCTGTTGAAGTTCAGACAGTACTGATGATTTATCCTCTAAGTGGAGACAACTTAAACTTTACATACATGGCAATGTGGTGCTTGCATGTGTCTGGGTAATTTTATGTCTCATAGCAGCATAAATACAGCCATTATTCTAACAGCCATCATTCTTCTGTTTTACTTAGGACTTCAGGAGAGGGAGGTGCTCCATTCCCTTGCTCTCAGAAAGTTATCATTATTTTTTTCCTAAAAGAAAAATGTGATGTGTGCTGAGTTTCGTCTAGGTGGTAGCAAAAAACAAAGGTGCAAATGTAAGATTTAAAAAAAAATTTTTGACATTGAGTGGGCGGCTCTTAAATGTCAGAGAAATCAACTCAACTCAATTAGATGTTTGGCTGGAAAACATCAAGATACATTAACACTGCTTAGGCTGGCTTCTTATACTCTGAAACAACGTGGCACAAAAAGTCTATTCAAAAGCATTGGTGATAGGAAAATTGCTACCCAAAGCAGGGCTGGGTAGGGTGGGTATGGGGGATGGAGAAAGAGAACCTTTTTGTAAATGGGCGAGAAGTTAAAAGGGAAGTAGTGATAAAATCAAGGCAGCACTTTTCTGTATCAAAGCACAGACTGCACCTCTGAATTCCAAAGTGGGTGCTCTGAGTGGGTGGCCGCCATCAGTCATTACTGAGACCGACAGGCATGAGGGGAGCACAAACAGTGCCAGGAGGGTCAGGGTCCAGAGTGAGCTAAGGCACGTGGAAAACATAATGAGCACAAAAAGGACCCAGCCACTCATGCACAAAACAAGAAGTACAGGGAAGGGGGCTGCTCACACAGGGTAAAAGCAAATGCCTCAACTTGTTTCCCCTTCCCATTCGAGAAGTATCTTCAGCTTCCAAAATATGTAATTGACAATATGTTGAGGGACAAAAGCACAAGAGAGTTAGAGAGATTTTTCAGAGCTCTTACTCAATAAAATGAATTTAAATGATACTCCAGGCTCTGAAAGAGGACTTTTGGAAAGTGTGAGAGGCTCCTGAGTCAGAGACTTGCAGTGGGGTATACCTTTAGCATCAACACTTACAGAAGAACAGCAAGGGAAGCGAGACTGGACAGAGGAGGGATTGAACTGCAATTAAATTACAACAAAGATCTGGGTTGACCCCAAGATGGGCTCTGGAGTTGGGAGGGAGGGCCTTACCTTGAGGCAACAGAGGCCTTTGTAAACTCATTTCCATCAGGCGATGAATGGAGGCTTATCCCCTACCCCCACCGCAGGATTGGGATGTGACTTTAAGAGAGATGGCTCTCTGTAGCAGAGGGCAATACCTAGAGGGAGACTCAGTTGTAAGTTGTCAATGGCCCAGACTCCCAGCAGCTGAGGAAATGAACTCCTTAGTCTTGAAAGGGGTATCTGGCTGTGCACTACCGGAGTATCCCAACTTACAAAAGGAAGAGAAACTTAGATTCCAGAAACGATATGCCAGTGAACTTGATATTACACCTCAATCAAATTATTATTAAATAGATGGTCTTGGAGCCTTTAGAAAAGGACGTGGTGACCACTAAGAACCTAGGTGGGGTCATTGGGAGCAAGCCACACCACTGTTAGACACATGAATTTGTGTCCATCATGGTGACAGTCTTCCAGACTTTACTGAACTTTGCCTCCTTCAGCACTTTAAGTCAAATACTTGGCTTGATACATATAAGACACATTTATCAAACCTGTGTATGGCCCGGAGTTTGAAGGATAGCCAAAACCAACAAACAAATTAAAAGTAAAAGATTTTTGGAAACCTGATCCAAAAAAAATCAACCAAATGAAATATAATAGAGATAAATTTAAAGTAATCCATTGAGATCTGAAAAATGCAAGAATGAATAGGTATGACTGAACAGCAGCTCATAAAGAAAGACCTAGATGGATTGGTTGGTTTGAATATTATTTAAATCAGCAGTGTGACATGATTGTCAAGAAGGCTAATTCATTATTGGGATTCATGAAGAGAAACAGGTGTCCAGAGCAACTGAAATAAATTCCAATTTATCAGAGGCTCTACTGAGACAGGAAGGTAGCAGGGCACAGCCATTCAAGGAATGATACAGCAATTAACATCAAAATGGTGGAAGATTCAACCCCCAGTAGGCCTTGAGGCTCAAGACGGTGGGAGATTTGACTTCTAGTAGACCTTGAGCTTCATTTTACGCCCATTGTAATATATTAACATGGTAAATAACATGCCTACAGGCACCATGGCGGTCCAAGGCTAGCCACAAAAGGACAAAGAGAGGGAAATGACCAGCTTCCTGGGAATCCCAGCCCCTTCCCTAGGCTACTTAGACTGGTCCTTCCACTTATTAGCATATGAAGCCACCAAGCCCATAAAAACTGGCAACATGTACTCCTCTGTGTCTCGTGGCTGCCACCTCTCTCTCTCTCCCTTTTCGGAGACGGCCCGCATTCTGTCTATGAAGTGTGTACCTACTTTTAGTCTAATCTGAGCACCCAACCCCCACACCTCATGGCTTTTCTCTTGCCTTTCATGCATCTCTCTAAATAAATCTACCTTTACTCAACTGTGGCTCGCTCTTGAATTCCTTCCTGCATGAAGTCAAGGACCCACACTTGGCGGGGCATGTCCCCAGGGCTCAACCAAAGCCTGGGACATGGCCTTCCTCATGCCCCACATCCGTTTTTCCTGCATCACTATCAGAGAGAGAGAGAGAGAGAGAGAGAGAGAGAGCTCTATGAGAAATTAAATATGTGAGGTTTTTCTCTTCTTTAGAGAGAGAACTTATCAAATCATTGCAGTGTATGCAGAAGCAAGAAACCTGCCTCAGAATGAGTGGGGACTTTGGCATGACCTTTCTTATCATGGTAGAATTGAGTACCTCAGAAGGGATAGTAAATTTTAAGGGGGCCCCTATGATCCTCACCTGCAAGAATTCATACCTTTCTATAATCTTCTTCCCCTTGAATGTAGGCAGGACCTATGGCTTGCCTCTAACTGATAGAATGTGGCAAAGGGTGTTGAGATGTAACTTCCATGATTATATTGGGTTATATAAAATTCCATCTTTCTAGTAGATTCATCCTCCTTCTCCACTGGTGACTTTGGACAAGCAAGTTGCCCCCTTTTTTAGGGAGGCCTAGAGAGAGGGCCACATGGCAAGGAACTGTGGGAAGCCTCTAAGAGCTAAGGGAAGCCTCTAGCTGACAGCTGGCAAGAACTGAAGCCTTCAGTTCTATAACCAGAAGGGATCGAATTCCACCAACAACCGGAGTGAGCCTGAAAGTGGATCCATCCCCAGTCGAGCCTCCAGATAAGACCTGAGCTCTGGCCAGAAGCTTGATTGCAGCCTGGTAGAGGACCCAGCCAAATCATGCTCTGACTCCTAACCCACAGGAACTGTATGTTATTTTAAGCTGCTGAGTTTGTAGTAATTTGTTACTCAGCCATAGATAACTGCTACAGGACAGAGAGCCAAGTAAGAAGGAGCCCCTACCAACCTGTGAGAGAAAAAAAGTCACTTCTGGGGAAAGGGGTGGCTTTTTAGGGAGGAAAGAGATGGGGGTAGGGTCGTTCTGTGTCTGTGATGTGACAAATGCCTGATCACTTACAGGACCATCTTTGACCCAATCACTGTGGACACAGAAGGTGGCACTCTGATGGATTAGGCATGAATCATGTGACCACCCTGAATGTGGAGTCTCGGGGGCAAGTACCAGACTATGTTGATGCCTTTTGCCTCAGTCCACCTCTAGACAGCTTTTCAACCTTAAGTTCTTGTGGGATTGAGGAAACTGCCCACTAGCACACCCTTTATTGACTTTCCTCCCTTCCTTCACTCTCTTACTTGTGCTTCTGTGATCACCTCCCAAATTAACCACTAGCAACCAAGTCTTTGTTTTATAGTCTGTTTTTGGAGAAGCCTGAGGGTCAGTGGTGTTTCCAAGTAAAAACAGAGGAAATGTATTCAGAGCAAGACTAAATACCAGATTTCACTGCAAGAAAGTTGATTTCAAGAGTTTTGCTAACTTCATTATTCTTCTTCCACAGGGAATATTGGCATCAGTATCCTCTACTTCTAACTTTAGCCATTCCTCTTACTGTACAAGGCTGCTGGCAACTGGAGAGACCAAGTTGGAGTGTGGGGTAGATTGGAGAAAGCTCATTCTTTCCTGCCCCCTCAAAAAAATCCCATCAAAATATGGGTTTAGTCTACAGTGACTTAATGGTTGTCAGCTCTTTATCCCTAAAGGTAAATTTTACAAACTGGTAGCTCTCTGTAATTGAGGGAAAATTGAACAAAGCATGAAGAAAATCATTTTGTATACATACAGAGTATCTTATTTTGATACCAGTAACAATATTCAGACAATATATTCATGTTTCATTGCTTTGTATGTTTCATTGCTTTGTAAAGTAGTCCAGGGAGATCTAGAACTCAATACTCTGAAACTTATATTGTTCATCTCTAAGCGTGTCATGACAGATAATATCCATTCTTGCCTTCTTAATTACCAGAACCCTGTATTAACGGACACAACAAAGTGTCTGGCTGAAAACTATTATCTCTTACAGATAGGGGCAGCCAATGTGATGTAAGTAGAACTCTTGTCTGATACTCCGTGGAAGGGTCCTTAGAGGGTGCTGATTTAATTGGGAAATATGCTCCCCACCCCACCCCTGCCCTTTTCCCTTTCTTCCTTTTTGATGCCATAGATTGTTGGAGCTCTAGAGCCATCTTGGATGATGAAACAGTCTTGAAAACGGAAGGCATGTGCTAGGTTGGAGGAACAGAGACAGCAAAGGGACCGCAGTCTCTGACATCTGTAGATCCGCCATTTCAGCTCTAGACAGCTTATCATCACAGTTATTTTATGTGGAAAATAAATTTTTAGTGTGCGTAAGACACTGTTATATGGCTTTTATGTTGCATTCAGTCAAACCTAATCCTAGCTGATACACATACCCACACATAAAATCAGAAAACACATTGAAAGGCTTACTCAAAATTATCTAGGAGGGAGATGGTTAATTACTATGAGCAATGTGTATGCTTGTGTAATGCGAGTGTAGTTCCATAGTAAAAATAGTTATGGTTTGCATAAATGCATCCACAAATATGGCCATAGTTTAATAACACTGGTGTTTGGGACTATGGTAGAATTCAACAAGAGAAAATTCAGAATGGGAAACTCTTAAGGACTGTTTGTGTGCCCCCCTCAATTCATATATTGAAGCCTTATCTCCCCCCCTTAATGTGATGGGATTAGGAGATAGGTAGTAGGAGGGGGATAATTAGGTTTAGATAGGGTCATAAGGGTGGGGTCCTCATGATGGGATTCGTGCCTTTATAAGAAGAAACCAGTGAGCTAGTTCTCTCCCTCTCCGCCATGGGAGAATACAGCAAGAAAGCAGCCATTAGCAAGCCAGGAAGGGACTCTCCCAGGTACTGAATCTGCCAGCACATTTATCTTGGATTTCCCAGCCTCCAGAACTGTGAGAAGATAAATGTCTGCTGTTTAAGCCACCCAGTCCGTGGTATTTCATCATAGCAACCTGAGTCATAAGACAAAAATACGTGAGTTTTCAATTTTTTACCCCCCTTAAGTATCTTAGACTCATAGCTATTCTATGGCTTGAAGGAAACTTATTAAGCATTTGCTTTAATTCACTTACTTAAGAAATAAGGAAACCAAAGTTGTCCCCTATGGTCAGTCTGTCACCAAGTTGTTCAGATCTTTCTTTGAAATATGATAGATTTATCTCCTTTTCTTTATGCCTACTCCTAACATATCAAAACAGCTCTCACCACTTCACTTCCTGAACTTCAATCACTGCCTCACTGGATCTCCCTGTCTATAGTCTCCCCTTCCTTCAGTTAATTCTACGCAACTCTACTGTGAGAACAATCCTCACAAAACCCTATTTTTAGAGCACTTCCAATGGTCCCCCAATGGTCTAGCCCATCAACTATAGTCAGTCATACTTTTCCCTAGTTCTAAATTTGACCCGTTCATGTTTGTGCCCAGAGGAGGCATTTACATCAATCTTTACTACTTCAGTAGGCTCATTCATTAGCCTCAGTGATGGACCTAGCAGATTTCACTGCCTTTTGTATGTGCAGGCATTATTTTGATTTGCTGGTGCCAAACTTCTAGCTAGTTCTAAAAGAGGATCACAGTTGTTGGGAAGCTTTGTTTAATGGAGGATTGGGTACTTCAGCTGGCTTTGGGTGACTGGGACCAGGTGGTGGACAAGCAGGAGCAGGTTGAGGCAGGAAGAAAGGGCGAAGAACACTGGCAATGTATGCATGGATGGCCAGTTCCAGGGGAATATGGGATTCATTACACTTGCCTTTGATCACGCTTTGTCTACCAGGTGCTTTTTCCTCCTCTCTGCCAATTCAAATTTTCTGAGATCCACCAAGATGAAAGAAAGTCAAGTCCCATGCCTCTCTCCAGGAAGACTGCTTCAGTTACCTAGCTCTTCTATTTCTTTCCTTTTCACATAATCTTTTGACAGTTGGAGCCATTGGACTTGGGATACCTTCCAGTTTTCATTTTATTACATAGACTTGTTTGGTAGTATTATTGTTTGAGATATGCAAGGCCCATCTCACCCAAATAATGTTTAAGTTTCTGAGGACTGGTAGTGTATTGTTATACACACACACACACATATATATATAGTCACAAGGGGGCTTAGCATATAGAAAGTGCCAAAGAGACTGATGGAAATTATCTGAATGTAGACAAGGTATATTTAACTTACACAAATATATACAGGTAAGAAAAGTCTCTTCAACATAACAAATATTCTCTTCAATATAATAAGAGGAAATTTGACATGTGAAATACTTTATTAATAAAATTGAACATTCTGTAGCTATTGAAAATATAAGCACCCAAATTCTTTAGCTAGGCAGAAATGATAGTCAACATTTTTTTTCACTGATAGATTGGCAAGGACTTAGGGACACTGGTCACACAAGACTTCTCTTTCATGAAAATTTACTGTAAATACATGAGCAGAGCCACTTCAATCTGATGGTTAATCAGAACATGAAAATAGCCTTGTTATGTAATTTTGACAGTTCAGTGGTACTCATTAGAATGAGATTCTTCCCATAATACTCCATTTTATAACATCGACAATAGCACATCTTCTTTGCATTATTTCATACAGCATCTGTGAAAGCATATTCCATGGACTGATGTTAATGGGTCTTACATTTAAAAAAAAAAGAGGTTCCTTAGTCAAACAAGTTTGAGAAAGTCAAACAGATATTTCAGTGTCTTTTACATATTAAGTGTGCATTTCAATTCTCCAAAAAAGAAATATGTTATGCAATGTTTCCCAAGATACTTCAAACCATAGATACGGGGGGAGCAGAGCTTCCGAGGAACAAATATGGGGAAGCACGAATTGATAGATTGCATAGTGGCTGCACAATAAAATAAGCGGAGTTCTCCACTTGGAGTCATACTACCTGGATTTGTGCTCCATATCCCTTACTTCCTTTCTTACTTACTGTATAATCCCAAACGCTTCACTTACTTTTCTGAGTCTCATTCTCCTCACCTATGAAAAGGGAGTGTGGTACTTTTTTTTTTTTTCTTCTGGCTGAAGAATTTTTATTCCTTTTATGTACAGAAAACTTGGTAGGGTACACCTAGCCCAGTTTGGTGGCCAGTTCTTTGGCCTTTGCCTTTTCCAGCTTGGCAATGCGAGCCACTGATTTTGGACCCAGGACGTTGCCTCCCCAGTGACGGCGGATCTCGTCATATCTGTCGTTGTAATTGGTCCTGATGGCTTCCACCAGCTTGGCCAGGGCTCCTTTGTCTTCCGAGTTCACCTGCGTGAAGGCAACGGTGGTGCAGGTCTTCCTGTGGACCAGGCGCCCCAGCCTGGCCTTCCCCTTGATGATGCAGTACGGAACCCCCATCTTCCGACACAGGGTAGGCAGGAAGACAACCAGCTCAATGGGGTCCACGTCATGTGCGATCACCACCAGCTGAGCCTTCTTGTTCTCCACCAAGGTGGTGACAGTATTAACCCCTGCTCGAAGGACGGGTGGCCTCTTGGTGGGGACATCCCCTTTGCCAGCAGCTTTCTTCTCAGCTCGGGCCAGCAACCTCTGTTTCTTCTCTTGTTTCGTCTCTGGTCTGTACTTGTGGGCCAGCTTTAGCAGCTGAGTAGCTGTCTGGCGGTCCAGGGCCTGAGTGAACTGGTTGATCGCGGGAGGCACTTTGAGCCGCTTATAGAGGATAGCCCTTTGCCGCTGCAGCCGGATGTAGCGGGGCCATTTGACAAAGCGAGTGAGGTCCCTTTTGGGCTGGATGTCCTGTCCAATGCCAAAATTCTTGGGCCTTTTCTCAAACAGGGGGTTTACCACCTTCTTGGCCTCCTGCTTCTTCCCGACAGCGGGGGCGGGGGCCACCTTCTTCCCCTTCGCCTTCTTTCCCTTCGGCATCTTGAACGGCGGGCGGAGAGAGAGCGGGAGTGTGGTACTTTGTTTCCACAATAGCCACTATAAATTGTTTCCTTCCTTGTATGCATCAGCTATTCTTCCATGAAGAGGTGTAATCTCCACGCCCTGGAATCTGGGATGGTTCTGTGACTCACTTTTGGCTAATAGAATATGGTGGAAAAGTACACTGGGTGACTTCCAAGCCTAGGTCATAAGAAGCCTTGCTACTTTCACCTGGTCTCTTGGAACACTCACGCTGGCTGATGTGTAAAAAAAGTCTAACTAGCCTGAGATCACTGTGGTGTTGGGTCTGCATGGAGAGAGAGCACGAGAGAGATACCTTGACAAATCCAGGGGTTCCCACTATCCAAAAACAGGCCCCAGACATAGAAGTGATGAAGTCACCTTAGACATTCCAGCTCCAGCAAATGCCGTGTGGAAAAGAATCAAGGAAACTAACCAACAGCTAGAGCCATGTTCCCAGACTTATGGCCCCAGAAGAGCCACAGCAGCCTTCTCCAGCCTTTCAGTCTGCTCTAGCTAAGACCTTAGTTATGGTGGAGCATAGATGAGTTAGCCCCAGTATACCCTGTGTGAATTCCTGACCCACAAATTTGTCAGACTAATCCAATTGTTGTTTTGCAACATTAATTAGAGTAATTGGTTATACAGCAATGGTAACCGGACGGGTTCAGTGAGATAAAGATACTTGGGATAAAATGTGTGCTCATTAACATGGACTTCTTTCCTTTTTCCCTCAAAGACCTCTCTCATGTGGCATACATGCCCAAGATTGCTTCTATTCTAATGTAGATCCTAACGTGGAAAGAAAATAGAAGTGATGGCAAAAAAATCAAGACTCCAAATATTTAAAACACTGAAAATATGTCTATTTGTGGGTTGAATATCTGGGTGAAGGAAGGTCTATTTTAAGAATGATCAACGCTCAGTCATTCTAAATAAGGACTGCTCATTGTCCTCGTCTACTTCCTGTATATTTGTAGTGATTTCAGAATACATCTGCAAATCTTTCGACTCGCACCTTGAGAGATTGGGTCTATGTCCCCTTCCCTTGAAAATGGCTGGGATTTTGTGACTGGTTTGATCCAGAGGATGGCGAAATTAATGTTATATGACTTTCAAGCTAGGTCATAAAAGGCAATCGTGGCTTTATAAGCTGGAATATTTGCAACCAGCAATTTTGACCTTATGAGCTGGAATACTTGCTCTTGAAGCTTTCAGCAACCATTAAGCAGTCTGATAGTTCCGAAGAAGCCCAAACTAGCCCATGTGGAGAGATTACATGGAAAGGCCCAGAGACTCCATGAAGAAAGGGAGATGCTTGAGCAGCCCTCGGTTCAAACCCTGCCATTCTAACCCCTGTCTGACTGCAATCTCATGAAAGATCCAGGGCCAGAACCACCCAGACTAGCTCTTCCCTAAATTCCTGGTGCGCAGAAACCATAAGCGGTAATAAAATAATTGTTCTTCTAAGCCACCGCTTTTGTGGTGATGTAGGGTGATAGCTAATTGAAACTCTATTTGTTCAAATATATGAGTAAAGTATTAGACTGTGTTAGGTTAGGATCACCAGGCAGTGCCCTTTTTTTTTTTTTTTTTTGGTGTGATTCTATTAAATGGGGGCTTTTAATTTTTAATCTTTCAAATATCTGTGGACTTAAAGGATAAATGTACTTAGAATGCTTCTACTTGTTAAGCTAACTACAGTTGCAAAAACAGTTCCTACTGATGACATAAAAAGTTAAAGTGCATAATTTTGATTTCAATTTTCTTTCTTTTTAAATTTTATTTTTTTATTGAAATGTAGTTGATTTACAATGTTAGTTTCAGGTGTACAGCTAAGCAATTCAGTTATACGTATATATTTTTCAGATTCTTTTTCATTATAGGTTATTATAAGAGATTGAATATAGTTCTCTGTGCTATACAGTAGGTCCTGTTGTTTATCTATTTTGTATATAGTAATGTGTATCTGTTAATCCCAAACTCCCATTTTATCTCTGCTCGCCTTTTCCCTTTGGTCTATTTCAATTTTCAAACACTCAATCATTATTATATTTTCCTGTGGGTGCATCCTTCCCCTGGGTATTAAGACTTTTAGCAGAGCAGAGTCCAGAGTTGGTGGAAACAAGAAAAAAAAATACTTGAAGATGGTGCTACTCACACTTCTTTGATTCTTATCCAGGAGAAGATGAATAAAAATTCTATTTTTACCCCTCTCTGTGCCATCTATTATGTTTACTCTGTATGGCTAGTCAGAAGTGAATATCTTGAGGGGAGGGTATAGCTCAAGTGGTAGAGCGCATGCTTAGCGTGCATGAGGTCCTGGGTTCAATCCCCAGTACCTCCTCTAAAAATAAATAAACCTAATAACCTCTCCAACCCTGCCAAAAAATTAAAAAAAAGTAATACAATAAAAAAGTAAATTGAAAATAAAAAAAGAAGTGAATACCTTGGAGTGGAAGAAATTTCAAGGGAAGTTGGACAAGCACTTAAAGGCCAATCTAACACAGGTCCCACCTCATACTATCACAGTGAAATCTCGATAGTTTCCCTGTTACACTAACCACAAGTTAATTTTGCATGAGCCTCAAATCCACAACCTTTCAAAAGCCCAGTTTTCCAATTGCTCCCGAGCTTGACTTCCAAATGTTTCTGTCTGCTCTTCACATGGTTGTAAGTGAAAAGACTGGTCATCTTCTTCACCTGTTTTCACATCAAATCATCTCACAACTAAGATTACTGAGAGCGAGTTCAGCCGCTTTGCTGTAGATCTTTAAGGCCATGGAGAGTTGTTAAATCATGGAGTAAAGGGCCTCCTTTCACTCTGTTGGCTCTCACCTTTTTTCTCCTTATGTCTCATCATCTACTTCCCTTTTCACATCTTGGTTTCTTACAATTCTCATCCAAGAACTCTTTTGGATTTTAATTTTTGGAAAGTATATTTAAATAACTAACTGAGCTAAAGTGGCATTTAGAGAGAAATATATATATAGCCTTAAATGCTTAACCTAAAAAAGAAGAAAAAAACAATTAAAGGGATAAGTATTCAACTTAAGAGAAGGTTTATAAAACCAAGAGTGCATTCTTTGAAAAGACTAAGGTATCTACAAATTTATGGGAGGATTGAACAAGGAAAAAAGAAACCAGAGACACAATGATACTAAGGATGACAAATGATACAGATATTACAAAGATTGTTGTATTGTTATAAAGAACTTTGTCATTGTAGAAGAGATAAACAAGAGTATACTGTATAGCACAGGGAAATATATACAAGATCTTGTGGTAGCTCACAGCGAAAAAAATGTGACAATGAATATATGTATGTTCATGTATAACTGAAAAATTGTGCTCTACACTGGAATTTGACACAACATTGTAAAATGATTATAAATCAATAAAAAATGTTTTAAAAAATGAAGAACTTTGTCCCTATATTTAAAAATTTAGGTAAATATTCAAATTCCTAGGAAAATATCATTAGTAAAGTTGACTCAAAAGGAAATAAAATGCCTAAATTAGTGGTTTAAAATACTCCTTTTAGAATAGATAAACAAGATTATACTGTATAGCACAGGGAAATATATACAAGATCTGTGGTAGCTCACAGTGAAAAAAAAATGTGACAATGAATATATGTACATTCATGTATAACTGAAAAATTGTGCTCTACACTGGAATTGGACACAGCATTGTAAAATGACTATGACTCAATTAAAAATGTTAAGAAAATGAATGAACTGAAAAAAAAATAAAATAAAATACTCTTCTCACAAAGAAAACACAAGCACAACACAATTTTACAGGTTATTTTTTATAAACATACAAAGAACAAGTACATTTATATAACCAATTCCAGAGGGAAATTCCCCAGCTCTTTTCATGAGACCAGCATTAGCTTTATATCAAAACCTGACTCTGACTACATGAAAAAGGAGAACTATAGAGCTATGTCACTGATTAATATAGATGCAAAATCTCAAATAAAACACTATCAAATAAAACACTGTAATGCATAATAAAGATAATGCATCATGACCAAACTGGGTTTATGCCAGCAATGCAAAATTGGATTAAATAGAAAATCTGATGAAATTTTCACATTAACAAATTAAATTGAAAGTTTTATAATCATCTGAATATATGCAAAAATTATTTAATGAAATTTAAAATCATTCCTGATTTTAAAATTACTAAACTAAGAGTGTAAAGGAACTCCATTAATCCAAGAAAGTATATCTAAAAAATTTAGAGCAAAATTCATACATAATGTAAGAATGTTGAAAGTGCATTCTTAAAAAGCAGGTATTAGACAAGAGTCTCTGTTATCAGCACTTCTCTGTTTAGAATTGTCATAATGAGCACAGTAAAGAAAGTAAGCTCAAAAAGAAGAAAGAGAAAACTTTTATTTCTCAGATATGAGATTATTGTCTCTATAGGAAATCTAATATATCAGAATTTATAGACAAATTAGCAAGATGCCAGAAAGAAAAATTAGTATTCAAGATCAAACTGCACTCTACAGTAATTTGTCAATGGGTACACAATATGAAAAGATGTAAATTTTCACATCAAAAATGTAAAATGAGGGGAAGTAAAAGTGTGGAGTTTTGTATGTGATCCAAGTTATTAAAGCTGTTATATTTATAAGATTTTTATATAAAGGAACCAAAAAGGAAAAACCTACAGTAGACACACAAAAGATAAAGAGAGGGGAATCAAAACATATCACTACAGAAAATCATCAATTCACAATGGCAGACATGAAAAGAGGAAGAAAAGATTAAGAATTACAAAACAACCAGAAAACAATTAATAAGATGGCATTAGTAAGTCCTTACCTATCAATAAATCACTCTAAATATAAATGGATTAAATTTTCCAAATAAAAGACATAGAGTGATCAAATGGAAAAAATAAACCAAAACCCAACTCTATACTGCCTACAAGAGAATAGCTTCAGCTTTACAACACATATAGGCTGAAATTAAAAGGAAGGGAAAAGATATTCCATACAAATGGAAACTACAAGAAAGCAGGGGTAAATATATTTATATCAGACAAAAGAGGTTTTTGTCAAAAACTATAGCAATAGACAAAGAAGGTCATTACATAATGATAAAGAGATCAATTCACCAAGAGGATATAACAATTACAAATATATATACACCCAACATTGAAGTACCTAAATATATTAAGCAAATATTAACATATCTGAAAAGAGAAATAGACAGTAATGCAATATAGTAGGGGACTTCAATGCCCCACATTCAACAACAAATGGATCATATAGAGAGAAAATCAATACAAAAACACTGGACTTGAACTATACTTAGGCTGAAGGAACTAACAGACATATACAGAACCTTCCAACCAATAGCAGCAAAATATACATTCTTCTCAAGAGCACATGGAATCATTCTCCAAAATAGATCATATGTTACATCACAAAACAAAGTCTCAGCAAATTTAAGAAGATTGAAATCATATCAAGTATCTTTTCTGACCACAATGGTATGAAGCTAGAAATCAGTAACAGGAGGAAAAGTGGACAATTCACAGAGATGTGGACATTAAAGAACAAACTCCTCAACAACCAATGGATCAAAGAAGAAATCAAAAGGGAAATTTAAAAAATGTTGAAACGAATATGGAAACAAAACATACCTACACTTAATAGGATGTAGTAAAAGCAGCTTTAAGAGGGAAGTTTTTAGTGATAAACACCTATGTTAAGAAAAAAAGAAAGATTTCAAATAAATAACCTAACTTTATACCTCAAGGAACTAGAAAAAGAAAAATAAGCCCAAAGTTAGCAGAAAGAAGGAAATAACAAAGCTAATAGCAGAAATAAATGAGATAGAGACTGGAAAAACAATTTTAAAAGATTAACAAAAGTAAGAGCTGGGTTTTTTTCTAAAGATAAACAAAATTGACAAACTTTTAGCTGGACTAAGAAACAAAAGAAAGAGGACTCAAATATAGAAAATCATAAATGAAAGAGGAGCCAGCAACTGGAACAAACATATGTATCTACAATCAAGTGTTTTCACATCATTACTTTGTTGTTATAAATTTGTATTATATTAAGAATTATTTTAGAATTGAAGGCAGAAGCAATGTAGTAAGAAGTCAGCACCTGTCAAGTCAGTTGGGATCACTGGTTGGGCTGAGGACCTAGAAAAGGACAATCCTCACTGTGAAAAGAAAGCTTAACCTCTTGTTCTTTAGCAATCTCCTAGGCTATCCCCTGAAATAGCTACCCAAACCCAGTCCTAATACTCACATCTCTTGCCACCAAACTTAGACAAACCCAGACCAGAACCCAAAATCGCAAATCCCATTTGAGGACACCTCATTCTTTTGAGCCCGCAACTTTTACAACCTTGGAACTCTTGCCACTGACCACTCTCTTTATCAATAATACCACTTTTTTATCTCCACCATCAGGCCAAGATTTCTTAAAGTTTCTACCTTGTAGATTTCCTCATTCAAGCACTTCTATTAATTCTGACACTGTTGAATTTTAACTAACTCTTGAAACGCTCTCTTCCAGACATCATGTACCCATAGTTTTCTTCCTACTTCTATGTAGGAGATGCATCCTCCTCTACAAGCCCATTAAGAGTTTCTCAAGACACAGTTTGTCTGAGGCCCCTTTGTCTTCTCTCTATATAAGTCTTCCTGTGAGGCAAACTCATTCACAAAAACAGCTGATTATTTATTTATTTTAAAATTTATTTATTTAAAAAATTTACATATATGTACTGTTCATTGTTTCTAAGAACAGTTTAGAGCTTTAGCTTTTTATAAACTTACACAGTTATCAAAGGAATAATGCCAACTACAAAATACAAATCAACAGAAAGCAGTAATCCAATCATAAAAGACAGTCAAATGTGCTTACACATATTCAAGAAAGCAATCATCTAAGTTATAAATAATAAGTAGTTCATAGATGACTGGATAAAGAAGATGTGGTATATATATATATATACACACACACATACATATACATATATATATGTATATATACACACATCCACAATGGAATACTACTCAGCCATAAAAATGAATAAAATAATGCCATTTGCAGTAACACGGATGGACCTGGAAATCATCATTCTAAGTGAAGTAAGCCAGAAAGAGAAAGAAGAACGCCATATGTGGAATCTGAAAAAAAAGGACACAAACACAGCTGATTATTAAAATGATGTAACCCCCATCCCAAACCTCTCCTCTGAGATTCAGACCAGCATACCCAATGTCCTACTTAACAGCTTCCCTTTCAGCTTTCAAAGATACCACAAATTCAGGAGGTCCAAGTCTGACCTTTTGCTTTCCCTCCAGTATGACTCTCTTTTAGTGTTCCTTGTTTTAATCAGTAGCTCCACCAAATTGGACATGATAGAAATCCAGGAATCTTCTTTGGCACCTACATCTCTCTTACTCTTTATATCCAGTTCATCAAAAAACACTGTCGATTTCCCCTCCTATACCCATTTACTTCCATCGGTCTCCTGTGCTACCACCTTAGTCTAAGCTACAATCATTTCCTGCCTGGACTATCAGAAGAGGTCTCCTGAACCCTGCCTGTCCACCTCCAGTACATTCAGCACAATCCATACACAGTAATCACCAAATGAGAATCGGGGTATGTAGTGTCTCTCCAAATAATCTTCATTAGCTACCCATTGTTCTGAGCATAAGGAGATACAAGTGAAAATGACAAGGATTTCAAGGGTGATCTGACACTTTATGCTTCCAGCCACTCTTCCCCTCACTCCTTGTAGTTTAGCCACACCACCCTTTTTTCTGTGCCTTTGAATGTGCCATGATATTTTCAACACAACCGTATCTGAAGCGTTGTCTGAAATATTGTTTTGTTCTATATACTTCAGAGCTTGGGTCAAACTTCACTGCCTGAGGGAAGCCAGGTAGAAATGCTTTCTACCCCACATCAGAGTACAGGGTAAAAGAGAGCTCCAGGGGCAGGAAAAGAAGGCATTTATAGGACCTTGTTTTATCATTCTTCTCTACATCTGTTTTTTGTGTTGGTAGCTCTGTAGGTCTACTTTGCGAAACTACCTGCATCTCCTCATATCCCCAGAGGTCATGGCTGCATGCTTGAGAAACATAGGTTTGCAGTCCACATCATGGCCAGGCTCTGGCTGACAACTGACTCAACTTTGAGATATAAAGGGGGAAAAAATTTATCCCTTTATTGTCCCCATTGACCCTGGGATCAAGGAGTTGTTTCTATTATAGGCACTAAGGAGTGGAAACCAAGAAGTTTCCTTTTTCAGCCCTGTGGACACAGATCTTCAACTGTTCAAGGTTGGTTCTAAATTTAGAATTGCTAAAGTTGGAGTGTTTGCTTAGTCTGACAAATACACTATTCTCCTGAGTCTAATATTTAGAGTCTACATATTTTTTTCCCTTTCAAAAAATGCTACAGACTATGACTGCTGTTCAGCTTGGGAATTCTAATAGTCACTGTTAAAAACTCCCAAGTCATTCTGACTCTGACTCTCTTCACCCAAAGCCATGACCAATGTATTTCACTTGAGTAAAACTTAGTTACCATTTTCCCCATGCTATTCTGTCTTCCATGTCTCCTGGTTTCTCCCCAGAATTTAGTATTGAAACTGCCATTTATGGGAATGCATTTTGCTAATTATGCTCCAGTTTGGATGAGTCACATGAGCCACATTGCTAAGTTGTGACTACACAATAGACTGTTGCTGAACTGATGAAAACAGGAAAATAAAACTATAACAATCTACTTCAGAAATGGGAGATGGGGCAAACTCCTTAGATCTGATTAAATATTAGATTTCAATTATTTAGGGTTTCCCCCCTTTCTCTCAGCTTTATTGTCTTTTATGTTTCCATACAAATTTTAGATTTGTTCTATTTCTGTGAAAAATGCAACTGGTATTTGATAGGGATTTTATTGAATCTGTAGATTACCTTGGATAGTATGGTCATTTCAACAATATTAATTCTTCCAGTCCATGAACATGGTGTATCTTTCCATCTGTCTGTGTTGTCTTCAGTTTCTTTCATCAGTGTCTTACAGTTTTCTAGGTACAGGTTTTTACCTCCTTAGATTTATTCCCAGGTACTTTATTCTTTTTGATGCAACTGCAAATGAGATTGTTTTCTTAATTTTCTTTCTGATAGTTCATTGTTAGTGCATAGAAACATAACAGATTTCTGTATATTAATCTTGTATCCCGCAAGTTTACTGAATTCATTGATGAGTTCTAGTAGTTTTTTGGTCAGGACCGTGTCATGTGCACAGTGACAGTTTTACTTCTTTCTCTCCTTTTTGGATTTCTTTTATTTCTTTTTCTTATCTGATTGCTATAGCTAGAGCTTTCAATACAATGTTGAATAAATAGTGGTGAGTATCCCTTAACTACTTATTGTGGATACAGATGATTTTACTACTTTTGCCTTTTAGCCTTCCTGCTAGCTTTACAAGTGGTTGAGCTAATACCTTTACTATATATTTTACTTTAGCAATTTGATTTTTCCTTTCATACTTTTCATATTTCTAGTCATTGTCTTTTCCGCTTAGAGAACTCCCTTTAACATTTCTTATAAAGCAGGTTTCATGGTGCTGAATTCTTTTAGCTTTTGCTTGTCTGTAAAACTTCGATCTCTCCTTCAAATCTGAAAGAGAGCCTCGCCAGGTAGAGTAATCTTGGTTTTAGGTTTTTCCCTTTCATCACTTTAAATATATCTTGCTACTTCTTTCTGGTCTGCAGAATTTCTGCTGAAAATCTGCTCATAGCCTTCTGGGATTTCCCTTGTACATAACTTGTTGCTTTTCCCTTGATGCTTTTAATATTCTCTCTTTATTGTTAATTTTTGCCATTTCAATTACAGTGTATTGTGGTGTGGTCCTCTTTGGGTTGATCCTGGTTGAGACTCTCTGTACAAACTGGACCTGGATATGTTTCCTTTCCCAGGTTAGGAATATTTTCAGCTATTATGCTTTATAATGTGTTCTCTGACTCTTTCTCTCTCCTTTCTCATGCTGGACCCCTATAATGCAAATGTTAGTACATTTAATGTTGTCCCAGAGTTCTGCTAAACTGTCCTCATTTTTTAAATTCTTTTTTTTTTCTATACAACTTCGCTGATTTCCACTACTCTGTGTTCCATTTTGCTGATCCATTCCTGTCTCATTTAATCTACTGTTGATTCCTCTGGTGTATTTTTTTTATTTCAGTTATTGTATTCTTTAAATATGTTTGGTTCTTCTCTATATTTTATTTTATTTTATTAAGTTAGAGTCAGTTTACACTGTTGTGTCAATTTCCAGTGTAGAGCACAGTTTTTCAGTTATACATGAACATACGTGTATTCATCGTCACATACTTTTTCACCGTGATCTACCACCTTCTTTATATTTTCTAACTCTTCATTAGAAGCTTCTCACTTCTCACCCTGTCCATCCACTCTTCTCCTGATTTCTTTGAGCATCTTTGTGATCATTACCTTGAACTCTTTATTGGATAGATTGCTTATCTCTACTTCACTTAGTTTTCTTTCTGTTTTTTTTACTGACCCTCTGGTCAGTAGAGCTATGTGCTCTAGGGTTGCCCTCTATGTGGGCTCTGTGGGTTCTTCTGTTGTGGTGGGCTGACTACAATGGGCACACTGGCCCCCTGTCTGGTTGGTTTTCAGGCCTGGCCTTGTATAGGGGCTGCCAGACACTTGTGGGCAGGGCCAGGTCCTGGTGCGGCTGGCTGCACAACCAGGGGAGTCCCTGTCCTGGTTTCGGCTCACTGGTGGATGGGGCTGTGGCCCAGAACATCCTGGGGCTGGTGCCCACCGACTTGTGGGTGAAACCCAGTCTTGTGTCTAGTGCTGGCCCACTGATGGGAGGCACCGTGTCCTGCGGTCTCTGGCTATGAAGCAAGGGGTCCCAGAACTGGTGTTGGTCTGCTGGTGCGTGATGCCAGGGTCCAGGTCTGCCAAGCTCTGAGTACTGGTTGCTATGAGCCTTGCTCTCCTTCTTTATTTCTGTCTGATCTTCAGGGGTCAAACCTTGCAGATTTCCCTGAGTGGGCCTCCGGGGAAGAACTCCACAATGCTAATGGCACTGGATGTCCACCTTGGGCTCTCTTTTACTCACTAGAGGAACCATAGACCCAGGAGGGCCCTCTTGGGGTGGCACTGTGCTGGTCTTGGGAACGGAAATGTGCTAAGAGTGTAGCCACTCCTCTTACCCTTCTAATGTGATCCTTCTAAGTCTCTGTGGTCTAAGGAGATGCTTCAGCCTCAGCCCTGGGTTCTGGGATTTTCACAATGGCGTCTTGTCCTTGGATAGTTGTTATTTGGTCTTCTTGTGAGAAGTATTACAGTCAGGAACAACCTATAATGCTGTCTTGATGACATTGCTGCCTTTTTCCATCTTAATGAGAACATTCTGCTAACAAGAATTCAATCATCCCAAGAGTTTTAGAAGGGTACAAATGGAATGAAAGTTTTGGTGTCCACCCAGTGTAGCCTCGCAGAATCCATGGATCATTCTACTTGTGGTGGTAAATGAATTGCTTGGTTCACTGCTTTAGGGCTGCCTTAAGCATAAATCCAAATTAAAAAGAAATATATAGACAGATTTATAATGTGCTTACTGTACGGGTTAAATTTTATCTCTTTGTTACATACCTTTTAATTCTCTTTCTTTTGAAGCAATTGGTAGGTCTACTATATATATATATATATATATATATATATATATATATATATAATACATCATATGAAAGATGAAATATAATGGCTGCAAAAAGTAGAACTTTCTTTGGCACAGTTGATGATTGAGACCCCCTTCATGATCCATGGACTTTATTAATATCATGGTGTATGCGTCATTCTCTGATGGAAGGACTAGACTGGAGGGGACTGTAAGCTGACTTGTCTACAGATGCTAAAGTTCTTAGGCCATATTGTCTCACAAGCCCACATAGGTAACCCTGCAACACGACACTGCAAAACACGCTGCCTTGTGCATGGAAGAGAATGACCTGCTTCTTTGGATTGGTGGACAGTATTTATTTCAGAGAGGGATCATCAGCAAATCTTCTGCTCACTGTAGTCTAAAATTCACATCCATAGGCCATAGTCACACTCAGCCTGAAAAGACATTACTGACCTGGAGAAAAGAACCATGCCTATTAGGGAGGGTATAGCTCAGTGGTAGAGTGTATGATTAGCATGAACGAGGTCCTGGGTTCAATCCCCAGTACTTCCATTAAAATTAATTAATTAATTAAAACTTAATTACCTCTCCCCCATAAAAATGATTTATAAAATTTAAAAAAAACACAAAAAAACCCACATAAGAAAAAAGAAGCATGTGTAATTAACATGTTAAAATTCCAAGAGCTTGGCATAATGGAAGGGGAAATCATGGATGGCATATTCTCAAGACTGGCTTGCCAGGTAATCGGCCACAGGTAAGGGTAATATAAATCCATTTTCCTTGAAAGGTAAGCTACTGTTACCAATGCCAAGATGGAAAACAAGACTGGAGTTGTTGCGGCAAATAAAGAAATATTCATAATAACAGCACCACTAAAACTAGACATCACGCCAAGCTACAGGTTATAAGGATGACTTTACTGACTTTACATGAGGCCGGAAAGGGTGTATCATTACTTTAGATTCAGGTTCTGAGCACAGTTTTTCAAAACTAGAAATAACATCCTTTGCAGATTTGAATTGCAACTTGGCAGTGAAGTCACTTCGTTTTCCTGCTGATTCACCCAGAACATGGTAAAGAAAAAAACCAGTAAAAAAAAAAAAAAAAAAAAGTTCATGAAGTTTTTAATACATAAAACAGAAGATATTGGTTTTTGAGGCTTTTCTGCCTGATTTCTCTAAATGCTTCTCGAATTTGGAAGATGAATCCACACTCCTTCAGGCTCTGAAGGTCAGGATAGACCAGCTCTGACTTTTCCAGGAAATGAGTAATTGTAAGACCAGGGGACTCATTTCTGGAGGTCTGGAGGAATGTTTCATCCAGAACCTGTAGGTGGGGTTTTCCCCCCACAGAAGGGCTTCAGGGAGTTCCAGAGGCGTGTGAAGGCTTGACATGGGAATAGTCAACCTAACACAGGCTTTCCCTGGAGATTCTGCCAGTCCTCTCAACTCTTACCCTGGGTTTCCCCACCCAGATGGGCTGGTCCTTTCTGTTCCTTTTCATTCTTTTCTTCTCTTATTTTCAGCTCATTGCTTAACCATTCCACCCCACAAACTTCAAATCTTAATACTCAGGCAAAAAAAAAAAAACCCCTGAGAATTCTTGAACAAGCATCACTTAGAATTCTCTTTTCCTGGAAGACATGTCATCAAATGCTGTTTGTGAGACTCATACCAAGCCACAGGCCTGGAGAGCTCATAAGAATCATCACTGGGAGAGGGATACATTCGTTAATTCTTTTGAAATGTGTGTTGTTTAAAGAGAAGTTTATAGTTTTCATGTTAAAATGCAGTTAAGTGACTTTGTTTCCGTCTTTCACTTATTCAACGAAAATGTACTGTGCACCTCCTATATGCCAGGCATAGTGTGGGGAGGTATTTGGATGGAGGACACTGTCCCTGCCTACAGAGATTCTTATAGGTTAGTGACGACGGTAAGTAGGAAAAACAGTAATTACAATATAGTGCTGAAAAGGCTACGAGAGATGTGCATTCAGCCAGTATGCCGTGGATAGTCAAGGAAGGTTACCAAGAGTTGGGGGCCCAATCCCTGAAGTCCTGAATGCTGAATAGTTAATGAGACTCAATGTGTGTGGGCACGCAAGCACCCGCACATCCTCTCCCATAGTATCCTGAACTTCTTCTTGCCTCTCCTCCCAGTTGTACAGTGTCTCTCTTTCCACTAGCCTGTGATACTCAATATTTACTATGTTGTTTTCAAGCAAAGCCTTGGGATCAGGGTCTCCATACAAGCATAGAGCAAATTGATACATCGTGCCCTCCCCAGCAAAGGGGGATGAGACGGCAGTAAGATCACCACTAGCAGAGGAGCTACTGGGATTTTTAGAACCTAAGGGGTTTCCCGTGTTGCTAAGCTTTAGAAAGGCTCAAGTTATCACTAAACGCCATTTTCTGAAGCATATTACATAGCAATATGATCATGTAGACAGAAGAGTGAAGCAAGCCAAGCTCTGTCCAGTATTCTCTTTCCTCTCTGCGGTACCCTCAATTTTTCTTCTCCCTTCTCTGCCTGCTTTCTTTCCAACTTTCAGGAAAGAATCAGTAGAATCTTTGTGGTTATGTTTTCATTGTTTAGCTCTCACAGGGACTTATGCATTTCAGTCTATGTCAGTGTCTTCATTCAAAAACCTGAATTTGTATTGGAATTGATACAGGCAAATGGGGCACAAGAGGATGGCCATGTCCCAGGTCCCAGGCAAGTCCTTGAGATGCACCCCATCAAGCGAGGGTCCTTGGCTTCGTGCAGGAAAGAATTCAAGAGTAAGCCAGTTGAGTAAAAGTAGATTTATTCAGAGAGGTGCATACTCCATAGAGCAAGTGTAGGCTATCTCAGAAGGCTAGAGAGGTCATGAGGCGTGGAGTGGGTGTTTATAGTAAAAGCAGATATATACTCCAGAGACAGGATTTGGGCCTTCTCAAAAACAAGAGAAAGGCAGTAAGGTACAGGGTGGTTAGTTTTTATGAGCTTGATTATTTTACTTGCTAACAAGTGGGAGGATTATTCCAAGTACTTTGGCAAGGGGCTGGGATTCCCAGGAATTGGGCCCCACCTACTTTTTTACCTTTTATGGTCCACCTGGGAACTGTCATGGCGCCTGTGGATGTGTCATTTACCATGCTAATGTATTACAACGAGCATATAATGAAGCACAAAGTCTACTGGAAGTCAAATCTCCCACCATCTTGGGCCTCAAGGTTTATTGGGAGTTGAATCTCCTGCCTTCTTGGGGCAAGGTCTGTTGGGAGTTGAATTCTTCATTATCTTGGTGCTAATTGCTGTGTCATTCCTTTAACGGCTGTGCCCCGCCCCCTTCCGTCCCTCCTGTCTCAGAATGTATTTGGAAATTAGGAGGAAGATGAGATGAAACCTTTCCGGTGCCTTCAGGCTCACCCTGGTAGGCAAACAGCTATTCTGCCCATCCTCCTCATTTCTTCAGGGAATAAGCTTGACACTTAATGACGCTAAAGAGTAAAACAGAAACCCCACACTACGCACCTTCCACTGTAGGTCAGATTCCATGCAGGTGAGTTCCAAGGGCTGCTCGCATTGCTTAGCTCTGCTGGAATGTTGTTGTATTCAGTGTTAGGCGAACTGAATAAACTTAGCACTGGTTTAGAAATAGGTGACGTGAGGGGACAGATGATCTCAAAATTCTCCACCTCTAAAATTCTGTGAATTCTATGAATTAAATGAATTAGATCCCTGTTAAATTCTACTTGTGACCTGGGGATAAGGTTAATAAAATTATTAAAAAGCTTAGGTTTGGCTTTTCTCAGCTAATTTTCTATGATACAGTGACGTATGACAATGTTATAAAATCCACAATATAATGAGTGTGTAAAAGGTGAAGTAAACGCCTGGCCATCCTTGGTTTCTTTTCCCAGAGGCAAACACTGTTAATATTTTCTTGTAGATTCTCCCAGTTATTTTTTTTTTAATTGAACTAGTCAGTTACAGTGTGTCAATTTCTGGTATATAGCACAATGTCCCAGTCATGCATATACATACATATATTTGTTTTCATATTCTTTTTCATTAAAAGTTATTACAAGATATTGAATATAATTCCCTGTGTTATACAGAAGAAATTTTGTTTTTTAATCTATTTTTATATATTGTGGCTAACATTTGCAAATCTCAAACTCCCAGATTTATCCCTTCCCACCCTGAGTCTATATTCTTGCTCTGCTGAGAATCGAAATTGTAATTATGAGACATGTATGGGAAAAAAACACACTAGATAATTAATTATAAAATGATTCAGATTCATCATTTTTGGTATTTTTATTAACTTGTTTCTTTTGGGTTTTTTTAGTATTACTATCAACTTACTTGGTTTATATTAGAACTGTCTCCCAACTATTTTCTATGCATACACAAAATCTTAGTCTTTTAAGGTAAGAATTTTCCATTATACAGTCCTGTTAAAAAGAGATACAATGAAAAATATATTTTATATTTTGATGTATCAACATAATATTCTTAAATCATTTATATAGACTAGAGAATTTTTGGAACATTTGATTTTTACTGTTTGTTGAAGTCTTTTCAAAATATTCATTAGCCTCAGATCTATTTACATTAAATTAAAAGTGAGCAAAGTAATGACACGAATGTATTTTTAATCTGTCTTCAGAAAGGAGCACACAGGTCAGGTGTCTTATTTTCAGTGCTGATGTTTCATTAATGGTTCTATATTGTTTTGTGAAATGCATAGTTTCAAAAAAATTCATCAGTGTGCTTGGTGTGCTTCCTAGAAGCTGTGACAGTTTGAGATATTAGTAACTTCCTGGCATGATGCTGTTTTGAAAGAACCACCCTAGCACTAGTCTGTGTTTTGTGAATGACAAATAAAGAATATTAGGAGCATATTACAAAAGAGTTAATAGTAAATTATCAGAGAAGATCTGTGGGATTTTTGTTTTGTTGATTTCTAAGGAGAAGAATTCCCAGGGAAGTGACTGTTTAGCTTCCTGAAATGCCTTTTAACAAGCCTTTTTTGGCCTCATGGAAAGCCAACTCCAAGTTCTTCATTGTTGCTAAATGCTAAACCCTGTAACTCAGCCAGACCTCCTGCTGCCTAAATTGATCCTATTAACCAGATAGTTGCTAGGTTTTCACTTCTGCCTGAAATGACTCTCCTAGAGACTAGAATGGGGGCATTTTGAGATGAACAACCCAACCCTTCTGTAAAGCCTTTATATCAGCAATGGGATATGTCCCTGAAAATAGTGTAAAACAGCTTGAACAGTGGTTTATTGCTTTGCCTGTCGAGATGCAGGTAGATGACAAAGAACACAGTGAGTGCAATGACACTAGTGTACATTGGGCTCTTGGCTGGGGAGGTGGGGGTGGGGGTTCCTGAACCTACACATCGTCTAAAAGACATCCAGATGGATGGAAACTTAGGAACTTCTCCTTCTAGCATCAAGAGACATATGATCAGCGTTTGCTGAAATGTAACACAAGAGCAGCCCTTGAACATGGTATGAAGAAAGCTGCCCTTGTTTTGTTCCCAATAGGAAAGCACCACAAAAGAACAAGATTGGACCTGTGTAAATACTGAGCAGCAAGAACAGCAGAACTTTATGTAAGAGCTTCTTAGGGATTTAGAGAAGGCAAATAAAGGTGGGGGAAGAGTAAGGGAGGCTTAAGAAAGGTGCTTACATTTTTGTGGGTGGGGAATCATATGTAGATGTTAAATGATTAAAAATTTAGCATTTTAAGGTATCTTGGATCTTTGGCGGGGGTACAGCTCAGTGGTAGAGTGCATGCTTAGCATGCATGAGGTCCTGGGTTCAATCCCCAGTACCTCCATGAAAAAAAAGACTAAAGCATATCGGATCTAGGCTATGTCAACAGATAGGGAAAATTACAACAACAATAAAAATAAAAGCGGGAAACTTGTTTACAGCCTTTTTTAATATGTGGGAATTCAATCTATGATGGCTTCAATCTACAAAATGAAAAGGATCATGGGAAGAAATTCAGATGCTAAATGCTGGATAATTAAATTGGCATATGTCGACTCTGAAGAAAATCTGGGGTCGTGGTGGGGCAGACTGTTACGTTGGTGACCTCCAGTGAAACACACCTCCCAGTATTCATACCCTTGTGTAGTCCTCTTCAAAACTGACTCGGGCTTGGCCACCTGACTCGCTTTGGCCAAAGGAACATCAGCAGGCAAGATGACACAGAGGCTTGAGAAACCAATCACATTAGGACTTGTCCTTCTGAAGCATTGTTGTAAAGATACTTGATCTAGATTATAGAATGAGGAGAGGAGTATTAAGACACTATGTTTGGTTTATTACGCAGCACTTAGATACCTAAAACAAATAGCCATGTAAACGCCCTCATTTATCAAAGAGGGAGCCAGAATAGAAAGTGACCAAGGGATTTGCCCAAAGTCCTACAACTAATTAGTGGCAGGACTGGTCCTAAAACTGTAATCTCTTGATAGCCAATTAAGTGCTTCCTCCCCTACATGAATGCTACTAATAGTACACAACACTAATCGATTGAAGAATTTCTGTGTGCCGGGCACTCTGCGAAGCATTTTACACTCACTGGGGCAGGTACTATCATTATCCTAATTTTACAAGCCAGGAAACCAAAGCTCGGAGAATAATTAGTCTGAAGTCACATGCCAGGTAAATGATAGAGCTGGGCTTCCAATCCAGCATTCGGACTTCAGAGAACTTTATCTTAAGCACTGGATTCTAAGAAGGATGAAATATAGGTCAATTAAATATGAGTAAAATGAATACCTTACACAACAACGGATTTAATTCATATCTGTCTTCTTGATCACTCATTTGAACTGAAAAAGAACTGATTCCCAGAAGCTACAATTGTTAAGGATTCAATCAGCTGGCCCTTGGTCCAGTTCAGAAGGTGTGTATAGATGTAGTCTGCCACTTTGGGGCTTTGGAAACCAGCATTAACACCTTGTCACTAGCTACATGTTTGGCAAAATTCTCTTTTTTCCTGTAGGTTCACGTATAACTTAAGCCCAGAGCTTTTTTGCAATAAAAGTATCCATATGGTATTTTCTCAGTTACATTTGAATGATTGATGTGTTGTTTAGCAAGAACTGTTTGCTTCATAAGGAGTCTGAGAATGCATATCTTTTCTGTTTGAAAAAAAAATGTTTTTGGCAAATGAAATGAGTCATTCAAGTATATCTCTTCTATAAAGCCTTCCTTGACAAATCCCAGTCCTCAGTGACTCACTCCTTTTTCACTGTATTTATTTGATATATGGTAAAGTATGTTGAATACTACTATATACTAGACACAAAGGACATACAAATTAATAAAATAGAATCTGACTTTAAGAAGTTCAAAACAATGGCGATATAAGTTGATAAGTCCTCTTCATTAAGTCAGTTTTGATTAAGTGTTGACATTGTGCCAGGTGAACCAACCAGAGAGTTCCCGTCTTCAAGATCCCACAGTTCAGCAGGGGAGGCAGCTCCCAAACTGGGAAACACACTGAGGAAAGTGATCTGAACAAAATGAGGAGACTGTTGTCATCTAAGAATGGCCTGAGGATGGAGAGCTGAAGAGAGGACCATTTCTCAAGGGAAGAGGATCAGGGAAGATCCCCGACATGGTAACATTTAAACAACCAGACATGTGAGGGCTGGGGAGGAGAGGAGATGCATGATAGAGAAAACCGAAAGTGCAAAGGCCCTGAGGTGGGACAGAGCTTGGCACATACTAGGAATTAACAGCAGGCTAATGTGATTGGAGCATGGTGATCCCAGGTACTGGGTGGTGTTAGGGGACAAGGAAAGCAGGGGCCAGATCATGGCAGCCTTGAAAACCATGGTAAAGATTTCACTCTGAGTAGGATGAACAGCTGTGGAGAGGGGATGGTGTAGGGCTGAGATCCAGAGCTCTAGAGCCATGCTGTCTGGCTTCATTTCTCACCCCAACCCCTTCGTGGATCCATCATCTTGGATAAGCAACTTAACCTTTCCATGCCTCACCTTGCTCACATATAGAATGAAATAACAAAGCCAGATGTTATAAGAGGCTCATCTTCCTGGTACAAGTCCCAGGGCTGGAGTGCCTGATATGGGGCTCAAACACCTTGCTCCTTAGGGAGGACCTTTGTGTTTGTGATATCTCCTCCCACATGTGGGTCGTCAAGTCAACAAGGAAATGGAAGATTTGAACAACACCAGCTAGAACTAACAAGACATTTTTAGATCTCTCTATGCAACAATAGCCGAACGCACATTCTCTTGAAGTACACAGAGGACAGTCTCCAGGATAGACCATGTGTGGAGTCATAAAACAAGCCTCAATAAATGTTAAAGGACTGAAGTCATACAAGATATGTTCTCTGATCACAATGGAATGAAATTAGAAATCAACAACAGGAAAAATTTGTGAAACTCACAAGTATGTGGAAATCAAATAATACACTTGTAAATAACTAATGGATCAAAGAATAAGTCACAAAGGAAATTAGAAAATACTTCGAGATGACTGGAAGTGAAGATACAATACACCAAAACTTGTGGAGTGCAGCTAAAGCAGTGATTAGAGAGAAATTTATAGCTCTAAACAGCTAAATTTTAAAAAAGAAAGATCTCAGACAGTAACCTAACCATCCACCTTAAGGAACTAGAAAAAGAAGAGCAAATTAAACCCAAAGAAGCAGAAGGAAGAAGATAATAAACATCAGAGCAGACTTTCATGAAATAGAGAATACAAAACTGATAGAGAAAATCAGTAAGATTGAACATTGGTTCTTTAAAAAGATCATCAAAATGGACAAGCCTTTAGCTAGACTGATCAAGATAAAAAGAGAGAAGACTCAAATTACTAAATGTGATATGAAAGAGGGAATGTTATTACCAACCTTACAGAAATAAAAAAGAATTCTAAGGAAATACTATGAACAACCGTATGCTGACAAATTAGATAGCAACTTAGATGAAACGGAAAAGTTCCTAGCAAGACACAAACTAACAACATTGATTACGATGAAAATAAGAGAGTGAAGCAGTCCTTTAAAAAAATTCCCACAAAGAAAAGCCCGTTCACAGATAGATTTACTGATAAATTCGACTAGTTATTTGAGCTTGTAAGATTCAAAAGATGAGTTAAAACTATCAGCTTGGTTATTGCGAAAGCTGTTTGGATGATGAAGCTTAGGTGGCTGGCAGACCAGGCTTCCTGATGCAGCATCGAGGCATTTGGGAGAATTATCTGCTTGTCACAGATCTCTCCTGTGGAAACTCACAGCTCTCTGCAGGCGGATGCCAGAAAGAGAAAGGAATCGAGTTCCAAAAACTTGCCCAGTTATTTCTCCCACTCTCATCCACAAGGTAAATTTGAGTAAGGGCTGGACAGAGGCCAGAAGTGTGACCACAGGCAACCAGGAGGCGTGGGACCTCCAGCCAAACTGTAGCCAATTTGTCTATATGTAAACTAAAGTATCCTTTAAAAATAGTGAGACGTTGCACTGGAAAGCTTCATTTCTTTAGAGTTGGTGCAATACAGTGAAAGAACCCCAGTTTAGGCGTTAGGAGACCTGGTGGCCCATCCCAGTTCTGTCCGTGTGTGACCATGGGCGTCACATTTCATGCCTCTGAGCCAGTTGTTAATTACTGTATCCAAAATTCTACCAATAAAAATTCTTCATGAGAACAGCTTAAAAACAAAATAAAATGAAAATTTCCACTTACAGAAAAATGAAGAAAAGTCTCTCTTAAATGATTTCCTTCCTCTGGATTTATTTCCCTAAGCTTACCAACCTAAGCCATTAATTTTCATTATTGTATATTTTAAGTGGAATTCATACGGTCTTTGGTGTTTTTCCTCCCCTACTCCACTCAATTTCTTACACCCTGTTATTCTTTCTTCTTCCCATGTGTTTTTACTCGAGGAAACTTTTCATTTTGTTTGTTAGGTTTACCTCATATTTATACATTCCAACCTCCTTTAACCTACACATTCTCCAATAAAGCAACAGGAAAAAAGAAAGAGAGAGGGAGAAGGGAGGTAGGAAAGGAAGGAGAGGAAAGGAGGAAGGAAAAAATAAAGAAAAAATTTAAAGCTATTTCGCATTGCTTTTTATTCACTTTTTTAAGTATAAAGCACACTTGTCGTTGGTGTATGTTTATTTATTTGTCTAATTATTCATTCACATCTCTATCATGTCATCTAAGTAAGCTCCATTAGGGCAGAAACTACAGTGGTTTGTCCAGTTTTGTTTACTACTTATGTTTTGCTTGGGGCTGAGCGTAAAAGTGGGTAATTTTAAAAAGTTCAATAATTATTTTAAAGAAACCCAAACAGCATAAGTTTCTCATTATAAAACAGTGATGATTTTCATCAATTGTGAGAATGTATTCTTTTTTTCCCGCACTTTCTTCCAGGTGAGCCTGCAACATTTCCCCTCTGGCCCTTATGTTGCCACTTAATTCACTCAATTCAGCAAAATAATCAACCAATTCAGCTAAAAAAAAAAAAAATACAAAATCATTGTTTGGCTGCATTGATCATTAAATTGATTGGCCAAAGTAGCACCTCACTTCATCAATCGTGCTGTGAAACACAGCTCAGGGCTTGATGGAAATGCTTTACTCAGACCCAGAGACACAACCAGCTCGAATTATACGTTGCCTGAGAGTATGTCTGTTCAGGGGCATCCATGGTCATTTGAAACAGAAGGAGCTATTTGGATCGCCTTAACCTGGCAAAGATGAAAAAACTATCTTGTTGGTATCCATCTTTCCCAAGCCTTAGGGTTTACTCCTCTGGAATGTTCAGCATTTGTTATACTTGAGAAAATCCAAAACTCTGTCATTGCCTCCTTTTTCTCTCCATTTGTGCGTAAACTTCCCACGAAGGTCTTGCTCAAAGAAGACTTGACACATGTGTTTTGGCAATTAACAACAGGTAAGGGAACTTTTTTCTCCTAACTTTTGCTCAGGGCAAACAGCAGTACTTTCCAGACCTCTGGAAGTTCCCTAAGATTGGCAATTACTATGGGCTGGGTTTTTTTTTTAAGTCCTGGCAGTATTTCCACATTTGTTCTATTCATAGGGCTGTTATTTTTTGTTCTTGATGAACAAAGAAATTTTCCCCCAACAACTCCAAAAAATCATTTTGCACCATTCCTTCCCTTAATGATCCTTCTTTTTGAAGCAAAGACAATGCCCTACATAATGCTGCAAACATTTGATCCAAGCTGAAGAACATTTCGTTAAAGCCGGATTTTTGTACCTGTGAATGCATTTCACACCAAACTAATGCATCTTAAAAGACTTCTGCAGGCTTCAATGAGGCCCATTTGACAGTTTTTCACCAGGAGGGAAGAGAATGACAATGTGAGGTGATGACAAATATAGTGGAGAGAAGAAGCAGAATGGTGTGTGTGTGTGTTTGCGCACGCGTGCACACGCATGCACACATACGTGTGTGTACTTGGGTAGCAGATGCTCAAAAGGTGTTTCTTCTTCTTCTTCTTCTTCTTCTCCTTCTTCTCCTTCTTCTCCTTCTCCTTCTTCTCCTTCTCCTTCTCCTCCTCCTCCTTCTTCTTCTTCTTCCTATTATTATTATTATTATTATCATTATTATTATTTTACTAGCCACATGCGAAACAATGGCTTCTTTCCAAAAGAATACAGTAAAACCAAAAGCTTCGGATCACGTCAAGGGTGGTTTTGGCCCCAGTCTACAGTGATTGCTAGGTTAACTCTTGAATCCACTTCTTTCTTCTTTGTTAATAACAACTAAGTATCTGCCAATATAATGGTGGAAACATGCAAGCAAGTGTGGTAAGTATTCTCCATGACAGCTGAGGACATCTGGGTGCTCCATCAAAATTTGACCTCAAACTCTTGGGAGTTTGACCTGAAAACAGAAAAATGTAAAGTTTAGATTAGATGAAGAATTGTATACTTGTTTCTAAAAAGTCCCAGGCTTAACAAACAATTGTTGCAAACATAGACTAATCATCGGATTCTATTTTATTTGTTCCTCGCACAAGAGAAAGAAGTCTTAGGCAACAGTTTTTTAAAAAATGTTCTTATCATAAAAGAAAATCCAGAAACTACTTACTTATTAGCTTTCAACCTATGATGAAATCATAGCTGGGAAGTGGGGCAGGGGGCAGGCTAACTTTCTCTTCCATTAAAATGAGATAAAAAAAAACACTTAAATGATTAATACACACTGATTGGTTTAATTTTTAATCTTTCTCTTCCTTTTTTATAAACGATTCATGCTATTTCATCACTATTTTAACCCCTAATTAAATGAATCTAACTTTTCCATCATAATAAAATGTGTAAAACAAGGAAATAAGTAATTTAATTGTCCATGGTCAGCTCTGTTACCAGATTCGAATAGGTTTAAAAATACGTGTATTCATTGTAACTGACTGTACTTCAACAAAAAAAAAAATGAAAAAATAAAAATATGTGTATTAACACTTGAATGATAATAGTAACAGGAAATATAATCTTTTCTATGGTATTCATCCTAATGGAGTCCAAATTGGATTTCACTGATTCCAGTTTTCCACATTTCACAGAGTAGCAATGGTGGTTCTCTTAAAATTTATGATAATTAAATGCCACCCTCAAGTTAGTTAATCCTGCCCTGCATTCCATTAATGCTCTTAGGTATAGAAAGAAGTGAGTCCTATTAAATATACAGGTCCAGCATGGAGATAAAAAATAATATTCTTAAATTCCCATTTATTTTGAGAGCTTCAATTGTGCTAGGCTGGGCTACACAAGATTACAAAGAAAATTATTTAACTGTTTTCCTTCTTTTGTTTATTTTTTAAAAAGTCATTATCCCCAAATAGGTGGAGATTTGAAACATACTTCTAAATCACACATGGATCAAAGAAGTGTCAAGAGAAATTTTAAAGTATTTTGAACTAAATGAAAATGAAAACACAACACACAACCTATCAAAATTTGTGGGATGTGGCTAAAGCAGTGCATGTTTTCTAATAAATGCATTCAGTGTATATATTAGAAAAGAATAAAAATCTAAAATCAGTAATCTAAAGTTCTACCTTACAAAACTAGAAAAAAAAGGGCAAGTTAAATCCAAAGGAAGCAGAAGATAAGAAATAATAAGAATTAGAGGAGAAATAAATGAAAATGGAAACAAGAAATCAATAGAAAAAAAGCAATGAAACCAAAAGTTGGTTCTTTGAAAAAATAAATAAAATTGAGATGCCTCTAGCCAGGCTAAGAAGAAAAGAGGCCACAAATTACTAATGTCACAAATGAAACAGGGGGCATCACTACACATCCTATGAACATTAAAAGGATAATAAAAGAATAGTATGAACACCTGTATGCCCACAAATTTGATAACCTAGATGAAATGGGCCAATTCTCTGAAAGACACAATTTACCAAAACTTACACAAGAAGAAATAAATAATCTGATAGGCTATTAAAGAAATATAATCAATAATTAATAACCTTCCAAATCAGAAAGCACCAAGCCTAGATGGATTCATGGATGAATTTTACCAACATTTAAGGAAGAAATTACACCAATCCTTTACAATCTTTTTCAGAAAATAAAAGCAAAAGGTTACTTTAAAAAAAAAATTAACACCTTTATTGTGGTAAGGTTTCTGTACAATAAACTACACATATTTCAGATGTACCATTTGATGAATTTTGACAGATGTACACACCCATGAAACCATCACTACAATCAAGATAGCTAACGTTGCCATCACTTTAACTTATTCTGCGAGGTTACCATTGCCCAAATGTCAAAACCAGAAAAGAAATTACAAGAAAAGAAAACTACAGACCAATATCTCTTATGAACATAAATGCAAAAATCTTCAATAATTATTAGCAGATCAAATCCAACAAAATATAAAAAGAATTATTCACCATGACCAAGTGGGATTTATGCCAGGTATGCAAGGCTGGTTCAGCATTCAAAAAATCAATTAATGTAATATATCACATCACCAGACTAAAAAAAAAAAATAATCAAATCATCATATCAATAGATGTGAGAAAAACGTTTGACAAAATCCAACACCCATTCACGATAAAAAAAAAATTCAGTAAAATATGAATAGAAGGTAAGTTTCTCAAACTAATAAAGAATATCTACAAAAAACCTACAGCTAACATCATACTTAATGGTGAGAAACTAGAAGCCTTCCCACTAAGATCAGGTACAAGGCAACGATGTCCCCTCTTACCATGTCTTTTCAACATCATACTGGAAGTTCTAGTTAATGCAATAAGACAAGAAAGGGAAATAAAATGTATACAGACTGGGAAGGAAAAATGAAACCATTTCTGTCCACAAATGACATGATTGTCTATGTAGAAAATCCTTAAGAATCAACAAAACACTTTTGGAACTAGTGAGCTATTATAGCAAGCTTGCAGGATACAAGGTTGATACACAAAAGCCAATCACTTTCTTGTATGTCAGCAATGAACAAGTGAAATTTGAAATTAAAAACATGATACCATTTACATTGGCACCCCCCAAAATGAAATACTTAGGTATAAGTTTAACAAAATATGTGCAGGATCTATATGAGGAAGACTCCAAAACTCTGATGAAGAAAATCAAAGAAGACCTAAATAAATGGAGGTGCTTAAGTAAAAGAAGAAAAGTTCATGGATACTCAGAGGAAAATATTCATGGATAGGAAAACTCAGTGATATTCTTTCCAACTTGATCTGTAGATTCAATGCAACCAAGACGTCCTTCTGTAGGCGAATGGATAAATAAACTATGATACATTCAGTCGATGAAACCTTACTCAGCACTAAAAAGAAATGAGCTATCAAGTCATTAAAACACATGTAGAAAACTTATATCCATGTTACTAAGTGAAAGGAGCCAATCTGAAAAGGCTACATGTATAATTGCAACTATGCGATCTTCTAGAAAAGGCAAAATGATGGAGGCAGTGAAAAGATTGGTGATTGCCAGGCTTTGGGGGGGGTGGGGGGTGGGAGGAAGGGAATGAATAGAAAAAGTACAGAGCACTTCTAGAGCTGTGAAAATACTCTGTATGATACTATAATGATGGATAAATGTCATTATAGATTTGTCCAAGCCCATAGAATGTATAACGGCAAGAATGAAGCATAATGTGAACAATGCACTTTGGGTGACTGTGATGTGTCAATGTAGGTTCGTCAGTTGTAACAAATGTCCCACTCTGGTGGGGGATGTTGATAATGCGAGAGGCTATTGATGTGTGGAGGTAGGGCAGGGGTATATGGGAAATCTCTATAATTTCACTTCAATTTTTCTGTGAATCTAAAGATGCTCTAAAAGTATTAATTTTAAAAGATTATAATTTTTAAGTCATCATGCTTATTTACTCAGTGACAGTGCT